>NW_026585644.1:12548461-12665548 GCF_907164565.1 Psammomys obesus
AGAAGAAGAAGAAGAAGAAGAAGAAGAAGAAGAAGAAGAAGAAGAAGTAGAAGTAGTAGTTGTTCTTCCTCATCAATTCCAAACCAGTGAATTGCTGTAGAAATCTGTAGAAATCTGTAATCAGTGCAAAAGAAGTCATGTCCAGAAGTGTGCCTTTTATTAACATCCAATAAAGTTCATAGGAAATCTTCAAAAAAGCCTTTGTGATGTTAAATGCATCTTTCCAGAATTTAGCACCATCCAAAGATGAGAAAAATATGTGAAGACCAAAGAAAGCTGATATAATTGGCTATCCTAAATTTTAAACTTCTCCATGTAAGAAATGTACTTTAAGATAAACAGAAGTTATATAAATATATATATTTATATGATTATTTATATTTATATACATATATACATAACACATGATAGACAATAGGCTAACTTCTTTCTTTAAAAATAAACCATTGTAAAAATAAAAATAAAGCAGTGGAGTGTGGTAGAAACTGCTTTTAATCCCAACACTTGGGATGCAGGGCAAGGCAAAACTCTGGAGTTTAAAGCCAACCTGGTCTACTTAGTGAATTCCAGGCAAGCCAAGACTAAAAGGTGAGAGCCTGCCTCAAATAAATTAATTTAAGAAGTAGCAGAATTAAAAATAGGAAAATGTGAAACTACAAATAAAGTTGCACGAAGATTGTGTACTGAGTGAGGGTAGGAGGCAACCTTCCTGTTACCTGTGGATGTGTATCTGTAAAGGCTTAGATAATTTAGTAGCATCCATGTTAATACCAGGCAGTGTTAAATGTTTATTCAGCAGTTATACTTCTAGGTAACTATGTAGGATCAGACTTATAAAAGCATGAATGCAATTTAGACAGCAGTCTGTAGACCACCCATATAGGAGAATGTGCCACTAAATAGAAGAAAATACATCTAAGTGCATTTTCCAGATACATGAAGAGCAGAAGGTACTGCAGTATGTATTGAGTGCTCACGTTCACTTCCATGTAACAGATACATATACACTCATTCTGGAATACAACACTAATCCACCCTTCAGAAAGGGGATCTGCAGGGCTACACAGAAACCTTGTCTCGTAAAACCAAAAGAGAGAGAGGCCGGGCATTGTGGTGCATGCCTTTAATCCCAGGACTCAGGAGGCAGAGGCAAGTGGATCTCTCTGAGTTCCAAGCCAGCCTAGTCTACAAAGCAAGTCCAGGACAGCCAGGACTACACAGAGAAACCCTGTCTCAAAAAAAACAAAAAACATGAAGAAAAAAAAGAAAAGGGGGTTTGTTTGTTAGCATTGTTGTAAATCTTTTCATTTTATAAATTTTGTACTGTTTGAGTTTGTTTGTGTGGATGTTTCTTTTCTGTGAATTTTAATGTTGGACTGTCTTTCCTTTAAAACAGGTGACTGCCCATTGATTGTTCAGTTTGCTGCTAATGATGCAAGACTTGTATCTGATGCTGCTCTTATAGTCTGCCCCTATGCAAACGGAATCGATATTAACTGTGGTTGCCCTCAGAGGTAAAGGCCAAAGAAATCAGAACACTTTCCAAAGAGGTTAGAAGAAAAAAATGATGGGTACATGGTAAAATATTTTTCCAGTTTTCTGAAAGTTAAAAAGAACAACCTGAGTTCTGTCCCTGAAGCCTGCATGATAGAAGGAGAGAACTGACTCCCCAGAGTGTCCTCAAACCATGCACACTACTCCCCCACATACTCACATCACACATATATTAGTAATAATTAATTAATTAAATTCTAAAGGGAAGACTTTAAAACACTATGGGTCTAAACAAGGTTGTTGTTTTTTTTTTTTTTTTTTTAAGTTTATTTAGGAACAGCTTTAAAGGACTTTTATGGTGACAGAGATGATTTATAGGTTTGACTAGTTGTTTTTTCTTCCTCATTTCTAGCTATTGTTTTGTTTTTAGGCTTGTTTGTTTGTTTGTTTTGGTGGGGGCTCAGTTGTGATAAACACTAAGGCACACTACAACACTGAGGGAAGACAAGGAATATACCTGGAGGCAGGAACTGAAGCAGAGACCATGGAGTAACACTGTTTGCTTTCTGCCTTTATCTAGTTACTTTTCTGTTGCCATGATAAAACACTATGACTAAGGCAGTATATAAGAGAAGGGTGAAAATAAGGGACGACAGATTCAGAGGGTGAGTCTGTGACCACCATGGCCAGAAGCAGGGCAGCAGGCAGGTAGGCACAGCATTAAAGAAGCAGCTGAGAGCATACATCTTAAGACACAACCATGAGGCAAAGAGAACTAGCTGGGAACGGTTTGGGCTTTTGAAAACTCAAAGCCTACCCCCAGTGACACACCTCCTTCATCAAAGTCACACCTCATAATCCTTCCCAAATAGATTCACCAACTAGTGAAGCAAGCATTCGAGTATATGAACGAAGGGGGCCCATTCTTGTTCAAACCACTGCATTCCTCCTTCTTCCTGCCCCCACCCCCTTGTAGCCATAGGTTTGTATCTATACTGTAACACTAAATCCATTTAGTCTACCTTCAAAAGTCCCCATAGTATTTCAGTCTAAACACTGTTTAATAGTTAAAATTCTATTTGAGAGTCAAGGCAATTCTCTTGTTCAGACAGCAAGAGATTACACACTTTAAACTTACAATGGCATAGAACACACATCACCATTTTAAAAGGAAAGAAAGAACATAGAGAGGAAAAATTAGAGCAAAGCAGACTGAAACCCAGCAGGGCAAACTCCAAATCCTGTAGATCTAAGTCCAGTATCAAAGAGTTTACATGGCACTTCCTGCTCTCTTTTCGGCTGGTTCCACTCTACCTGTCCAGCTCTCCCCAGCAGACATCCTATGTCTCTGGTGTCCTCAACCCAATCCAGACTTCATTTTCACAGCGTCACATGATGGCCTCTCAGCAGCTCCAGGGAAGGACTCCCCTGCCACACACCTGTCCTCTGCAGCTCTCCTTAACTGCGGAGGAAAGTTCCCATAACATCCTTTCCCTCCAGTTCCTTAATGACGCCAGAGTCGGAACCACATGACTGAAGCTGCCAAGTTTGGTGGCCTTCTTGGGAAGGAATCTGGGCCCCTTCTTAAAGTACATTTGCGTAATCTTTGGCCTGCAGTTTTTAGGTTCAGCAGTTTCCTTAGGCCTTCCCCTTTCACAAGCTGAAGGATTAGCTAGGTGGGGTCTCTCACTGAAGGCACTACTCCCTTTATTCTGTCTAATGTCTCTGCCTCTCCTTATCTTCTTTAAGCACAAGCCTTAGCTCCAACATTAAATTAGCTGCAGCTCCTTTCTCCTCCAAGTGTACATACTGTATTTCTTTTTGCCCCACTTGCTCTTTCTCATTGTAGATTTGCCTAAAAGTGATCTAATGACAAAAGAATAGTCTTTGGAAAATAGGCTGTATTGAAATCTCCTCTGCCCACAACTCTGCCCAAGACTCTTCAGTTTAGCCTCAGGCAGATTCCTGCGACAAAGGCAAAAAAACAGTCACATTGTTTCCTAAAATATCACAAGGATGGTCTCTAGCCCAATTGCTAATATTGTTCCCTTCTGAAACCTTTTGGCCTCTAGTCTACACTACTCTTAGAGCTACTTTACTCCAATCCCTACTCGTATGGCCTGTTAAGCTCCACTTACAGCCTCTGCCACTTTTATAGTCCAGAGTCTTTTACAGTCCTCCAAATAACAGCATGATCAGGCCTTTCACTGCAGTACCCCATTTTGGGTACCAACTTCTATTTTAGTTACTTTTCTATTTCTGTGACAAAACCCCATGAAAATATGCAATATATAAGAGTTAAGGGCTTACAATTTCAGCGGATGACTCAATGACCACTGTGGTTGGGATCATGGCGGCAGGCAGGCACTCTCAGTAACTGAGAGCTTACATCTGATCAAACAGTCCAAGGCATAGAAAGGGACCTGGAAATGGAGTGGGCTCTTTAAACATCAAAGCCCACCTCCAGTGATATGCCTCCTCCAACAAGGCCACAGCTAATCCTTCCCAAACAGTTCCACCAGCTAGGGAACCAAGCACTCAAATATCTGAGGCTGTGGCTATCATTCTCATTCAAAACACCATACTCAACATGATTTTTTATACAACCCAGGACATCTACCTCCCCAGGGGTGGCACAGCACGCAGTAGGCCGAGCCTTTGCACATCAATCACTGAACAAGAAAATGTACCACAGAGATACCCATGGCCAGTCTGATGGAGGCATTTTCTCAGTTGAGGTTCCCTGTCAAGTTAATGTAATTAACCTCACATGTAACTAGTTCTTTGAGAATCTAATGTTTACAGCAATCACAGAAATGTATTTTTTACTGCCAGGTCAGTCTTGACTCCAAAGCTGATTTTAATTACCTTACTATACTGATCTGTTCCTTCCTATATCACAGCTACTTGATTGGATTTAAATAACTGAGTTTGAATGTGGTGTACTTAAAAAAACTACTATGCTGGAACTATACTAGGTTATCTGCCAATAGCCAGAATATGCCCAAATCCAGACTAAATCAAAGCTTTAAATGCAACATAAGCCAAATCAGATTAGACATTTGTATACTCATTAGGAGAATTAGATAAGCTGTTTAGTGCTGTTGGAATGCTAAGAACCAAAAATATCTTTCTACTCTTGAGACTGATAAAAAACCTCTTGTTATTCACAATAAACATCAAATTTGGAGTTTTTTAAAAAATTGGATTAATTGCAGTTAATATGAACACCTAAATTTGTCTTGGCTGAATGAATTCTAATTTAATATTCTCAATTGGCTGGTAAAAAAAAAAAAAAATTTCCAGTACTTTTTGGTCTAGGCAAGTATTCGTTTGTTCTCATGAAATCATTTTGAAATGTTGATCTCTGAATTTTATTTAGCACCACATTCTACGCAACTAATCTAACCAGCCAGCTGTAGGGCCTATGGATTGTAAAGGCATGCTTTGCTCCAGATCATTGGATAGAGGAAAGATTGATACAGTGCATTTAGAATCTTATCTTCCCTTTCATTTGTTTACAATCCATCTGTTGTGCTTCGCCAAGGTGGGCAATGGCAGAAGGTTATGGAGCTTGCTTAATAAACAAGCCGGAGCTCGTCCGCGATATGGTGAAGCAAGTGAGAAACCAAGTGGAAAATCCTAGATTTTCAGTTTCAATTAAAATAAGGTAAACATAATATTTCAATCTTCTGACAAGTTAATATATTACTTGGGAAGTTTAAAAATACTCCTTTTGTGTAGTGATGTGGAGGTGTCTAAGTAAATTTGAAGCTGGTATATGCAAATGTTGAAAAAATGTCTATCTAGCAAACAAACAAAAACCCCATTCTCAAATTTTAATCCTAATGAACACTATCCTCTTTTTAGTTCTTAACAAAAAGTAACACATTTTTAATTAAAAGACTTCACCAAAACCTGGGCTTTCTCCGTATGCTATTTAGCTAATGCTAAGAAACATCCGTAGTAACAACTAGAAAACAGGAAAGATACTTGCACCAAAATTTAACAATTAAAAGAAAAGAAGAAAAAAAACATGATTCCAATTTCAGAGGCCTGCACACCATGTGTTAGCATAACCTCTTTGTTCTTCTGTGGCAGTATGCTACTGACTCTTAATTTCTCAAAACCAAAAAGGAAAGGCAGTGGGGAAGGGAAAGACATTAGTCACCATATTGTTTACAGAAGTCATAACTGAAGTCAAGGTTCTGAATGTGAACTAATCCCTGAACAAAACCTTATTAACAGTAGCATGAAGTACTAATACAATATAGCAGATGAAGATTCTTAGTTAATTTAGCATTAAAGTCTGTATGTTATAAACAGCTGCAATATTGAAATTACAGGATCCATGATGACTTGACAAGAACTATAGATCTTTGTCGGAAGGCTGAAGCAACAGGGGTGTCCTGGATTACAGTCCATGGAAGAACAGTCGAAGAAAGACACCAACCAGTCCACTATGATGCCATTAAAATGATAAAGGAAAATGTGTCTATACCCATAGTTGCTAATGGAGACATAAGAAGCTTGAAAGAAGCAGAAAATGTATGGCACATGACTGGGACAGATGGTAAGAAATAAACACTGGGACTTTTTTTTATCATTTAATAAGGATGAAAAAATGAGGATGGGGAAATAATTTGATTTTGTGTTTAACACTGAACCATGATTATAATGCTGTCAGCTCTTCTTCTGACAGTGGATCATTTTAGAAGCAATGGCAGCATTTTGTTGGTACCATCATATCTACTGACCTGCAAATCATCTACAGCGGCCTATTTCTTTCTGTGTTTTTATCTTTAAAAAGCACCTAGAACACCACCATGGAGATGAGCAGTAATGAACTTTGGTGATCACAGGAGCCCCAGAATTGCCATGTAGTTTCAATACTTCTTACGTAATTAACTAGCCATTCCTATAATAACTGATGCTAGATGGACGTAAATAGATTCAACTTTAAGCAGCCCGATTTATGAAAACCTGGATGTCTCCTAAAGAAACAATAGAGCCAGTGAATTAATATAGATATCCTTAAAAAACATAGTTGCATAAGTACAATTGGCTTATCTGTGGCACCAGAATCAACTTACTTCTTATTGTATTACTGTAATTTCTAATAAGGGTATTCTGAAATAATGCTTTTTGATAAATAATCTTGCATTAAGTTTGAACTAATAACCATAGATTCTTAGTTTAAAGACAGATATGTTGTGCTTTAATTTGCAGGTGTGATGGTTGCAAGGGGACTTTTAGCAAACCCAGCTATGTTTGCTGGATATGAAGAGACCCCGCTGAAATGCATTTGGGACTGGGTTGACATCGCCCTTGAACTTGGAACTCCTTTTATGTGTTTCCATCAACATTTAATGTACATGATGGAAAAGATAACATCAAGACAGGAAAAAAGGGTCTTTAATGCTCTGTCAAGTACATCAGCAGTTCTGGACTATCTTACAGATCATTATGGTGTCTGACTCTGCTTTCTCAGTCATTGTAGTGTGAGGTTATACCTACATGGAACCACATGAGGCTGCACCCTCATATTTTTTTAAAGTCGGTGGCTTTTAACTTCAGTACCAGCAATTGCTGGGACCAGACATGGCAGCACACACTTTTAATGGAAGCACTCAGAAAGCTGAAGGAAGAGGTTTGGAAATTCTAGGCCAGCAAACCTCTGTCTCAAAGAACAAATGGAGTTTTCCATAGTTTTAAAAACTCAGCCGTGTGACTGGAGAAGTGATTCAGCAATTAAAGCACTGGCTGCACTTCCACAGGACCAAGAACCAATTTCCAGCTCCCAAGTGGCCAGTGACTACTGCCTATATCTCCAGTTCCAGGGGATCCAACACCCTCTTCGGGCACCAGCCAAGCACACAGTGAACAGACAAGCAAAAACTAATAATAATAATAATAATAAAATAGCCCCTATACCCTGAATTCCAGTTCAGTAGATCTTGAGTGAACCCAGAAGTAAAACTTTGCTTCTAATCTTTATGGATGTGGTGGGTGGATGGGTGTGAAATTTTTTTCTAAAGGTATTCTGTTTATAACTTTTATAAATAAAACTTTTTAATATCAAGAAGGTATGACTCATCTTTAAGTTAACAAGAAGTGAATTTTAATTTTTTGAAAGTTCAGGAGGTAGTAGAAAAAATGTCCACATGCATAAAAAAATGAAAAAGAACAAAAAATTCTGTGTAGAATTATATTGAGAGTATACATTAAAATTTTAAATTGGGAAATGAACTGCTACATTTCCTAATCATATATATATATACTTTAAGGTATTTAAGTTGTGTCTAACTGAATTTAGTTACATGTGATGTCAGCTGTAATTTAAAAGTAAGATTAGTGCCAACAAGAAGGCTCAGTGGGAAAAGGTGATTGCCTTGGCCAAGCCTGACAGCCTGAGTTCAATCCCTGGGACCCACATGGTAGAAGAAAAGAATCACTTCCACAAAGTTGTCTTCAGGCCTCCACACTTTCACCCAAGCACACAAATAATAAATAATGTTTTTTTAAAGTTTGAATGGGGCTCTTTGAGCGACAGCAAATTTAGTTCTTTTGAAGCTTTTTAGATTACAATGTTACTAATGAGCTGACCAGAGAGGATTCTTCGTTCTACCCATGTTGGTGGGTGAGAAACCTTTCCAGCACTGGCCTTGGCAGCATTTATATCCCTCAGTGTTTGACAGCAAGGAGCTAGCCATGGCAACAGCAGGTGGTGGTGCTCTAGTGTTAGGATTCTGATACAGGCCTCAAGGAACAGGGCCTTCTTCAATCCTGAGGTATCCAGTGTTAGAAGTCTGGTTAGTGTAGGTCTAGGAAATGCAGAGTCACCAACCTTTGACAGTAGCTATCATCACAGCTTTGGGTACCATGATTCCCAAGCCATGATTTTCCCAGCCTTGGATAATGACTTCTGTGACTAAGCTCCTTGGCCACTGAGACTTGACAGCTCTCTGGAACTCCAGCAGGTGCCAGGGTCTGCAGCTTTTCTCCGAATCTTCAGCCTCTGTCCAGCCTCAGCTCTTTACCCTTTTACCTGTTTCCACTGTTCTCGTGCCTGCCCTAGTCCCTGTGCCCAGCTGCTCAGCTACCTCTTGCTGCCATGACTGCCTCCACTGGAACAGCAACTCCTCCGTTTGCTGCTGGCTTCCCAGCCAGTGTTTATCGAGGATGTCAGAGCCACCACCAGCTGATCCCAGCTTCACCTGTACAGCTGCCACTTACAAGCTCAGCCCATTCAACCATTGAAGGCCTGGGGGAAAACTAGGTTGTTAAAGAGCTTGTAGCACAATCTTGAGGTCCCGAATGTGATCCATGTAAAAAAATACAGGTGTCAGGGATGGAGAGATGACCCAGTAAAAAGCACTTGCTCTTGAAGAAGGCCTGGTTTCAGTTCCTAGCATCCACAAACATCTGTAACTCCAGTTCTAGTGGATCTGACAGCCTCTTCTCTGTGGGCACCAGGCATGCATGTGGTTCATACACATACATGCAAACACTCACACATACACACAAATCTTTAAAAAATAATCAGTTGGATTGGCATACACTTGTAATCCTAGTGCTGGGGAGGCAGAGACAGAACTTTGGAGTGCAATGTCTAGACTAGTTTAATCTACAGGCCAATGAAAGACCCCCATCTTAAAATGCAAGATGGACATCTAAAGAGCAACACCCACGGCTAAACTCTGGTTTCCACACAAGGCGCATGAACACACACAAAAGTGAGCAAGAAAGGGCCACTCAGGAGAAGCCTGATTTGCCCTGTGTCTTTTGTGCTGCTTTACCAGAGAAGAAAGCACAAGAGGCTGTCCTCCAGGCTGCTTGAAAAGGAAGCCAAATAGCCTGCTCATACGGCTTGAGCAGTGTTTACACCAACCATGTCAGACCATGAAAAGAAAAAAATGGCTTGTACCAATAATGTCATCATTCCTGTTTCCCTAGTCACAGGGGCCCCTCTCCCAAGCCACTAGAAGTGCTCCCCTTTAGATCTGGGTGGGAAAGGCTCATTACAATTTCATAAACATCAAAAGAAAGGTTTAATAAGGACTTGTCATAATGGTGATTTTAACATTTTTAAATAAAGCTTACCACTTGACCAGCACCCCAAAGAGAGAAAGGTCCCTGAATCTCTCACTTAAAAAATTCACAATTCTAGGATGTAAACTTATACCTAAAAAGAAGAAAGTAACTGCAGACTTCTACGTAATATAAATGAAGAATCTGATAGCTAATGTGTAAATGAATGATAATGTGTTTTAAATTCTTCCTAAACTCAACTAAATGGGTCAGCAGCTAAAGCTAATTGGAGAGTAATCTGGCAGACCTGGGCTTGATCCCCAGAACTGTGTAAAGATGCAAAAGAAAACCTCTGACCTCTACACATGCTGTGGCACATACACGGCTCTCTCTCACACACACACACACACAATACACATCGCATACACACAATCATAATTTTTTTAATTTAATTAGAAGATAGTAACTAGGTTTTCATTTTAAACCAAAGTTTTATACTCTGTTTTTCATGATATTATTTTCATGGCTCAAATGATCCTAGGAAATATTTGTTTGGTTGGTTGGTTGGTTTTTCGAGATAGGCTTTCTCTTCGTAGCCTTGGCTGTTAGACCAAGCTGGCCTCAAACTCGCAAAGTTCTGCCTCCCTCTGTCTCCCCGGGTGCTATCAGATTTTTATTAATGAAGATTGTACATGGATGTTGCAGTAAACCCAACTCAGGACCCTTGGGGGCGGGGATGAAAAGGCGCAGAGTCAAGGACCCAGAGCCTGGAAGTCAGGAAAGAGGCGAGAGCAGACTTGCTTATGCAGAAATGAGGCTGACCTTTATACCCCCTCTGTGAGTTCCAGAAGAGCTCCGTGGCTCTTCTTCATTGGCTTGTGCTCCATCACCCGATATGCTGTCATCAATCTCTGGGCTCTTTGGCAGGCATGTTTGGCCTTAGTAGGAAGTCTTAACCACGCATGCGCATGTTGCTTAGTAGCAGGCCTTGCTCCTCCTGCATAAGGAAAGAAGTCTCTCTGGAGGAAATAAAACAGTTCAATACTAAAAATATTACGGAATGTCAAAACCAGGATGTCTATGAAGGCAAGAATTGTCTAAAACTGTTTAAGATCGTTGAGACCATGAATCGATTTTAACATGAGCATTGTGTTGCTATATTTTCTTGGGCACATTCTGTGCTCTCACTTTGCAGCTTATTCGGTTTTATAGATAGCTGGGTTTTTGTTGTTGTTGTAATAAATAAATAAGAAGATGAGGTCATCGTTTCTGGTATCTACAAATGAACTCTGAAGTGAATGAACACCGGTGCCAGTACCACAGCATGACTTGAGAGCTGTGGAATGTGGGAAAACAGCATGGAAGGGGAAAGACCAACCTCCTGTGGCTAATTTCCTGCAGACTTCTACATAATATAAATGAAGAATCTGGTAGCTAATGTGTAAATGAATGATAATGTGTTTTAAATTCTTCCTAAACTCAACTAAATGGGTCAGCAGGTAAAGCTAATTGGAGAGTAATCTGGAAGACTTCCAGATTACTTTTCTTCCTGTTACTCATAATCAGATGTGTTTGTGATAAAGTTTTTTAAATCATTGACTTAAATGCAGGGATTTTGTTCACTGGGGTTATGTTTTGTGCTGGGAATTGAACTTACAGCCTCATGTGTGCTAGGCAGTTTATTGACTACCACTAAGTCAATAAACCCAGCCCTGAAATGTAATCTGTGTTCTGCACTTAGCTATTTTTTATCATGTCATGTTCCCAGTACCATGGTATGCTGCAGCGCAGTGTTTTTCTTAGCAGTAAAAGGAGTAGGGGCTCAGATGGAACCTCACGCTGCTGCCTGTAGGGAATCTTTTCAGAGACCTCTACTTGGGTGAAACCAGAATTCTTGGCTGTGCCACAAAAAAAAAACGAATAATTTCAGGGATTTATTAAGCAGAATTGGAGTTTATTATTTTTTTGAGTTGGGATTCTCATATAGTCTCAGCCAAGCTTCATACCTGCTGCCCTTCTGGCTTCCAATTCCTGGATGACAGGTTTACGGGCATGTGCCACACAAGTGGTGGAGGAGGTGCTGGAGATCAAAGCCAGAGGGCCCACCCTACCAACTGAGCCCTGCTCTAGCTAAAGCTGGTTTATCAAGAAGAGGTTTTTGGTTTGTTTTATTTATTAGAGGTGCAAGCCTAGGGACTTGAGTTCAGATCCAAGGAACCAATGTAAAAGACAATGTGGTAGTGTGCACTTGTAGTCCCAGCACTGAGGAAGTAGAGCCAGGAGGATCTTGGGGTATCAGCAGCTAGCCTATCCAAAGAGGCGGAGGAAAAGGAAGAAGGAGGAGGGCAATCCCCTGCATCAAAGGCTTTCCCTTCCTGTAGTTGACATGAATGGACAACGACATTTTGTTAACTTGGCTAGAATTCATGACTCTCAGCAAGCGTAAGACTTCTACCAGACTCCAAGAGGCCTCTTTGCCTTCCTAGGTCACTTTATTATTTTTATTTTTTAAATCTCTATTCTGCCCTACTTTGTATTACATTCCTGAAATGTTGCAAATATTGAAAAAAATATATTTTAAGTGTATTCACATATGTTGAAAACCTGGAAGTGTTTGGAGTTCCCTCAAGGACAATTTTATTAGTTTGAAATAAAAAACCAACAGGGAAGGCAAAGAGATGGAGAAGAGGAAGAGACAAAAGTGATGCTTTTTGATTTAGGGTCCAATGACACTGCCTTGTTCAGAAATGGGGTCCACCAGCAGTTTAGGAAGAGGCACGCAGAGAATGAGAAAGCCCAACGTCGGGGAAAGCACTTTATTTAGGCTTTTGTCCATCGACTAAAGACAAAACAAACGGTTTATAAGTCTTGGGAAGTGTAGGTGCAGTATCTCACTGAAGGGATAATCATCCTCCCCACCTTCTTACCATGTCTCCAAGTGAACAGATTTCCTGGATAATGGACTCCTGGCCAGCTTAAGGGAGGAGACAATAGTGTGTAATGTTATCTTTGGAGCAGATAGAGATGTCAAGTCTCTACCTAGAGCAGGGATATTCCATTTTGACCAGGAGGCCTAAGGAGGGACGGTTGTTGGTTTTTTGTTTTTGTTTTTGTTTTTGTTTTCCTTCCAGTGTCACCAGGGAAACAGGAGGTGGAATGCAAAGTTTACCATGAGAAGACCACTCTCAATGGCTTCCATGGTCTATCTAGTAGTCACCTAACACAATATGGTTGGGTAAAGGGCTATGCCCTTACCCATCTTTTACTATCAGTCCCCAAACAGGTCCCTGAAGTTGCCTGATCTAACTATGGACAAAGAAAACAGGAAGCAAAACGCTGACGGTACAGAGTCCACAAACCCCTAGGCCTGGGTCTTAATTTAAACTTAGTTTAAATTGGGGCAGGGAGGTTGGCTGGACTTGACCCCGGCCTCGGCCGCATCTTGCCCGCCCTCCGGGAGGCCCGAGCCCGCGCGGAGGGGCCCGGGTCACCCCGCGTCCCGCACGCCCGCGCACCGGGAAACAGCGGTCGCGCCAGTGTGACCTCAGCGGGGCCCGGCGCGCTCCCGGCGGCGTGTCACGTGCGCGCGCGGACGGCGGGGCGCGCGGAGCGATCGGCGGCGGGTAAGCCGGGCGGCGGCCTCGCGGGGCAGCAAGCCGGAAGCTCGGGCCGGGGCGCCAGGCCGGCCGCTCGGGGCGCCGCGGGGCCGGGGGAGGGCCTAGGCGCCGGGCCGGCCAGCGCCGCCGCGTCACGCGGGGTTGGGCGAACTCCCAGCAGGCCTCGCGTGGGTGGCGGGCCGTTCACCCATGTTTCCGTGAAAGTGAAGCCTCTCTCTGTTTAGGTGTGAAGGAAACAAACCATGACAATCCAATGGGTGGCGGTTGTCAGCTTTCTTTATGCTGAAATAGGACTCATTCTAATCTTCTGCCTGCCCTTTATCCCTCCTCAGAGGTAGGAAACCTTCAGATCCTTAACGGTGCCAAATGTTTGATTCGCTTCTTCAGGCTGTTGCGGTGTGACGCTTCTCGTGGGCTTAGAAAGTTTTGAGAGGGCCTGCTGGATGGCTCGGTGGGTAAAGGTCGCTTGCTGCCAAGCGAAGGAATGTCAGTTCGATACCTGGAGCCCACATGGTGGAAAGGGAACCAACTCCACAAACATGTCTTCTGATCACCACACTTCCACCCTGGGATGCACGGAAACACACACACACACACACACACACACACACACACACACACACACACACGATACATACATTCATACATACAAACAATAGATAATTGAATAAATTGAGAATCAATATATAAAAGGTAGCCTTTAAAAATGAAGCTCAAATTGCCATCAGGTAACAGTATTAAAATACTACTTTATATAAAGCTTTACTATATGTACAAATTTGTACACATAATAAACAAAGATATAATAAAGCAGTGAAACTGGTTATGCCATGGACATCTGTCCTGTCTTGGTTTCATATGCTACCTAATTCCTTTTTTTCCTACCCTGGATTGGCTACCAAAATGTTAAATTGGGACAATAGAACGGTTTTTACAGACCAAACCTGTAAATGGTTCTTCGTTTGGGCCTTAAGAAACAATTTCATTAACAGTAATTTTACTTTCATTCCAGTCGAAATTAGTGGATGTGTGTCAAAATGCTGTAATGAAAGTGTCAGAACCGAACATTAGCATTGCTTCCTTAGTAAAGAACCTTCTACCTTCTTTAAAGTATGGAGTGTCCTGTAGACTCATAGAATGACTTTCCCTTGTAATAATTCCTGATCTGCTGTAGATCCAGGAACTTGGAATCGTGAATGGGGAACTTTATAATAATGATACTGCAAGGGATTTTGTTAAGCTTCTGATACAGAACAAAATCATGCATGGGATGCTAGAGACAGCACACTATTAAAAAACAAAAACAAAAACAAAAAAAACAGTGCTGGGACTAAAAGACTGGCTCAGGCTCTAAGCAGTGTTTTAAAACTCTTAGAATTCCTCATCTGCCTGGATCTCAACTCACCTCTATTCTTGTCTCCATTGCTTTTTCTCTCTTACAAGAAGAAAAGTAGTAAATCATGTAGTGGGGGGAGGGGTGTACCATGTTATTTTTACCAACCCATGGAGTCTATGGATCACATGCTTGAGGCCTGGAAAGGGTAAATGGCGTGACCTAAGTCACCTAACTGGTCTGTGTCAGCCTCTAGCTAAGATCCTTAGCTTTCATGAAGACACTGCTGTTCTGCTGTGTCTTTCTACCTCAGATTTCAAAAGCACATATGTTTTCTTTTTGGTAGTCCTTGTGACAGAGGCTTACATATTCAAGAGGTCATTTATAAATAAGGCTTAGAGATTTGAAAAAAATGTCATCAGGATTTATAGACCAGTTTTTTTCTTGGCATTTACAGTTTTGTACCCATCCTGATCTAGTAGCTATTATATGGAAGTATGACTGTGTACACATGATAAATATTCTCATATAAGAACATGTACATATGCACAGAAATCATCTGTCCCTCGCCACGTATTAATCCAGTGTGTGGCAACCATAGTCTTCAAAGAAAAGTCTTCATATAGTCTTCATTTAGTATATGTAGTCTTTTTTCTCCTATAATTCAGTGGTTGAAGGTAAGTATGTGCTCAGAAATAACTTTTTGTTTGAATTCTCCATGATATTATATGACCTTGTACAAATTATATACCTTCTCCAGTCAATTTTCCTAGTAATAGCAGTGTGTACTTCATAAAGTGGTGTGGTAATTAGATGAGATAGTGCATATGTTACAACAATTAATATATCAACTCAATAAATATTAGCTATTATCTGCTCTTAAATCAGTCTTACTGCAAGCTCCTAGCTGGACCCTTGAGGGGTTTCTACATTCCCTCTTTCATTGACTCTTAAAGAAGTAAATGAATTTACATTTGGACCTACATCAAGCTATTGTCATTTATATTCTTTTTTAGAAAATGTTTGTAATACTATATTTAAATAGTAGTGGTAAATTTAAATAGATAATTAATTTTTAAAAATGCTTTGAATTTGATCATAGAGGCAAAAACAACTGATTTATCTGTATCCAGTTTCTTCCCCTCAACCTGAAGTTATTGTTAATGGTTCTTTTGTATTAAAATTTGTCCTATCTTAAAGTAAAAATTTTAAGTTGTTCTTGTGAAGTATATTCACATGCTAATTACCTTTATAGCTCCTTTTGACTCAATGTTAAATTAGTCATTTAAAAAACTTGTGTACAATGTTTGACACCTTTTCAGTTATAGGATGGATTACTTTGTCCTACTTAGCCACTTGTAACTCATCATTTCTCGTGTCTGCGGCTTTGCTTATGCTGCTCAATCCAGACTATTTCCTCATCTCATTTCCTCTGGGTTCAGTCCTTGAGCAAGGTAATTTAAAAATTTTAGGAGTAGTTAGACATGTTAGGTTTTATCAAGATATATACTTAAGTTTGGCTTTTTTTTTTCATTTTACATATATGTCATATCTCAGTAATTTAAAATTTCTTTTTGGTTAAAGAAATTATTATACTTAGAGTAGATGGCAGAAGCACACCACATAAAAATAAGCTTGCCAAAGCCAAAAAAATGGTAGTACGTGCTTGTAACTGTAGCACTTGGCAAGCTAAAGCAGAAGGATTGCCACTTCAGAGCCAGGCTTGGCAAGTTCCATGCCAGCAAAGGCCGTATAGCTAGACCCTGTCTCAAATAAGTAAGTAGAGAATTAGGTGTTGAATTGTTAAATCAAAAAAACTTCATCGTTTCTGAGACAGTGCTCTAAGTAAGGAAAAAGAAATAGTTTCCATCAAAATTGTGACACTTTTAAGAATTTCTTTTTGGGCTAGTGAGATAGTTGAGTTGGTAAGTGCTTGCCGTACAAGCTCTAGCCCATGGGTTTGAGCCAGGCCTGGTTGCATAGGTTTATAATCCCAGCACTGGGGAGGCTAAAGCAGGCAGATAGTCACTCACCAGTCAGCTGGCCCCAATCAGAGAGCCTCAGGGTTTCTGGGTTTACTGGCTCTCAGCAAGGAGGAAAGGCTGGCTTCTGAGGAGCAGCACAGCAGGTTCGCCTCCACCCTCTACCCTGTAGAGTCTACAGGCATGCCTGCATGTGCACAAACCCACACCCCGTTTCTTTTTAAGGTTTTGCTCATCATGAAAAATAACTTACTTTAAAAGGTTTTTTTTTACTTTATTATTTTACTTTAAAAGTTATTTTCAGCCAGGCAGTAGTGGCACACACCTTTAATCCCAGCACTCAGGATGCAGAAGCAAATAAATCTCCTGAATTCGAGGACAGTCTGGTCTAGAGTTCCAGGACATCCAGGGCTGTACAGAGAAATCGTGTCTTGGAAAACTGCCGCCCTTTCCCCCCAAAAAGAAGTTATTTTCACTTTATAATATTTAAACTGTCAGACAAAAGATAATCAAATGTCATAGTATTTAATTAAAAGTAATTATTTTCTATTTCATGAGCTACTCTGTCAGGTCATAGGATTTATTAACTTTTAAAATTAAATGTCTGAAACCTTTATCATAATACTATCAAAATATTATGTCAGTATTTAAAAAACATTTCAAAACCTGCTCTTGGTTTGTTTGTTGTTTCTGGTTTGTTTGGTTTTTTTTTTTTTTTGTTTTTGTTTTTTGTTTTTTTAATCTAATCTAATTGTATTGCTTTACAGATGGCAGAAGATTTTTTCATTTAGTGTCTGGGGTAAAATTGCAAGTTGTTGGAACAAAGCTTTCCTTACCATTATAATCCTATTGATTGTTCTGTTTCTAGGTAGGTACTAAATTCCTCCTTTGAATCCAGTTCTATTAAAATAAATTGTCTGGGTTTTGTTTGGTTATGTTAATGTTATTGATATATTGAACGACAATTCATTTTATAGAGTGATATTAAGATAATTATGGCTGTTGTGTTACTTATTTGGTACTATTTCATATACACAAATTTCAGGTACAGTGACTCTTAACCTCTTTTAGATTCCTTTAAAGTTTAAATGCAGTAACACGCGGTCTTCTCTCCAGTTGCCAGATGATTACCAATTACAGTCTTTGTTATAGTGTTGTCCTGGCCACTCGGGCTTGGCCTGTATGAACAAATGAGTGGAATCAATAGATTCTTAAACAAGTGTGAGTTTTCACTGAAACCTGATTAAAAATAACAGCTTCAGTGGCTACTGCAAATTTTTTTAATATTAAATGAATTTTAGGTAATATTGGAGAATTTTTGCTTTAGTTGTATAGCAGTATTGTATAACATCTTAAATCTCTGGTTCAGAGGCCTATTTTTGTAAATACCATTTTATTGAAACATCACCATTCTTGCTTTATCATATGGTCTGTATAACTGGGCAACTCTTATAAAAGAAAACATTTAATTGGGGCTGGCTTACAGTTTCAGAGGTTCAGTCCGTTATCATCATAGTGGGAAGCATGACAGCATGCAGGCAGACGTGGTGCTGGAGGAGCCGAGAGTTCTACATCTTGACCTGCAGGCAACAGCAGGAGACTGTGTGCCACACTAGGCATAGCTTGAGCATAGGAGAGCTCAAAGCTGATCTCCACAGTGATACACCTCATCCAAGAAGGCCACACTTCCTAATAGTGCCACTCCCTTGGGTCAAGCATTCACACACATGAGTCTGTGGGGGCCAAACCTACTCAAAGCACCACATGGTCTATGCCTGTTTCCATAGACAACTCCAGAGTTTAGTATTGCGGCTGGTAAGCCCTAAAAATATCTATTGCCTATCCCTTTGTCTGAAACATTGGTTGTCTATCCCTTTGTTTAAAAACAAAGTTAGTAATAATTTTTACATAGAAATATGTTCTTAGTCTGAGAAGATGGATGCTGAAATATTTAGGCGAAAGCATCAGTGAGCCTTTGGATTGAAAAACTAAAGCAAATATAACAAAGTCTTCAAAATTTGAATCTATATGGTTTAGATTAGAGATGTGTACTGGATAGATAGAGCATCCCTAACTAAAAATTCTAAATCTAAAAATTTAAATATAAAGAATTGAAAAAATTTTAGCACCAGCATGCTGGCACAGGTGGAAAATTCCACCCCTCATTTTGTGTGATAGATTACAGTCCAAATCCAAGAGCAGTAAGGACATTGTTTGAAACTAACTTCAAGCTTATATCTATAAAGTATGTATAAAACATAAATGGATTTCATGTTTATATTTGAGTCACATTTTTAAGATTGCTTAATACACAGAAATTTCAAAGGTCTTAACACCAAAGGGGGGGGGGGAGCCTAAATCCAAGCACTTCTGATAACGAGCATTTTTCAGAAAATATGCCCAGCCTGAACAAGTTTTTCAGTAAATTTAAAATGTTCATGGTAATGAATGATACTGTTATGCCCGTATCGTGATACCCCCGAAAGACCACCGCCAGGAGTTGAGTCTGTTGCAAAACACATGAGGATCTTTTTATTACAAATCATTACGAGCTGCAGCTTGGGCTCACACTCTCCTCCACGAAGCAGTGAGAGCTGAGAGCTTTGTGCTCAGGTTAGGTGGGTGATTTAAAGAGTCCTCCTAGCATGCCCAAAGCAGGGGGATTCCTGCCTGGCAAGCATCTATTGGTCAAAACGCTGCATTTTGAATTGATTGGCTATAGGAAGGTCCCCAAACCATTAAAGATCTGGTGTCTCTCCCTAGGGGCTTGGGCCAGTTTCCTAGCAACTGTGAGTAGGGAAAGAATGCAGTAAGGTGAGTTCTTCCCCTCAGGGCATTACTGAATCTCTCCACCCAGCTAGTTCAGGCCTTAAACATTAAAATAGCCACCAATTTTTAATCTTTTTGGTCTCTTAATACTTCATAAAAGAGCTTTACAGTTTCCAAAACAGAAATTCTATGAGTCTTCATAATCACCCTGTTCTTTTAGAAATGACTGAGATCAGCAAGATCAGGTGACTTATCTAGGATCATCTACCCACTTCTGCAAGTGTCACTCCTTGCCACTTTAACCTTTACTATACATTGCAAAATATGTTTTCCCTAGGAACCTCCTCACAGCTCTCATGCTGTGGATTAACTGTGTTTACTGCACCAACTTGGAACCTTCACCATTATGTTTGATGTTTTACCCAAAAAATGTTTCATGTTCCAAACACCAGCCTTTAAAGAGTTGATCCTCTTTATAAAATGAGAGCATCCTTTTGGAAGGAGTACAGAATTAAGAAAAATAGGAAGGGAAGCTGGGCCTGGTGCACACCTCTAATCCCAGCACTCAGGAGGCAGAAGCAGAGCCTGGTAGATAGATCTCTGTGAGTTCCAGGACAGCCAGAGTTGCATAAGGAGCCCCGTCTCAAAAACAAACAAGACGGGAATTGTATCCTTGAATGGATTTTTATCTCACTTGAAAACGTCAATATTTGTCATGCTATTTTATTAATGTTATATATGAAATCTCCATCCAATGTTATATATGAAATCTAGAAGTAGAGAAAACTAATCACTAATGAGCCACCAACTACCTGAATAACTCTGGAGTGGCATTTTGTCTCTCTTGGTTTGATAAGTCTATCTGTGAAATAAAATAATAAGAAATAAGCTGTGTACTGTGTGGTGCACGCCTGTAATCCCAGCACTCTGAGAGATAGAAGCAGGCAGCTCTCTGTGAGTTTAAGAACAGCCTGGTCTACAGAGTGAGACCAGGACAACCAAAGCTACACAGAGAAACCATGTCTCGAAAACAAAACAAAACAAAAAGAAATAACCTCAACTCTATAAGAGTTATTAAAATGCTGAAAGCTATATCTGTGTAAGAATAGAGAACCATAGCAGATTGTTTTGCCTACATTTCTCAGAAACCAGCTTGTCCTCACTTGAGCAAGGAAGAACAATTGAAAAAAGAAAAAAGAATTTACAACAAAATAGAAGTTGTTTCAGTGAAGTACAGGGGAAGAAGGAAGCCAGATTCCAAGGAGGAACTAGTATTAGTAATTGAAGTACCCTTTCCATCTCTGCCTGTCTATTCACTTCTAATCTTATCTCTGCTCTGGTAGAAAATGCACCACACAGCTGCCAGTAACCCATGTGCAAATGTTAATTATCCAGCATGGTGATGCATGCCTTAAATCCCAGAGCTTGAACTTTGTGAGTTCAAGGCCAGCCTTGTCTGTAGAGCAAGTTCCGGGACAGTCAAGGCTACATAAAGAAATTATATATATATATATAATATATATATAATATATATTATAACAAAAACCCCTACCTTTGTTTATACTGCAAAACAGAGCAAATTATCTAGTATGCTTAATGGTATTGGAATAAAGATCTTTCAGTAAAAGAAATCGCATACAAATGTAAGGTGATGAAATGAGACATTATTATGCAGTGCTTTTTTGGGGTTTTACTTTGGAATGATAGAAATATGACACTATTCAGAGATAGTAGCTGTGAACTATTGTGAAGTAAATGCAACATAGTTTGAATCACATCTGTGCAAATAGAAGTTTCAATGTAATAGAATAGTTCTGAAGTCTCAGTTATTTAAATAATAAAGAGTGTAATAGGATGCTAGCACTTTAAGAGAAGTGGGATTGTATCTGTCACTAGCAGCAGGTTGAATTTTAGTCATGCATAGAATCAGAAGGAGTAAGAGATAATATTTCACATTAGATCAAGATTTGCCAGATAATGAGTAAGTCCCAGGAGAATGATTTTAAAAGTCTGTAGTAATGATTCATAAATTGCTGCTGCTATCTATTTACAATATTCCATCTATGGGCACAATATGTTGTCATATACTAAAGAGGGACAGACAGACAAAAGCCATATTTAAAGTTCGTTATTTTAAAAGTTGGTAAGTTATTCTACAACCCCTTCTTGTTTAAAATATCTTTTCTTAAAAACCAAAAGTAATAGACATGGTGGCACACCTTTAATCCCAGAACTCAGGAGGCAGAGGCAGGTGGGTCTCCATGAATTCACAGTGAGCCTGGTCTACAGAGTGAGTTCCAAGACAGCAAGGGCTGCACAGAGAAATTCTGTCTCGAAAAACAAACAAACAAAACACCAAAAGTAATGTTCTTTCTTCTGTAACAGATGCTGTGAGAGAAGTAAGGAGGTATTCCTCCAGTCATGTCGTTGAGAAGAACGCAGATGGCAGACCTAGTGCCTATGAGCACACACAGATGAAGCTCTTCAGGTCCCAAAGAAATCTTTATATTTCTGGATTCTCATTATTTTTTTGGCTGTAAGTAAAAAAAAAAGTACAAGCACATTTTAGTATTCATGCAGTTCTCTTTTTAAAAGTTTTTTTTTCCATTTACACTAAGAGCTTTTCATTATTATCTTCATAAAATAATGCAAATGATATACTCAAATAGCAAATAATAGCCACACTGAAGAAGGCTGGGAATGGCCTTCTGAAGAAGAGCACACCATTTGGTTGTCCAGTGTCAAATGGTCAGCCCTGAAAACACACATACAGGTAGCATTATACAGACTGAACAGGTTATATTTAGGAATATATGTGTGTGTACATGCAATAACAATTAACTAAAAGGGGGACATGAATTTGAAGGAGAATTGGGAGAGGCATGTAGGAGAGTTTGGAAGGAGGACAGGGAAGGGAGAAATGTAATTAAATTATAATCTCAAAAAAAAGTTACAGTTTGTTGATCTGCTGGCTGCAAAGGGCCTTGAATGATCTGGTTGCTGACTGTTCTCTAATACATATAGTACATTTCGTTCCCACTCTCCTTTACTGTACTTTCTTGCAAAAGGTATTTATTGAATTTATTAAATATCTTTGTCCTTCCCACTTTGAGTCATCATATAAGCTATTCTTCTAGAAAACTGTTCCCCCATCCTTTTTTTGTTTTATGTTTGTTTTCTAGTGGTTGAACATCTTTTTTTAGGGGTAAGGAAACACGTAAGTACAGCAGGCACACAGGGATACAGACATTTCACAAAGCAGGTTGATGGGGGAGGACCTAGGAGACTGAAGCCCTGTTTGTTTCTTTTTGAGACAGGGTCTCACTATGTAACCCTGGCTGGCCTGGAACTTGCTATGTAAACCAGGCTGACTTTTAACTCACAGAGATCTGAGGTGTCTGCGTCTTGAGTACTGGGATTAAAGGTTTACCTGACCATACCTGGCCTTCTCTTTTTTATTTAACTTTTACTTATCTTTTAATTTCCTTCTCAAAGGAGCCTTGTGGCCATCATTTCCTTCAAAGTATGCAGGTATTCTGGTAAGTCTATACTATGACTTCTAGTGTCATTCACAATTATAATTAAATGCTGTTTATATCTCCAACTCGAAGCCAGCCATTGTGGCTCATGCCTTTAATTGCAACACTTGGGAGGCAGAGGTAGGTAGACGTCTGAGTTTGACACCAGCCTGGTCTACATAATAAGTTCCAGGACAGCCGGAGATATAGAGTAAGATGCTATCTCAAAAACAACAAAAATAACTATCCATAAAAAAGTAAATATATATCTCCAACTAGACTTAAACTTGAAGGCAAGAACTAAGTTCATTTTCAGCTATGGCTGTAATACCTAACATAGTAGTTCCTTAGTAAATAGCTGCTGAAAGAATAATTAAAGGGATTATTTTTATTATCTGACAGTAGGAGTTACCTGTAAACATGTCTGTGTTCATTTTTTTAGACTTAACCACCCTTACAAAATGATCTTTAAACTGCAAATTTCAAACTAGACCCCCCCAAAAAAAGATTTTCTTGCTACCCTTGTAATGCCATCTAAAATTCCATTTTACAGTGGGGCAGTGGCTCACATCTTTAATCCCAACACTCGGAAGGCAGAGGCAGGTGAATCTCTTGTGTTCCAGGCTGGCCTGGTCTACAGAGTGAGTTCCAGGATAGCCAGAGATACGTCGAGAAACGCTGTGAAAAAATTTAATTGAAATTTCAGTTTTCTCCTTTAGGCTTATGGCTTATAAATGGAAAATGAATAACACTGTGTACAAGAGGCTGTAAGATGCTGATGCATCTGTGTGGGTTTTTTTTTTTAACTTTTTATTGATACTTTGTGAATTTCACATCATGCATCCCAATCCCACTCATCTCCCTGTCCCTTTATATCTGAACTCCACCCTTGCAACCTCCCCCCAAAAAAAGAAAAGAAGATAGATTTTTTTTTTTTAAATCTCATCATGAAAGTTGTAGTGTGTCACAATGTGCCCCATTGTGTACACTTTTTTGTCCACATATTTTTTAACTGTTTCTTTTAACTGACAGACTTGGGTAGCACAAAGAAAATGTTCCCTTTAAACATCCCCTCCACCACGTCTCTAGACCTAACAGGAGTTATCTGACAATGGCTATTTGTGTTAAAGTCAGAGTTCCCGATGGTTAATCTAGTTACACATTATTCTGAACTTCATTTGTTTTTTTGTTTTTTTTTTCCCCTCAGAGTGTTGAGACGTCTGGTTACGCTTATTACTCAGCTGGCAAAAGAAATAGCAAACAAAGGAGTGCTTAAAACTCAAGCAGAAAATACCACTAAGGCTGCCAAGAAATTCATGGAAGAGAATGAAAAACTAAAATGGGTATTTAATTTTCTTTGTAAAAAAAATAAGTATAAATGCTCTTAATATTCACAAGGAGTAATTTACTATTTTAACATCAAAAATAGCATTTTCATAACTTATCAGGAGAAAATGGCACAGAACATGGCACTGTTCTATGGAATGATTCTTTTGTTTTGTTTTGTTTTTTCAAGAAACTCCCTGTAGATGAAACTGGCCTTGAACTCAGAGATCTGTCTACCTCTGCCTCTTGAGTGCTGGGTTAAAAATGTGTGCCACCACTGCCTGCTGATTACTATTCTGTAGGGTTGCTTGCTTCCATACTTTGCCTAAATACAAATTAATAACAGTGGTCCTGTTTCTATGATTCGAGAAGGAAACGTGGGGAGCATGCATATTTCAATTTTTTTGTAATTAAATGTCTTCCTTAACAATTTCATTTATGTAAGTAGTACATTCTATTTACTCTCACTCCTGCCCCTACTTATCCCCTCCCACCCATACCAACTCTCTGTCCCCTGAACAGGTCACTTTCCACATTCATATCATTTTGTTTTGAGCTTATCTAAAGCCTTCTGTGACCATGGAATTGGAACTATCCATTCTAGCTCAGTGGGTTCACTACTGGGTACACAACTGATGATAATGACTCCCCCTCATTGAGAATCTCTCCATAGTCAGTAGTTCAGCTGGGAGGGGTAGGGCCCTATGGCCATCCATGACTGTCTGTTGACAAGGGCCAATCTTGTGCAAGTCCAATGCAAATAAACACAGCTTTTGTAAGTTCAACATTACAATGGCTAAGTCATTCAAGATACGGCATCTTATAGCCATTCTTGGATTAAAAATTTGAAGTCCTCTATTACCATTACTTTTGCTTTGTAACCTAAATTAAATCTTTATAATTCTGTGCTCATTTCTCTTTCAGTTAAAGTATGACTTATTTTATGGGAAGTAGTGAGAAATTAATTGAGACTATATTGATGATTTCACATAATTTTTAAAGCCTTTTTACAAATCTTCTGTTATGCAGGGAATGTGTGTATGTCAAATACTGAGGTTTGCCCTATTGGCAAAAAAAAAAAAAGAGAAAAATGAAACACAAAATTATTTTGAATTTTAAAATCTGATGATCTTATAGATTCAGTGTTTCAGCTCATATTACTCAATTATTATTATTATTATTATTATTATTATTATTATTAATTATTATTAGTCTTGCTGAATCTAGTTCTTAGAAAAAAATGATACTGAAACTATTAATAAATGAAACATTTTCTGGGGGAAAGTGCTTTTGTAATCATGCATTAAGATTATTTCTCTATTGCAATAAGAAATCTAGTCTTCACATTACACCGAGTTACTGTCATGTTCAGCAATAGAGACTGAAAATCCTAAGCTCAGTCTTAAAGCCAAGCCTTAAAGACCCGTCTGCAGGCACCACTTTCCATCAGTTGGAAGTCAGACAGCTATCATGTGGCCAATAGAAAGAGTTCTGTGACCTTCTCAGTTAGGCAAAACTCATTTTCAGCTATTCATAACTTCTATCTTACTTTTTCTGTTATTTGCTTTGCTTAGATGGTAATTTAAAAAAAAAAGGTAGGGGTAGGGGGCTACAGCTGGGATACAAAGTGAATAAACTGTAATTAATATAAAAAATAAAATATTAATTTAAAAAATGGTAGGGAAAGACCTCTTTTCATAGAAACAGAATTTTAAAAAATGCCTCTTTAGGAATAGATTGTTATTAGCATCTTTTATGGAAACAGCATGTTAAAAACAGTTTACGTTTTACTTTGTTTTGTATGAGTCAAACTCAGGTACCAGGCTAACACAGTAAGTGCTTTTACCCACTGAGCCATCTCATCAACCTTTATTCTGTTTTAAAACAGCATTGATCCATTGATGATTTCTGTACTTCCTCTTTTACTGATATTGTTCTATAGAAGTCAAGATGTGGCTATTGGTCTGTATTTAAAAGCTAGTCATATGTACTTTTTGCTTTTTTATGTGGGAGATGTTTGTTTCAGCAGCACAATCAATTGCATTTTGTACTTTAATATTGTTTGCTTAATTTTTTACCTTTTGATCTCATTTCCCAATGGTAAATTAAAACCTAAAATATGATGATTAAATTCAAAAGCCTCAGCTTTGTATTTACAAAAAGGCTTTCATCTATCCTATTGCTTTGAAATTATGCCATCATCTTAGAGTAAAGAATTATAACTACTGTTATGGCACACACCCTGTTTCAGTTGTTTTCCTCCTAATCTTGTACTGTAAGCAGACAGTATTTTATAAAGTTTTTTATAAGATAACTTTTCACATATACATCATAACTAATGGAGTTAAATTAGTTCTGTCCTTCAAAGCATCACTTCTTTAAGAGATTTTTGGAACTCTTCTTTTGGAATTATTTTCAAAGCCAGGCACTAATGGTAGGAAACCTATTACCTGCTTGCTGATTCCTGTGCCTCCCACGATTTCATATTCCCCCCTCTTTTGGTTTCATGGTGTTTTGGTTCCCTGCTTGCTGTATAGCTCTGACCAGTCAGTGGTCCTAGATCATTAGAAGAGACAGTGGTAGTCTAGATTATTAGATGTGCCGTGCTAAAGCTAGTAGAAGCAAGAAGGGAGTCTGTGAACTGTGCAAGTCCTTTCAGTACTCAGAATGTAACAAATAGACTGCCAATGTGATCAATTAAAGCCATAGGTGAGACTGTAAGAAAAGCTTTTATTTCACAGTATACCTTGTGGGCTTTGAAATATTAAAGAATGATAAAATTGCTAAAATACCTCTTTGTTCCATAAGGAAGAATATTATTTAGCAGAAAATATATAATGCTGAGATTCAGAAACTTTCAATTGGGCGCTGATTTCAGCACTGCAGTAATTACCAGTGTGATCTAGGGCAAGGCACTTCATAGGTTCTGAATGTCAAGGTTCTATGGCTATAAATAATAGTTACCACTATGCCAAAATGTCAGTTCAAGTGCTTCACAGTAAGATAATAAATCCTAATTATTGAACAATCCCATGAGGTTTGTATTGTCTGCGTTTTATAGCTGAGAAAACGGAGAGAGAAAGGGTAATTAAAAAAAAAATAGAGTACAGGAAGTTTGAGGCTATGCCTCCTGACTGTAGCCTCCACATTTACAATCATGTTTTTGTCCCCCCAACTCCTGTGTTGTCCTATGAAAATGATGCCTACGTGGTGCCCAAGGCCCATTTCTCTTCTAATAATTCAATTAAAGAAATGAAATAATTATGAAAGAGCAGCTAACTTTATTTGTTTTTCAAGACAGATTGTTTTAACGTAGCCCAAGCTGTCTATGAAATCACAACATTCCGCCTGGAGAGAAGGCACCCTGGTTAAGAACACTTGCTGCTTTTCCCTGGGACCCTGGGTTCCGTTCCCAGGATCCACATAGTGCCTCACAAGCATCTGTAACTCTAGTTCCAAGGGATCTGATACCCTCTTCTGGCCAGTACACATGGTACAAAGACAGACATGCAGACAAAACACTCATACACATAAAAATAAATACATCTTTTAGAAAGTGAGAAAGAAAAAAAGGAAATCAGAATTCTCTTGCCTCAGCTTATCACCCACTTGCTGATAATGCAGATGTGTGCCTCCATGCTTTGCTCTCATTTAATTTTAACTGAAGCGTTTTAACATGGCAGCATGACGTTCTATGTCTCACGGACCTTTATTCTCACCTGCGTCCTGGAGCGGATTAGAGTGGGTAGATACTGAAGACTTGCACTCTTGTAGCTGGGAGCTGTTGAGTTGCCAAGGCCTCTTGATCTTTCTCCAACATGAAATTAAGGATAATAAATTGGAGCAGTTTTACAGGTGCAGTAATGAAATCTTATTTACAAGACTGCCACACATCCAGCTTTTCCAAGTTAGTGGCATAAATAATTCAAGCAGTCACTGTAAACATTCCTACAGCTCAGTGGTTCCTTTCCGATTTTGGTAATCACCCCCACTGCAGTAATCTCTAAGGTGAGCTTTATGTTTTCAAAACTTTTCCAACTTTACAAATATAGCTTTTTTTTTTTTCTAGGCTAAATTGTTTTGGACTTGAAGTCAGCAACAAATTAAAAAAGGCTTGGAGAAATTCTCATCCTGCTTTCTTTTAGAGACAACTTTTTTGATTCTAAAGGATCTGATGCTCTTTCCATTTCAGAGTTTGCTTCACTTCTCTAGTCGCTTAAGTGCTATTTAAGGTAGTGTGTGCACTAGAGCTTCAGTTTTCCTCGGAACTGCCTGCCCCTATCCAGCATGGTGGCGTCATGCTTGTTCTTCCTCCAGCCTCATGCTCCTGCTTTTTCTTCCAATTAGATGAACACTACCAAACAAAGAATAGAGACCATATTTCTCTTACATTTTATCTCTTATAACATCTTTTATGCTAAATGCGTGCATCCACTCACAGCTCACTAGATTTTGTGAGATTTGTCTATTAAATGTATCCACTCTTAACTGAGGAAGGCGGTCACATTGAATTTGAAACCATAATTTTAATTATAGCCCAATTGGAAATTCTTACTTTCATCTCAGAGACATCATCCATAATAATAGCAAATCTTTTTGTTTTGTTTTGTTTTTAAGACAGGATTTCTCTGTGTAGTTTTACATGTCGTGGAATTCACTCTGTAGACCAAGCTGGCCTTGAACTCACAGAGATCCACCTTTCTCTGCCTCCCAAGTGCTGGGATTAAAGGTGTGTACCACCACCTCCAAGCTATAATCAATAATTTTAAAGAATATTTTAAAATTACATGTTTATGTGTGTCTTTGTGTCTGTTGTAGTTATATGCCTGTAAGTGCAGTTACATACAAAGGTCAGAAGCCTTGGATTCCCCTTGAGCTAGATTTACAGGGAGTTGTGAGTTGCCCAACATGGATGCTGGGAATCAAACTCAGGTCCTGTGCAAAAGCATATGTCACCTTAACAGCTGAACAACATTTTGTGTTTTTGCTAGCTACCAAGTTTTTTTTTAGTAAAATCACTTTATAAAAAAAAGTTAAATACTTAAAAAGACAAATTTAACTAAAGACAAATAATTTTCATTTTTTCAAAAGATGCCTAACTGTTGCAATCTAAGATTTCTTCCTATAACTTTTTGTGATAGGTGCTAAAAAACCAAGGCAAGGATGAAGAAAACATTTTGGAAACTGAAAATAAAAAACTAATAGAAGACCAGGAAAAACTGAAAACTGAATTGAAGAAGGCATCAGATGGTAATTTTGTGTGCATGTGAAAAGGGAAAGGACTACCAGATATTTTATGCTGTCATATACACCTCATTGTTTTACTTTAAACAAAACTAAATGACCTCTGGCCAAGCTCTGAGAATGACTTATTTATAAACTTGTGTTTAAATATGAGATTAAAACATTGTGCCAAGATAAACATGTTCTGTTATGCAGAAAAACATGTAGGTGTTTCAGATTTGTGTTGTAAATACAAATGTCCTTGCCTCAGCAAAAGAGCTATGGGCTTGAAAACTTTCTTGTAAACATAGTTTTGTAAAATGAAACACGTTTGCTTACCTTAAGGCCTAACGTTTCCAGCACACTAAGTTTAAATTTTTAAAGAATTTTTGAGAAAGACAGTATCAATCTGGGATATCAGTTGAGAAATTGAGGTTTCATGCCAAAGTACATTGCATTGTAGGTTCAGAGTGGGACATCCTAAATTTAAGTCCGTGAAGGTAACTGTTCCTGCACTAAAAATGCTCTGATTGTTGTTAGTATCAGTGTTAGTACTACATAATATAGTAAAGTAGATATTCCAAATCCATTGTCATTCTGACAAACTCTTGGAGTGTGTGTAGCTTGACCCCTGGCAATATATCTGCATAAGGAAGCAGATAATGTTTGACGTTGGCCAGACACAGGAAGCATATCAGGTATTCATGGTTAAGATTGTTGGATAAGGTGATGATGAATGCATAGGTCTTCTCCAATTTCAAATCTCTTCCATTACTTTAGGTTGAAGGTAAATAGGATTTGATTCAGCGACTAAATCAAAGACCTACTTGAAATAATTATGAGTTTAGGTTTTCTTTAAGCTACAATCAGCATAATAAAAGTTCTCTGGAATATCACTTGCTCTTCTTAAAAATCTATTTACATTATTTGGATAGGATTTATTTCATGAAGGTATGTTTGAATTTTAAATTGAAATTCCAAAGATAAAAGCTAATTCTATAAACAGAAATACAGATGAGGAGATATTTCGTGTGATACAAAATTCTTTAGTCACTTTACTGTTTCCTTTGATTTTTTTTATGTGTTTGAGTATTTTGCCGCATATATGCCTATGCATGACATCTGTGCCTGATGCTCTCAGAGCCCAAAGAGGGCATCAGATGACCTGAGAATGGAGTTACAACAGTTGTGAGCTGCCACGCGGATGCTACGAACTGGACCCATATTCTCTGGAAGAGAAGCCAGTGCTCGTAATCACTGAGACATCTCATCAAACCCTATAATTTATTTAAATTTAAGAAATAAAATAAAAGCAGCAGGCAAAAAGAGCTTAGAATTAGTGAATGGAAATTTCAAAGTACCCTTCTCGAGATTGTTTGGTATAGACAGGCTTGGTAGCATAAAAATGTCTCAAAAAAAAAAAAAAAATTCAGTCAGTAAAGTGTTTGTCAAGCAAGAAGAAGAACCTGAAGCTGGGCATAATGACAAATACCTTTAATCTCTCAACACTTGGGAGGAAGAGACAGTCAGGTGTCTGTGAGTTTGAGGCCAGCATGATCTACATAACGAGTTCCAGGACTGATAGGACTACATTCTGTCTTGGAAACAAACAAACAAAAAAGGATGAGGCTTGAGCTCAAACCCCAGCAGTTATGTTAAAGCCAGCATAGTGACAGTTAACCATAGTTGGAGCTATGTATGGGGAAGCAAAGACAGGAGGATCTCTGGATTGCTGGCCAGCCAGTCTTGTGTGATCAGTGAGCAACCAGGTTAAGTGCACCCAGATCAGTAACTAAGTAAGTGTAAAAAGGACAAGTAGATCTTGCAGAATGGTTCAGCAGTAAAAGTATTTGCTGCCACCACTGACTACCTGAGATGGATCCCAAGACCCACATGGTAAAAAGAATCCCTTAGGTTGTCCTTTGACCTCCACATCTGTGCCTGCAAATTCTCTATCTCTCTATCTATCTCTCTCTCTTGTTCTCTTTCTCATTCTTGTTCTTTCTCTCTCCCTCTCTTGCTCTCTCTCTGTCACACACACATATTAAATAAAAATAAATAAATGTAATGTTTTCCAAAGGCAAAAATAGATGGCATTCTTATTATTTCTAATCAATTTAGTTTCTTCTTCCTTTGCCATTCAAAATTTACAATTAATGCTTCACAGAAATGGGACATGAGGAAGGCCTAAGTGTTGAGGACATTCTCAGTCAGGTCAAGAGCCTCAAGGGGAGGAGGGGCTGAAGAGATGGCTCAAAGGTTAAGAGCACTGGCTGTATATCCAAAGGTCCTGAGTTCAACTCCTAGCAACATATGGTGGCTCATAACCATTTATAATGAGATCTAGTGCCCTCTTCTGACATGCAGGCATACATTCAGGCATAATACTGTATAAATAATAAATATATTTTAAATAATGAGGTGTGGCTGTAGCTGTTACAAAGTGAATTAACTATAATTAATTAAAAAAAATTTTTTAAAAAGAGCCTCAAGAGGGATGTTCAGAATTCAAAATAAAATTTAAAAAACATTTACAAACCTGAGGTACTTTGAACTTTAGCTTCTTAATCCTGATATAAAACCAAGCTCAATATTACTTCAGTATTTAACAAAAAGCTTGGGTGTTTGGAGAAAATGAGCTCTTTAATAATATAGCCATTGTGTTTATAATCTGATAACAAGATATGGCAGTCCTGTGTTTGAAATGTAGACTGTCTAACTACTTTCAAAGAGAGTCAGTGTTGAAGTCAAAGCAGACTTTACCTGTTTGAATGTGTCCTGTTTGGTTCCTGCAAGATGTGTAATATTTTATGAACACATTTCATTAATGTGCAGTCCTTTTTTAGGTAACATTCTTAATGACCTTGAAAAGCTCAAAAGGTCTGTTGCAGAGATATTTCTTTGGCTGTTTTTATGACTTATACCAGACAAATTCATGTAGGCAAGACTATGAAACTATATCAGCTGATAAAGTTTTATATGATTTTAACAGTACAATGCTTGACATACCAATTCATCAAATACTCATTTTTTTTTCTAGAAATTAAGGGTATTACAGGGACAATGCTTAAAGAGTGTTTCAGCATGATCTTTTAGATTTGAAAGCCAAGTAAAAGCAATGTCATTTTTCTTTTATAGGATGTTTCCCAAAGGTATTTTCTTTTGTGCTTCTGTGGTCCGCCCTAAATATTTTCTCCAAAGTTGTTAGTGAAAATAAAGTATTAAATATAAAGGTTTATTTAAACTAATATTAGCACCAAATTGGAAAAGTAGTGTTTCTTAGGAAGTTATTTAGAACACTGTGCCAGGGGCTGGAGAAATGATTCAGCAGTTTCTAGTGCTTACTTCTTGACTGGAGAGATGGCATAGTGTTAGGAGTTTGAACCAGCACTGACACGGCAGCTTACAATTTTATGTGATTCCAGTTCCAAAGTATCTTATGCCCTTTTCTAACCTCCACAGGCTTCTACTTACACATAGCTATATACATACACACAGGCACACACATAAAGTAAATATTTTTAAAGAATACTTTATTAGTAATAGTACATGTTCTACCAATTTTTAATCTCTGGCCCAGATTTTGACCAATTAGTAAACTATTTCTGTGTTTTAATGCAGTAATATCATTTAAGAGATGAGAAGAGAGCATATATATCCCAGAGCACCTAATTTATACTCAAGACTACCTAGCCAGGTGCGAGGATCTATCTGTCACTTTAATAATCCTTTTTACAATAAGTCTGATATCCCAGTGTGGTAAGTAATTGGGGAAGGGCATTGTCATGAAAAATCAAGTCCTAAGTGGTAAGGAATTTATAAAGCTTATAAGAATTCATAATAGAAATAGACCTGTGCTATAGAAAACCTGCTCTTGAAAAGACTGACTTAAAGACCCTTCCAGGATGATTAGTAGTACTTGTTCCTACAACTGAATCTTTTCCTCAGTGTTTCTTCTTAAAGATAGAGGAAACATGCACCACCCAAATATTGACTACATCTAGACAATGGTAAGGGGCTTATCTGGAAATTACAATACTTGTTCCTCATTCCTTTAAGAACAGGATTATCCTGGGCTTGGTGCACACCTTTAACCCAACAGCTGGAGAGGCAGAGGCAGGTGGATCTCTGAGAATTCAAAATCAGCCTGGTCTACAAAGTTTCAGGCTAGCCAAAGCTATACTAAGACACCCCTGACTCCAAAAGCAAAGCAGATGAAGAGGATTACATTTGTAACATGCATTATTTAAAAAGAAATTCTTAGGGCTGCCAGCCTTAGAACAAAGGTTATCTAGCAGTGTATGTCTCCTTCAAAAGGAATCTGGGAGAAAGAGTGGGGGCCTGTGATTCCAGCATTACAAGCAATTACAACAAATTTTAAAGAATTGTAAAAAATTTAAAGAATTTTTCAAAACATGCTTTATAAATCATTAACACTTTTCTTTAAAAATATACCTGTTGTAAGGCATGGGGACACTCACCTAAAAACCCAGCACTTTAGTGGCTAGGGACAAAAGAATTATGTGTTTGAGGCATCTAGGCTACATAGCAAGACCCTAGTTCAAAAAGAAAAAAAGTATACCTATAAGGGAAAAACAAATGTTTAATGAATTGTCTAAATAAAGCATGTATAAATAGCTCAGAGACTAAGTGTACAAAACTGTTATGTGTACCTAAGTGCTGGCAGCACGAAATAAGGACTTTTTTTTACCCTATTTAAAATACTATTAATTGAACTATCTTCCTGGGTGAATGTGTCTCTATTACCTTGCCATACCTTGAAGAAAAAAAGTAAAATTTTATTTCATAGAAATTTTACAACCTTGAAATATATTTCTTTAATTTTTTCATCAGTAGTAAGTATACAACATAGAAACTAAGACTAAAACAAGTGTTTTTCAATAGAAATTGAAAATCAGAACCAAATGTAGAATCACAGGACACTTGTATTGTGTGCAGCCGAATTTCTATGTTCCTGCCTGAGCTCTAAGAATAATAGAAGCTTTTATGCAAACTTAAATTACAGGATTTCCAGTTCTGCCAAATAAACCATATATCTTTCTAAAATTAAATTCTCCAAGTCTAATCTATGTATATTTTTAGTAATAAAATTATTGTGGACCTGAATAATTAATTTAACTATCCTTTCTTTTCCTTTTCTTCTGGTAGTTTTTTTGAGATACTATCTTAAGTACCTAAGGCCGGCCTGTAATTCCTGATCTTCCTGCCTCAACCCTTGTAAGTCCTGGGGTTTGCAGCCACAGATAATATGCCTTGCAAACTTAGTTATCTAACCACCCTGCCTTAGATTAGTTTTTTAAAATGACTAAAACCTATGTCCAGTCCTTTTAGTTAGGCAAGTAATGCATTTATTAATTCACCTCTATATTATCTCCACATGTGGTTGATGGTATTGTCAAACTATAAAATGAGTTTTGCTTTCTATAAGATGGCTTTCTTAGCGACAGGTGCCTTTAATCCCATCACTAGTGAGTCAGAGGCAGGCAGGTCTCTTGTGAGTTTGAGGCCAACCTGTATTTAAAAAAATTACTTTCTTAGCACAGATATATAACGATGGTATTTCATTCTGTCTGTTTCCTTTTTACAGTCCCAGTTAGTGATAGTTTTCTTTTCTGTGACTCTTCACCTGTTTCCAAAGTCTATAAATATTTTAAGTGTCTTCAGATGACTAGGAAAAGTAACTATGGAGAAGATAGTAATGAAGAAAAAATATGTTATATATAATTGGCATAGTAGCAAATAAAGTGATCTATACCAAGGAAAAGCTTTTGTAATCTTTATAGAGGGCATTAAGCAATAAAAAATCGTAAAGCACAGATGTGTGTAACAAATACATGTACTTAAAACAGTAGTTTCACTTCCTCCTCTAAATGATACATGAAGTAGTCTACAAAAAAAATGAGAGCCAACTGCATACTGAATAAAGAAGTGTTCTAAAGGATAAGGATGTAGGCACTGAACATAAGTCTCTAAATGTGTTGATAAACTTAAATTGGCAGCAAAATGGATGAAATGGCGTTTCTCTTGAGCAAAGCAAAGCATATGACTGACAGGTTTGTTAGCTGGTTATCATCCTCAAAAGCAGTGAATGGTGGAGATGAAATGTTGGGTCCTCTAAGAAACAAAGGACTTGATATCTTGGTGTTCTTTTGTTGTATATCCTATCTAGTTATACACATTTACTAAAGAGCTTCATGGTAGGGGAAGGAACAACAACAAAAAGATCTTCATGGTAAAAGTTTTTATAATGAGTATATTACCTTATAGAAGACAGTTTTATTGCAAAGGTAATTACAGAAAAATTAAACTAGACAACTCTTCTAAAAACACTTAGGAAAAAATACACCCAAATATTAGTATTTAATAATTACCTTTGATGTATATAATGAATGACTTTTTAGTTTATTTTCTATAGTAAAATATTTATATACTATGAAAAGTTAAAAGTTTTAAGGATTATTAAAAATTATTTTTCAAAGACCTTGGTAAGACAGCTGTTTGGACTTGAAATATCTGATCAATTGACTCCATTCTTAACTTTGCCTCAAAAGTAGGTTTTTACTATTAGAATTTGTTTTACTTTGGACTCTGTGAGGAAGAACAGAGTAATCTTGGTCAAGTTGTTAATTGTTTTTAGGAAAGAGTTTTCCCTCCTTTAAAATTAGGTAACAGACTAAACTGCAATGTCTGTTACATAGCTCCAAGTAATGTAATTAAGCTTGACCATAGGGATGATCTTTCTCCTTTTGACCTTTAAATTCTATTTTTTTTCCATGAGAGAAAATTTCACAGTGACTTCCCTTTCTCTAAAACTTAAATTCAGCAGGTAGTTAATTAAATAATAATCTTGACTTCAGAAAGATGTTTCAAGCAATCATTAGGGCAGGACCTGGCTTGTTTGATCCATCTCTTAACTCTCAAATCTTAAATGTTAAACTCTCTTGGGTGGAGCGTTGGGAGGAAGAGGACATGAGCCAGTAAACAAAATGACTTCTCATTACTATATAGCTGCTTATGTAGAACATCTGCTGAACCCAGTGGAATGGAAGGATAAAAGCTCATGACAGGAGAATTGATGTGAAAATATAATCAGCATGTTCTCTTACTATTCTGTTAGGAAAATAAAAATGAGACCAGATCTGTTCAGCTCTTAAGAGTGTTTGCTTTACAAATACACCGTAAAGCATGAACTTGAACATATTACCTTGTAGATCTGCATATTTCCTGTATGTCATAGGAAAAAATATTCACCTAGTGCACCTGTGTTTTTTTTTCTTTTTCTCTAACTTTTTAAGTTACCCAAGTTTTGCATATACGTAAATTTAAATGTTAATTAGTAGTAACCAGAAGCAAGTCCATTCCATTTCTTGGTCCATTTATTGTGATACTTGCTTCATGTTCTTAAACAATTAGGTGGTTGTTTTTTGATCTTTTAGTGTAGAATATTATCTTTTGGCTTTCTTGTGAAAAACTAGAGAAGCACCTATGTCTTTATTTCAAGCGGCTCGTTTCCTAACTTCTATTCTTCATGAAAACATAATTTGTATTATGTTGCATTATTATAACTAATACCTGTTCATCATCGTTATGAGTGTTCTCTTAACCTCTGTGTTAGATTTCATTTTTTCTGTTTTATTTACTCTGCTTTTGGTAGAGTGTACCATTTACATACGCTCTGCAGAAAAAAAAAATAGATCAGGATTAAATGTTGTTGTTGTTTTTCAAGACAGGGTTTCTCTGTGTAGCCCTGGCTGTTGTGGAACAAGCTCTGTAGTTCATGCTGGCCCTGAACACACAGAGATCTGCCTGCCTCTGCCTCCCAAGTGCAAGGATTTAAGGCATATATCACCACTGCATGGCTAAGGGACAAATAGTTTAATGAATGAATCAAATTGAATGAAATATTGCTTTAGCCTCAGCTTTCCTTATAAACTGTTTAATCTTAGAATTTTGAAGGTATTGTTCCTCTAGCTCTGATAGCCATTGTTTCTGTTGATTATAATTATATTTCTTCCACTCCCTGGACCTTTTGTAGATAGCCTTTTGTAGCTTGGACCTTTTGTATATTGCTTATCTTTGCCTCGTGAGAACTTTAACTGTTTGGGTTTTTCTGTGATGAAATCATCTACGCACTTGCTCTGACTACGCGTAGAGCCACATCCTCAGTCCATGTTTTGGGTTTGCCTTCAGGAGACTTGTGAAATCTTTTCAGTGTCTTCACTAAATCTATAGATTTTTTTTTTTTTCAAATAAAATACGTGCAACAGCCCAACCTTAACTGTTTTGTCAGTGCCTCCAAAAATATTTTTTTCCATTTCCTGGCAGTGCTTAGCTGGTGGTATCTGTTTTCTCTGTATGGGATATGATAGATTTATACAGTATGTTAGTCTTGCCCACTCCTCCCAGTATGCAAATAGCTCTGTAAATGTAAGTTCAACACTTGAAAAGTTCACAAATGGTTTGACCTACTTATATGTCTGTTTGCATGAACATGTTGACTTATTAATATCTCTATAACATTGTAATTGTTATCTGTGTTATTGGTAAATGTACTTTAAAGGGTTCTGGTGACTACTAATCTAGCAATATAGCTTCTGTTTGAATCTGTCCATCCATGGGAAGTAGTTCAGCATTTCTTTAAAGCTCCAAGTGATAACCCATTTTGTAGATAAAAAAAAGTGAAACAGAGGCTGAAGAGATGGCTCAGCAGTTAAGAGCAGCATTGGAGTTTGATTCCCAGAACCCACTCAGCAGTTCACAACTGTCTAATTCTAGTTGCGGGGTACCAACACCCTCACACAGACAGATTCAGGAAAAACACCAATGCATAAGAAATATAAATAAATAATAAAGAAAAGTGAAACAACAACGTAGATATATTGCCTCAAACCTCCTAGGCCAATAATGTTTTTCATTTATATGCTGTTCTCAAAATGATACAGCTTAAAAGAAGCAAATTCACATGTCAGACGAAACGTTTATATAATCCCTTAGTTACAGATACATTCCAAAAGGTGGAAAGCATTCAAAACACAGCGTTGTCATTTGTATAAAGCAAGAGGTAAAGAACTGGGAAACTATCCAAGAGACTTAAAGAAGTAATAGCCTTCAGTAATGGGACTAAATTTGATTTGAAAGTAATTATCAGGGTTATTAATGTCCGCTGAGATGCAAAACAAACATGTTCAAAACCTTGATCTGATAAGTAGCTATGAAAACTCTTTGCTTATTGTTGTTTTCAGTCCATATCAGTAATAAGCAGAAGAAATTCCTGGATAGACTGTGTAAATGGTTCCCAAGTATCTTAATAATGAACTCAGTATAACACAGCTTCAGAATAGTTATTCTAACTAGATAGAAATTCTAAGTGTGTCAAAGTATACACTTTGAGTCTGATTAATTTCATTGTCCGATATTTTTATTTTCAAGGTTTTTTGTAATACAGTTAATTAAAAATGAAAAGAGAGTAAGGAACTGATGAGTTAATCTCTAACATATATTAAATATTCTAAATAACTTATTCAAATCACTTATGTATAAATCATTTTTTAACAGTTCAACTGTGAATAAATTTATTTATGTTAAGGTTAAACATCTCTGAGTATGTCAATGTTTCATGTTGGATGTGAGCCTTAATCTAAACTTTTAAAGTGAAACACTAACGAGGAATTTGAACCTTACTCAAAGTGAATGGTCCCAACATGGTTGCAAATCCCCTGCTAAATGGTAGCACCACAACCATGCACAACCACGCAAATGGTGAATTGTTGCACTACTGTTTTCTAGTATCAAAACCTGCTGGAGCACAGGCTATTCTTGTAGAGGACCCAAGTTCGGTTCCTAGCACCCACATAGCTCACTATTTGGCCTCCTCTGGCACTGCACTGACATGGTGCACAGGCATGCATGCAGGTTAAACGCCCATACACATAAAATGAAAAGAAAATCAGAAAGTCGTACATTACAAGATATAGCTGGAAAGCCTTGAAGCCACAGCGAACGGTGCAGAGCTTTCCGCAGGCTTGAACAGCAGCTCGTATAAATCATTGTTAACATTAAAACTAGCCCAGTTTAATACAAATTCCTGATCAAACTGTCTCAGTCCGTTTGGGCTGGTATAACAAGGTACTGTAGACCCAGTACTCATAGGCAAAATAAATTTATTTCTCACAGATTTGGAGGTTGGGAAGTGTGAAATGAAGGTACCAGGAGATTTGGTGCCAGTGGAGGGCCCATTCCCTGGCTTTTGGATGGTGGTTTATCACTGTCCTCACAGCATGGAGGGGAAGACAGCCATCTGCGGTCTCTTTATTTAGGGTGCAGACACATGGATGAGGGCTCTGCTTTCATGATTTATTTCCAAGATTCACCTCCTAATACCATCACTTTGGTGATTACGTTTCAATATGTAAATTGTAGGGAGTAGAAAAATTCAGACCATAGTATCAATGTGTTTTGGTGGTGGTGGTTTTGTTTTTTAACTCTGTTGTAAGCTAGTCAGGTATTATTAGTCTGTGAAATCTATCTTCATTTTTATATACCAGAAATAGAGGCTCCTAAACATTTTTAGTAATATCTGAAGATAACACTATAACCATGCTTCATGTTTTCAAGTAGACTAAGGAATAACTCTTTATATTGTGGCTGTGAACCCAATGAAATCTAACCACCACCAATAATAAAAATAAAAAATAATAATCTGTCTTTCATACAGCTAGCAAGTAATATATTAAATTTATTAGAAACCAGTCTTTGATATTTAATTTAGAATTATGTATTCAATAAAAGGGAATTATATATAATTGTGCCCAGCTTTTAACATGGGTGCTGGAGGTCCTTTATATAGCAAGCAGTTCACCAACTCTATGGTTTTTAGAAATAGACCTATATATTACTTTATAATGCCTGAGTACCATCCTCTGCTATGGAAGTTTAGATGGGCTTGAACATGTACCAGAAAGTTAGAAAAAAAAAATGCCTTTAAAAAAGACAGCAAGAGAGAGTTTAAAAAGGGGGAGAGGGAAAAGGTGAAGGAGAGGTGGGGAGAGGTGGAAGCATAGCCATTAGAGGTAGGAGCCAGCCTGAAGTTCTCACTAACAAATCTAGGAAAATTTGAACATTGATAAACGTAATTGAAAAAATAGCAGACCTTCAGTCCTACTGATGATACATGGATGACAGATGTACCAATAGGTGAATAGTTCTCAACCTGTACATAGCAGTGTCTTCAGGGTAGCATATAATTTGCATTATGTTTCATAACAGTTGCAAAATTGCAGCTATGAAATAACAACCAAATAATTTTATGGTTGAGGGTCACCCCAGGATGAAGAACTGTATTAAAAGGTCGCAGCATTAGGAAGGTGGAGAAGTACTACGGTAGCTGGATGAGAAACAAAACCAGTACAATCCTAGCTGAATAGTGTAGATGAAATGATAAAGTTAGAAAATTTGCTAGTTTGAAACAGTGACTGGTTTAGGCAAAAATTATCAGTGGATTCTAAACAGAGGGAGGCAGGTAAGCATGTTAACAGGGAGTAGGATGTTTTTATAATCTGTCTTCCCACATACGCACTCTGGTTACAGGGGCAAACGGTAACAAAAATGACATAGTAAAAGATAGAAGATCATTACAAGTGGTTGTGTTTGTATGCACTGGAAAGTATTAAACATTATCTGTATCATATTCACATGTATGTGGAATGTGCAGCCTGAATTCTGTCATAAGGAAACATCAGACAAACCCAAATGATTGATTTAAAATAGATCATTCTATTTTAATGTGGCCTGTTTTCTTTAAAATCTCAGTGTCACAAAAGAGAAAGATGGAATAGGATAAAATAACTAGTCTAGATTAAAGAAAACTAAATAAACATGGAAACAAAATGTAAATGTGATCTACTATATTGTAAAGTAGAAGTGACATATAAAGGACATGGTTATGACTGTTGTCACTATTGAATTATGGGTGACAACGTTAAATGTATTGTGTTAATATTAATTTTTTAATTTAGTAATTACACTGTGGTCGTGTTAGAGAATGCCCTATTGTTAGAAAATACACAGTGAAAAAATAATGAGAAAAGAGTTGAGGGTCTGAGAGATGGCTCAGCGGTTAAGAGCACTAGCTGCTCTTCCAGAGGACATGGGTTTAATTCCTAGCACCCACATGGCAGCTCACAACTGTCTGTAACTCCAGTTCCAGGACTTCCAACACCCTCACACAGATATACCTGAAGGCAAAACACCAGTGCACATGAAATAAAAATTAAAGAAAGGAAAAAAATAGTCATGTTTTCAAAACGTATCAAATGTGTGTGTAAAGAATATGATAACAACATGTAGCCTGATGTTAACAACTGGGGACTGGAGTGTATGCTGTATAGGAGTTTTCTACTTAAGTCTGGCAGCTTTTCTCATTCTTTGAAATTATTTCAAAATAAAATTATGTTTGATATTTTTAGCCCTTTCAAAGGCACAAAAAGATGTGATGACTATGAAGATGCAGTCAGAGAGACTGTCAAAAGAGTATGATCGACTCCTGAAAGAACACTCAGAACTTCAGGTTGGTGACATGGATTTGTATACATAGATTTTGAAATAATAATTACGTAAGTAAACTATTTGGATTACATGCCCCTCCCAATTTCAAAGTGTGTTTAATTCTGTCTTTGTTAAATAACCAGGGAAGTCATATTTACCTAAAAGATAAAGAATTGCTAACATGCTAATTTAGAAACATTCTGTTTTAGTTTTAAAGAAAAAACTTAAACTATAAAGTAGAAGCATTAAAAAACTGTTCTGGAACAATTAATGTTTCACCATCTGGAATGTTTGCCATATTTATCCCAAAGTGAGGCCAAAAACTTGGTTTCATACCAGATTACTCCAGCCTTTGTTTTTAGTACCTTAGAGCAAAGAACTATGTTATTCAAATACCTGATTTATACCTCCAAAGTTGATTTAAAGATGGGAGGAATCTTTGTTAAAGAAACTCTCAAATTAAGTCATGGGTTTTCTTGCTCTGTCTCTAATTTAGGAAGAGTCAGTTCCAAACATTCATCCATGGTGAGGAGGGGGAGTGGCAGAGATCAGATCCAAGGCCTAGTGCATGATGGGGAAGTATGGTAGCCCTGAGGTTCAACCCAGGCACACTTTGGGGGAAAGTGTAGGAAGAACTGATACAGAGACAGCCTTGCCATATGGCAAATCGGCACTGTGTCCATATACCCTGGATTACACATATAGTACCTATGTCAGTCTTCACACTAGCTGTATGGTCTTGAGATGGTGTTTTTCATCTGAATGAAACTCTCTGCTTTCATCTGTAACAACAATAAAGCTGTATTCACTGGAGTGTTGAAAGAACTAAATAGAATGCAGGGTGCTGACATAAACACTTGAAACTAGAAAGCTGTTAGCTAAGCATGGTGGCACACACCTTTAACCCCAGCATTTAGGTGTGTCTCAAAGAAAAGAAGGGAAAGAGGGAAGAAGGAAAGAATGAGCAAATGACAGACTGAACTATCATCATTGTTTCAGTATTATTTCCTCTGTAGTTTTAGTAAAAGACTGACTTCATCTCAAACACCTACTTCAGCCTTCAGTTACCCAGTCAAGAAGCAATCTAAAAATGTACATAACCTTGTTCCCAATATGTAACCTAGTCTCAGGACACTAAAGGCTAAGTATATGTTGTCTAGAGTAGATGCTTACAATTTATAGAGATCCTGAAATTTCTGACCTCAGGGCATGACAAGAACTACTCTATGACTTTCTCATTATTCAGCATGGGAAGGAAAGAAGTATTTTTGAGGCCTTTTGTCGAGGTAGAATTTACCCCCTCCTATTTGTGAGACTAGGGTATCCTCAACTATCATGTTTTTCCACATTTTGACAAGGAAGAGGAACAAGGTACCAGAAAGGTTTAGGCCCTTAAATGAAAAAAGGGAAACAAAAAATATACCTCAGTCATTTAGGTCAGTGTTTATTGCTTAATGTCTCCATTGTGATGACAGTTAATGGTAACTTTGACAGTTTAATGGGAGTAACTCCTTAACCCTGAAGATTACATAACAGTTAAGATTTCTTCCAGTTTCCCCACTACTCTCAGAAAAAAGAAAAAAAAAAAACTTTCAGCTTGGAGCATCTTTGTTCTTAGCAAAAGATGTGGAAAGCTTTTGCAGGTATACTTTTCCCAAGAAAAGAGTTGTTCCACATGCTTCTTTGGGAAAAAAAAAAAAAAAATACATGCGCGATAAAGTAAGTGCCATGCAGTCTTCAGTAGAGCATTATTTGATAACTCATAGAAACCTTAATAGCGATAACACATTCTGTGTTTGAAATATTACATTTACTTTTACTCAGTGTGCTCTGGAAAAAGCACCTGACTAATAGTCTTATATTTGTGTCATATTTACTCCCACAGCAACTCAGTGAATTAAAATATTTCAGTATCTTTGTTTAGTGATCAAACACGTTAAGAATAAAAAATTTCTTAGGTGATTTGTTCCAAAGTAATTGAGCTAGAAAGAACATTTGAAGCTGAGTATCAAAGTCGGGAAATCTTTCTCTACAACCTCCATCATTAAGGCCAGCCTTTGCTGTGCATCCAACTGTGTATTCTTGGATCCATTCTCTTTCTGCCCCTGTTCCATCCCATGCAGAAATGTATATTTCCAGACCCTTGCTTTTTGAGTCCTTGGCAGGTTTAGCCAGTGAGAGGCATTAGTAGAAAGCTGAAAACAGAAATAGAGAAAGCCACCGATTTCTCCTACCTCCTGCTTAGGTGATCCTTCCTTGCTGACCTTTAGCCCTTTGCTGCCTGGTCACAGTTCCAGTGGGCAGCTTCCACTGGCAGGTCCTCATCCAATTACCCACTCTTAGCCCTCTGGCCCAGACTCATGGTCATTTTCTGCTGTTGCTAATGCTTGGGCTAAACCTTACCACTATGTTTTGTGTGCCTTTTTTCTCATCACTTGTAAATCTGACTTCCTGAAATACCTGTTTAAAGGACTAAATAGCTCCTGTAACCCTCTAAATCACTTGACCTCCAGGGGCCTTGTCACTTAAGTGAGAGATAGGATACCTTAATGAGATCCTATTTCAAGAAAGAATCTACATATCCTTAAACAGGAAAGTCTCTTTATAGCCAGAAGGTACTTAGTTGATTTGTTACATTTTTGTCCTGCCCACTCACATATGACCCATTGTCTGCTGTGAAAACTTAAGAAGCAAGCTGAAATTTAAATGTCATTTTATGGACCCATCCTCTCACTAATGACTGTGATATTCAGATTCTGAGCAACCAAAAGGTAATAGAAAACGATTCTGTAGTGTAAAGCTGAATTTAGCTTGTCCTCATGAATTTTCTTTTACTGTCAAACCAGTCTCAGTAATTTAATTATGTCCTATTTCCGTGGGAAAATTTACTAATTTTCTCAATTTTATATAATTGTGATAGTTGGAATGAAACAAGTATGAATAATTGTTTAAACATAAAAGAAACAAAGGTGGTTAAAAAAAAAAAAAACTGGCTGCTTTTCCGTAACCAAATCTCATTTTGCAGCTTTTAAATCCATTTGAATTTCCCAGCTGAGGCCCCTCCCCGTTAACAGCACTAAATAAATATTAGAAATCAGTCCCTTCAAAACATGTAGTCTTTGTCTTTTCTTATTTGGCCTAGCTGTCTTCTAGAAAGGAAAGGAAAGACAAGACCAAAAAGACAAAAACAAAACCCTGACTAGGTATTATTGGCAGCACAAACAATCAGCACTCACTAATTTTTAAATTTGTTTTGGCAAATCACCCTTCACATAGGCGAATGCCCTGAATAACAAGGTAGTATCATTTCCATTAAAACTTTGATTTATACCTAAAGCAGTCAAGTACGTATAAAAGTGTAGAAGTAATATGTTGCCATTCAAAACACCTCCTCTCATCCTATTTGATTATTTAATGTTAAGTTGTTATAAAAGCATTGATAGCCTTAACAATAGCTGGTGGGCTTTCTGTGTGAGAGCAGTAACATTCTATAGTCACATTCTGTGAGATTTCTTTCTTGACATAAACATTTGCTTTCTCAATACAACTCGTTTTTTAAGGTTAATTCCTGTTTCATTTCTCATCAGTTTAAAGTCACTATCGTAGATTGGAAAAACAGTGTGAGAAGCCAGTTCTCACTAAATGAAGGAAGGTGGAAGGGAGGGGCAGAGAAGAAAGATGGGGGTGGTGCTGGCACCTAGTTGAGGGGTTTCTGGTTTTGCTTTTTGTTTTATAGTGTTTTAAGTTCTAGACTTTCTCAGGCCATATTTTTTATTTTTAATTCTCTAATAACTAGACAAAATACAATTTTATAAATCATATCTATAAACTTGCTTCCTAATCTTTTTTTTTAACAGAACCGTTTTGAAAAAGAGAATAAGAAAGGCCTGTGAACTAACTTTATAAAAGAAGATCGTGATACACCTTGTCAAGATAATAAATTTGTTATCATGGTAGCCACTAAAACTTTTAAAATTCAGTTTAAAAAGAAGCAGCAGCTCTGTTAGTCGCCACAGACACACATAGGCTGTAAAATGTGTCAGATATAAAGTATGTATTTCAGCTCTTTTAAAAAATATAAGCATGTTACATACCATATTTACATATTGCTAATAGCATTGGTGTATGATGATTCTTTACCGGTAAGAGGAAAAATTCATTAGCCAGCCATGTACTTTCCAAATTAGATCAAAATTCGCATGAAACCATTATTAGCTTTGAAAGCTTTGTTGGGTTTTTAGTAATAATCAGAGGACAGTGGTGGTGAAAATGATGTGCTTGAAAATAGTACTCAGTAACAGAAAATTTGTTCACAGGCAAATAAGGATAAATTACCACAATTAGCCACTGTGTTTATAGAGAAGAGTCAGAGAACAATGAAAACAATAGCCTTAGGGTTTTTTAAGCCTAATGATTCTGTAATTTACTCTACATATGACAGCACTATGGATAGTTGTATTTTTGTTACTGTGCTTTTGTACAATTAGACTGTTGATATTTGTTCAGTCATATATAATTAGTATTCTATCTTTTCAAGTTTGTCTGGTAATAGAATTTATTTCCATTTGCAAAACTGTCGGAACACTGAATTGAACTTATGTTGTACTGTAGAATTCTCCACTTACAAAGCTCATTTATGACATCTAAAAAGCCATGTTTTTTATGCTTATGAAATACAGGTGTTTGTAATATACAGGTATTACCTCAATATCCATGCACTGGTGTCATATAGCTCTCTCTAATTCTCAAAGTTAAATACTGGTTTTCATGCAAATATTCATGTGGACATAATGATTGTAGTAATATGATTTAGGTTACTTTGAGTGTTTAACTGTAAAAAGCCACTTGTCTTAACGTGACTTAAATATAAAAAAAAAATGCAAAATAATAATTAGAGTTTGTACTACTCTAGTCTTTGTTTTATCTATAATTTTAATGCCAATTTTATGTATAGTTAATTGTTCTCACTGTAAAGTGGGTAAAATGAGTAATACCTAATTTTATTTCAGATAAAAGTCAGGAGTTAGTGCTAGAAATCAGACATGAATAAGACATTCAAAAGGGGTAAGATATGGGAGTTATGCCATCTGGGATGACACCACCATAAATAAAAAGGAAAGGGAATGAAATAGAAATAAATTAGAAGAAAACTGCTCAATGACTTCTCAGACTTCAGACTTAGAAATATCAAAGCGAGAGTAATATGGTAAATATAGATACTGGATGTGTGAGATCTTAATCTACTCTACAGATATCAGTTGCTATGTCAGTATAACATAAGTTAAAGGGAAACTGCACAGCTTTAAAATTAGAACCAACAGCTAATCCTAGCCTCATGCCTTGTTGACTTGTTTAGTCATGTGATTTGAACAAATTATTCAAATTTCTAGGCCTCCTTTTCCTCATTTCCAAATTGAGAATATTAATATTTAAATAAGGGTTACTATGTAAACTAATATGAATCTCTCATAGTATAGTATAGTATAGTATAGTATAGTATAGTATAGTATAGTATAGTATAGTATAGAAAAATCTGTTTGACAAATTCATGGATTCAAAAGTTTCACCAAAAAAGCACTTTAAAGTTTACAGTTAGGGAATCCTAGACCTCAACATTCAATTTTACAGATCTTTAATTTGAGAGCTCAAACTTTTGAGGAATTTTCCTGGGGGAAATAGAAAAGAGAGCCAGGTTTAGGAATTGAAAATGCAGGTATCCTAGTTCCCTGGATATTAGTCATCTTAATTTGCAAACTAGTTTAATTTGTGAAACCTTAAACAATGTCACATATGTATAAATAAACTGATAACTTGACCACTGGTTAAGGGAAAGGTTTTTCTTGTAGATATGAAAGAGAGAACAGCCAAAGGCATCTGGAAGAATCCAGAGAGGGAGAGAAAATAGTAGACTGTGCATGGCCAGTAGACTGGAACTGGCCAGGAGACAGGGTGGGGAGAGTGAGAGGTGAAAACAAAGAGAGTGGCAAGAGAGGATGAAGAAAGGATATAGTCAAAATAGCAGAATTTTAAATGTGGGTCTCCCCTTTTTCTCAGGGATTGTTGGCAACCAGTCCAAAAGGGTGAGGGGAACAGAGTTGGAGAGAGACATGGTTCAGATAGCCCTGAGTACATCAGAAAGACGCCCCCAGGACCAGCTTCAGTGAGACTGAACAACTTTATTCAGGGCAAACAAAGGCCAGTAGTTCTTGGGGGATGGGTGGAGGGTTCCCCGGGTAGATGTAAGGTATTGGCTGCTGTTTGAAGTACAAGAATGTGTTATTTGCATTTGGCAGCACAGTTCTATCATGAATGGGAACACATACCTAATTATTCTATCGGCAGCAGGAAGAAGAATATTAGCAGGGAACTGTGTAATAACCATATTACAGATACGGTTAGAGTTGTCTGCCCTAGAGACACTCCAGATGAGATAAGGCAGAGAGTGGGAGGCCCTGCTGGTGGGGAGAGAGTCCTCTATCTAGTGCCAAGCTCAGAAAAGCTTTCTAAACCTGGTGAACTGCAACCTCAAACTGCAGGGTCCTCCAGCATATAAGGAGAAATTGGAGGGAAGGAGGCTCTTGAGCTGGAGGTTTATTGTAGGGAAGGAGAAGAAAAGAGCTAGATACTTGTGAGACTGAGAGAGCCTGTAAGGAGACCAGCATGTGCCTTGGTGTGCTAATAGGCACAACAGAGAGGCCTTTGTCCCTTATGCCAGTGATAAGATGTAATAGAAGTTTGGGTTTCTTTAAAAACTCAGTTATGTAAATATGTTTTTGTTTTAATCCCAAGTGCAGGATTTAGTTGGGCTATAGTTTATTCACAGCTATCTAGTGTGGGGCGTGGCTTTTGCTAGTTTGTAACAGCCTTCAGCGTGCAGCATTGAGAGTGCTGTGGTTTAGGGCTCTGAGGATATAAATTTGAGAGCCAAGGAAGAGGTGGTGTGGCACGCAGTGCGTGTGGTGTGTAGCAGTTTGGAGAGACAGTCAGTGTGGCGGTTTGGAGCAGAGAGACAGAGAGAAATGCCTTGGGAAGCAGCGGCATGGAGGAGACTACCAGCTGTGTCTGCTGTTGACAGAAATAGGTATAGAGCCCTAAAAGAACCCATTGACCTTAAACAACCAGGAGCAGTAATGGGGCCTCTCTCCCCACTAACCTTTTCTCTCCTACATAGGGTTGGGAGTTTGAGGCTCTAAAAAACAAGTGCTACAATAAGGTAACTGGCTGGTTTTTTTCCCCCTTTTGTTTGTTTTGTTTTTTAAGACAGGGTATCTCTGTGTAGCCCTGGCTGTCCTAGAACTCACTCTGCAGAGCAGGCTGACTTCAAACTTAAAGATCTGCCTGCTTCTGCCTCCTGAGTGCTGGGATTAAAGGCATGTATCACCACCACCACCCAGCTGTGACTGTCTCTTTTGATAGAGGGGAACCCAGCTTTACAAGTTCATCAGAAATGTTGTCTTTTGTCTATCTCCAGAATTTGGGGGCGATGGAGTTTTCTTTGGACCTGACAATATATAGCCAAGGTTTGAACTAAATAGTATGAAAGAGTGTTTCCTACTACTTTCCAATGTTGGTATTTAGCAAATCCTATACATAGCCTATTGGTTTAAGTACCCTCCATATTAAATTATTTCTCATAATAATGATTTTATGTCTCAGGCTGCTATTTTTGCCTTTTTCATTATAGTCATATAAGTTTGTCAAACTTTCTCTCTACCTGTAATTTGTCTGTGGATCTGATCACTAAGAAAGAACACATAACAGGGCTGAACAACAGTAGAATTTGCAGGAGCCATCTTTGTTGCTTGTACATTTGTAACTGCATTCCCACTGTATATCTTAAGAGTCCAAGTTCTCTTGTGGGCATTTATCCCAGCACTTTGGGGACTAGAATCACTTCCAGGGACCTAGTTCTTGTCCTGATTCATGGATCCTAAAAGTAATTCCTTCTATGGCAAAAGATGCAATTAAGGATCTTGAGATGGAGTGATTATCCTAGCTAATGAGTAAAGCCTAAATGCAGTCAGAAGTACCCTGGTAAGGGAAAAGATCCTTCCACACAGAGGAGGAGTGTTACTAGATGTAGTGGCTCTCAACCATATTCCCAGCACAGAAAGACTTAGGCATGACGACAACTGTGAATTCAAGGCCAGCCTACGCTGCATAGTTCTAGACTATCTTGAGTTACAAAATAAGACCTTGGTTCAAGAAGAAAAATAAAAAGATTAAAAAATAAAATAAAAAGTAATGTGACCGCAGAAGTTGGGACTGACATGATGTATTAAAGTGAAGGGCTCTCAGTAGCCCCTAGAAACTGCAGCAGGTGAGAGATTCTTTCCTAGATCATGGCAGCAAAACTTCTGATCTCCAGAATCAAGAAGATATGAAATTGAAAGCTGCCTGACAGGTGGGTGGTTATCACAGCTACCACACAGATTCATGAACATACAGGACAAATCTCTAACAACCTCCACTATCCCTGAAGATGTTTGGGAAACAAATGCTGTTTGGCACTCGTTCTTCCCCACCAGCCATAGCAGTGATCAAGAACTGCATTAGCCTTTCTGCTTATGTCTGTATTGCCATCACCAAACTCCAAGTCACCACCATCTCGCCTGGACAGTTAAAACAACCCTCCTGGTCTCCTTGCACTTTCTCTTAATCCTTCTCATACATGCATACTTGGCAGCCACCTAGTTTAAAAAAAAAAAAAAAAGGCATGTGGTTTTCTGTTCAAAGTTTTCCAGTTATTTTCTATTGCGCTTAAGATTAAGCCCCGAAGCTGGTTGCGCTGGCTCACACCTGTAATCCCAGCATTCAGGGAGCAGAGGTAGGCATATCTCTGTGAGTTGGAGGCCAGCCTGCTCTACAAAGCGAGTCCAGGACAGCTAAGGCTACACAGAGAAACCCTGTCTTGAAAATAAAAAATATAAAAAAAAAAAAAGCCCAGGATGTTACCAGGCCTCCTACCTATCTGTCTCCTGCTCTGCCAACCACACATGTATTTTAATCCTCATGCAGGTCACAGCCTGGTCCTCACAGGACTTTTGCATATGTACAAAATGTTGTACTCCAGCCCATTCTGGCTTCTTACTCTTGTTTTCTGCTGTGGTACATATTGTCTGAGATGATCTCACTATGACTAACATAGTTCCTGACCACAGTAAATGAGTGGTGTTTAATTTAAAAGGGAGGGAGAATCCTCTAAAATATTTGGTAATACCTAGAAACATTCTTGGTTGTCAAAAGTAGGGTGTTACTTTATGGACAGAGACCAGAAATGCTAATTCACGCAGTCATGCACAGGGTAGCCATCTACAGTAGAATCAGACTCAGATTGTTCATATCATCAAAGTTGAGATATCCATTCCCTTGAATATAAGCAAAAAATAGGAATGTCACATGGTGGCCAGGTCTTTTTTTTTTTTTTCTTCCTCCATCTTGCTTCTTAAAACACTGCTATCGTGGATTATGACAGTGAGTTCATTCAGAATGGAGTAACAAGATAAAAGGAAGATGTGTTGCTAACAGTGTCATGCCTGTCCTGGATTTCTGCTCAGTGTTTAAATAAATGAATGACAGTAGATATTCTTGTCTTTCCTAGCATCTTCAACAGCAGCAACGTGTGTGTATTTAGATATACACACATCTGATAGGCAAAGCCATCAGCTTTTCTATCTTGATTTTATTTGATTGATAGAATTGAAAGAAAGGAGTGGCTTGGTGAAAAGCTGTTTAGGAAGCAATGTTATCCCTGGAGCCCCTCTCCTCCCTCAGACTGCTGGGTTTCTCCCCTCCCAGCTCCAGCAGAAGACAGTCTGTTTTAAGAGAAAGAATTAAATGATGCATGTATTCTAAATTCAGAATTTCTTTCTCAACCAGAATTGATGGCAGTCAGTCCCCCACCACCAAACTGAAAAACAAATGAATGTTTTCTAGTGGGGATTTAGTAGGCCCAAAAGGAATTACCTAGAGATATTCACGTATATGTTGATCTGGGGTGGGGGGTTCCCCAACAACAGGCCTCAGGTGGCTCACCTGACTGGAAACCATGAGTAAGCACTCACTCAGAGCTTCCAGGCAGCTCTTGAGCCTCTCATTTTAAATACGAGTAGGAAGCAATTCAATCCTGAAGATATTGGAGAAAAACTGGCACAGTTTTTTTTGTTTGTTTGTTTTTTGTTTTTTTAACATGCTGAAAATAGTGTATAGGAAGAGAAAGGTCCCAGTGTTCTTAAAGGCTGTGGATTTTTATTTCAATACACTCATAAATTTAAATCTTCAAACATTTATCAGGAGATAAAAATGAGAACTTAAGAAAAAAGGTAGAAGGCCCAGTAGCTCCTCATCATAAATGCCTAAAATAAAATATCTTAGTTCATTTGAAAGACACCAGAGACTGAGTCATTCACATTTAATACTTTTCATTTCCCACCATTCTGGAATCTATGAAGTCCAAGATACAGGTTATTAGGGTTGCTGAGGAAGAAGAGTACCTTGGCAGATGGGGCCAACGAATGCTGCAGAGATAATAACATGTAACAAACTCACCTAAGATATTTATTGGGGTTGGGGTATGCAAAGGCTTCCTCTGAATGATGATTGAGGAAAAAGAGACCGAGGCAGACACAGAGAGACAGAGAAAGAGGGAGGGAGGGAGGGAGGAAGAGAGAAAGAGAAGGAGGGGGAAGTTCTGCAGAGAGGGAAGTTGGGAGGGAGGGAAGAAGGGAAGAGAGAATGGCGTTAAGAGGGACCCATGATGGCAGGGACTCTTAAAGGGTATACTTGTCACATTTGGGGCTGGTGATAAAGGTGTCTGCTGGCACTGAGTCCCTGAAGGCAGGCTGGGGGGAGGGGCACCTGGTTCCTAACACAGGTGCTAGCAGCTTCCGTGTCTGCTGAGAGCTGTCTTGTGCATCTTTGGTGATTCCTTGATTCTGGATCCTTCAGAGAGAAATAGTCTGTGGCAGAAAATCAGAAAGGCAAGAAGAGATGAACTTCCTCCTCTAAACACTTTTATGACAGCATCTAATCCCTTCATGAGGGGAAGAGCTCCCATTACCTAATTTCTACTTACAGAGTGCAGTTAGTAATACCACCAGATGACCATTAAGTTCAACCGCTGAATTTTAGAGAATATGCATTCCAAGCAGTGGATAGATCCACACTACTGAACTGGATTCAGTGAGAAGGATCTACAATGTCCAGGAAAGTCGCAAAACTTAAGCATATCTATATTATAAACATAGTATAGATAAAGTCTAAAAATCTTTACCCTCTCTTCACCAAGAAAGGGTAAAATCAGGTGATAAGGAAGGATGAGGGATAGGCAGAGGGCATATGGGACATGAAAAAAAATGGGTGGCTACAAGGGGGCAAACAGGAGTAACAGCATTGGAGAGATGGAGGAAGGAGAAGCAACCAAAATGCTTTGTTCAAAAATATCAGAATGGTATTATATGCTGATTTAAAACCTGTGTGTGTGTGTGTAAACTAGTGGATGGGAGATGTCTCCATCTAAAAGATGAATAAGCCAAGAAAGAGAAACACTGAAACTAAGAAAAAGGAAATTCACACAGGCAAAGGCTCTTACAGGACTTTTGTAAAGTGAGGTCATTAGTTAGAAGCAGCACAGGCAACTCTTCCAGAAGATGTTGATCAAAACCTGGTAAGGATGTGTAGGGAAAAAGACAAGTGTAACCAGGAAGCAAGGTGAAGCAACAAACACAGGGAGTACAGAAACACAAAATATCTAGGAAGTAAAATGTAGTTTACATATGACTCTATTCTGAGTAGAAAAAGGAATTTTGATAATATATTGTTGATCCAGCCAAAATTACCATATATGTATTTGAACCTCTATTCATATATAAATGAACCTCTATGGAGAACACAGATAAGTGTGCAGAGATTTGTTAGTGTGGAAGCTATGTCCTCATCTCACAAGTAAGACAAAGTAAATTATTTAGAGATACAAATGTTTAAGAGTCAGCAAAAGGACTTGAAAATTGGTGTGCTTGGGAAGGGGAACTGAGAAAAGGAGCTAAGGATTCTGATGTAGCTCATTCACACTTACTAAGATTGTTGAATCTGTAAGGTATAAGACTGAACATTCTTCTGTAATTTTACAAAGCAATATTTCTGAATTAAGCACCTTATTTTGAAACATTATGCAAATTAATGATGTATGTATCATATTAGCTCTTTAGAAAAAAGCAAAAACCTTCTTTACACTTCTATATACTGATTTAGCATTGTTCCTAATGCAGTTGCATCAACATTGCATTAACATGAGACTTTATCTCTTAGAACCCTAAGATTTGATTAAGATATATACCAATCGGAATCTCACATTGAACATCTTTCTTCTGACTATAGCCTGCTTAACAACTCTGTCTTTTCCTTCAGTGTTTTACATTACAACTTGAATAGTTGGACCTGTTCTAGTGAGCAATACACAAGACCCAATTGGAAGATAACTTGGCAGAATAAATAGGAAGAAAGACAACAGCTAGGTAGAGAACAAGGACCAAAGCTACTAGCCTCTGTTAATATATTATTGTTTTATATATATATATATATATATATATATATATACACACACACACACATTAGGTACCTACTGTACACAGCATTGAGATAGTAACAGTTGACATCTCTGGAATACCCTCCATGTGCTAGGTTGCTTCTTTACCTACTCTAGTTATTGCAGCAACAGTATGAAGTAAGATCTGGTGCCATCTCCATTTTGCAGGCAAGGAACATGAATCAGAGAAGTTATGTTTCCTGCATTCCGTAGGGAGTGGGTAAGCAGGAAGTCAGAACCAGACCCCATACTCTGAATCCCTGGTCTGTATCATCTCCTACTCCTCAGTGAGATACCATAGAAGAAACATAACAATAAAGAAAAGACTTAATTAGTTGTATTGAACACTTTACTATGGTCCAGAGAGTTTGCCGCTGTGTTTAGTTACCAAGATTATATAACATTATTATTCCATTACTATTGTGAGAGAAAATTGGTTCAAAAGTTACAAAGATTGAGTCAAAATTTACAGAGATAGTTTTTAACCCAGATTTCACATTTTTTGTAAAAAAAAAAAAAAAAAATTGTGGGGGAGGGGCAGGATTGTACCTGCAGAGGCCAGGAAAGGTTGTTGGATTTCATGAAGCTGTAGTTATACGTGGCACTGAGCCACCTATTGTGGGTGCTGGAATCCAAAGTCAGGTTCTCTGGAAGAGTGGTAAGTGCTTTTAACCACTGAACCTTTTCTCCAGCCCAGGAAATATATTTGTATTGGAGATTTACACAAAGAAGGAATCAGTGCTCAAAGTCTGTAGCAGACATAAAAACACAGTACAATCAACAAAAAAATGTTCAGTCCAAATGATGTATTGCTTTGGGCTTTACTGGGGGCAGGGGTGTGATCTTTTTGTGAAGAGCCTTGTTTTTATTTTTAATTTTTTTTTACAAGATAAAGGTTTTAATTGCTGACAAAGAGTGTTTCTGGATTCACTTCTTTTCACTGGAATTTCAAAGTAGGAACAAATGCCTATTTGTAAAAAACCATTATAAATATGCCCATGTTGAGTTACGTTTCCTGGGAATTCTTCTAGTCACCTCTGAGGGAGAGAACAGACCAAAGAAGTGATGCCATCCACATCTTGCTCAGCGAAACAGCAAGTTTCCTGGGTTACTGATAGGAGCATGGTTGAGGAGTTAATTACCAGAGCACGAACTTACACTACCAAGAAATTTTTTGATCCTTTCCCCAAGAAATGTTCTATATGGTTGGGGAGGGGAGATCCTCCTGGCCTAGGAGCCTTATGAGCCCTCCTCCTCCAGGGACGAATGTGAATCTTGTGTCTCCTGTAGGCAATCACAGTTTCTCAAAATTTAAAACCATAATGGCCAGCCATGTGGAGAGTTCCATTCCACTCCAGCTCGGACACTCCTTCCTTGCCTCCTCCTTCAGTGTTCCATGAGCTTTGGCAAGGGTGGTATTGACACATGATCTGAGCGTCAGGCTGCTTTGCCAAGCAATATTACAACCCACAGAAACAAACACTTATTCTCAATACTTTGACTAATTGTGAGTCACCACAGTAACGGCCCCTACTGTAAAAAGAAATTTCCTTCCATTAATGTCAACAGGAACAGTAATCTATGAGTGTAAACACAAATGTTTAGAAGGCAGTTTGACAGGCATATGGCATCCATTTAACAAAACAATAGCAGCAGACTCCCTGGTGGGGCCCTTGATTTCCCCAGCTTTTGCTTTGGCTTATGGTACTAGATGTGCATTCTCACCTGTGGAACAGGCCTTAAACCCAGCTGGAAAATAGTTGATTGTGCCCACAACTTTTGTGCCACTGTTGTACAAGTGGGTACATCTTATCTGGTTAACACACAAGGTCCATTGCTAAGAAAAGTCATTAACAATGATTCTTTGGCCACCTTCATAGAGCTTTATTGTGCTACAAATTATAGCAAGCAGAAAAGGAAGCGTCTGAATCAGTCCCAGACTGATTTTCTCCTGTCCTACAAAGTGTGTCTTATCTTCTACAGTAGGGTTTTGTCAGCAGCAGTGGTCATGGCTTGTATTGTGGCAGGCTCCTCCTTAAACAGTACCTTATGGGGAGGTAAGCCCCCCACTGGCATGAATGTTTTCTGGCCCCCTTGACTACTGTAATACCTCAGAGAGAGATCAGTCATCACTGGCATCCCTCATTTTGAGAATGTGCGTCCTCCCTTTCTCATCCCCACCCATACAGGGTGCCTTCTGAATTTGAATTTCTAACATTTTTATACTTACAAGCACAGGCTGTTGTTTTTTGCTTGCTTGCTTGCTTGCTTGTTTTGTTTTTTTGTCACCTTGTCAGGTATCATATGTGCCCTGGCAAACTATAATTCCCCCAAGAGTTTCACAGCTGTGCCTGGCTCCTGGACTCTGTGAGACTGATTTCCCATCCTCACTCCTTTAGGTGTGCTTGTACATGTTTCAAACATTTTTCTAAGTCTGTAAGACAGACGTTAGCATTATGTAATGAAATCTTTTTACAGAAGGCATGCAGGATCTTTGAAGGCCTACCACCATTTTTTCCAAGAAAATGCTCATTGATTGGTCTTGGGATTCCACAGCTAAGGGAATGCTGCAGGGCAGGCATCACAAGAAGGAGCTCCTGCTGCCTGGGTCATTTGTTCCCTCAAAAGAGCAATGTTGGGCACAGCCACAGAGCTATGTTACTTAGCTCACTGTGAACCCAGTCATTCTCTAGAGTCTGTCTCCTCATCCTGGGGCAATGCTACAAGGTTCTCCCATCTCCATGGTGATCAGTGAAGCGTGATTCTACCGCTGGGGGCTGGACTCAGGCCAAAAGAGAGGGAGCAAGCTGTGGCCTGCTGTAACTCCTAAAGAACTGCTTGCTTGGGTTGGACAAGCTCTGCCCCTGTGCTGTCTCAGCCTGACCACACTGGCTGTTAAGGAGTCCTGGTGGGCCGTCTTCACCACCAGTGTGTTTTCTTGAGGGGAAATGTATACAGCATACTCTGGAGGGATAATTGCGCACCCGTGGAACGAAACGGTCTTTTTCCACTGTACTGTCAGTCATGCCTTCTGCTCATGCTTTAAAGCAGCTGTTCTCAACCTGCAAGGTTGCAATGCCTTTGGGGGTTGAACAACCCTTTCACGTGGTTTACTATATTTATGTTATGATTTGTAACATTAGAAAAATTATAGTTATGAAGTAGCAACAAAAATAAGTATGGTTGGGGGTCATCACAACACAAGGAACTATATTAAAGCGTGTCAGCACTAGGATGGCTGAGAGCCACTGTTTTAAAGGATTCCTTCCTTCCACAGGCTCACACTGAATTTGACTGCTTGTAATTTTTTCCCATAGGAACTCCAGCTCAGCACAAATTTTGCCACATTTGTGTTTTAGTGACCCTTGGTAGTTTTTTTTGTTTTGTTTTGTTTTTTGGTTTTTGTTTTTTGTTTTGTTTTTTTGTCTGTTTGTTTTTATTTTGTGGGCTTTTGTTGTTTGTTTCTTCTTATCTCTTGTTGATTGTGTTAGCATGTTGCAAACCTAATTTACATGCTTGCCTAATTCAGACTCACCACAGCTTTTTCTGATCAGGGCTTAGGAAAGCCAAGACTTCATACCAGTTAGTCCCCAGGCCCTGCTGAGATTATTTTCTCATTAACTCCTTATCTTGTGAACACTGTTCCATCTGGTCACTGAACTGGATATGAAGCATTACCCTTCACAGTCCAGGTTCCCAGCAAACAGCATGTCCTTTTCCTGACATCTTCCAGTCTGAGATTGGTGGGAACTTCAAGCAGTGAGCACCAAAGTCCCTAACAGCTCACGGGGAGCTGATCAAACAGGAACCCCTTTTCCTTGTGTTGACACTGATTATGCAGTCTTCATCTTCAGGAAAGATGGCTAGTTATTACATAGTCTCTCTACTTCTATGGCACCCATCCACCCTTTGTCCCACAGCCTCATGAGCCAGGTTGTCAGAGACTTTTATTGTTTTTATAAGTCTTTCCAATTCAAGAAGTTCAAAGGCACCGTAGTCCCTGATTATCATAGTGACCTGGACTGGGCCTTTACTAAGTGCTCCTGTATGCTTTCTGAATTTTAGGTTTTCACCTTCCTCTGGATCAGAGTTTGGACCTCATGACCATCTTCCACCACTTTCATGTCACTTGCTGCAATGTCCAAACCTTCCCATTTTTTCTAGGTATTGATGACATGAAAAGCTGTTTAACACAGATCTGGTTTCAACTTCTCCTCATACCCCACCAGCCATAACAAGTAGCAAACAAATAGTTCAGTCTCATCCTCCATTTTCCCACATATCTTTTTCTCATTGTATTTCCTCACTTATGCAAGCCACTTCTTTCTGAACACACAGCTCAGCCACAGTTGCATGTCTTATCACCCACAGCTGAGGCTGTGCAACTGTCTCCATAGCCTTTTTGTGATCCTCTCCCATATGATCTTGTTCCATGAATGTAACTTTCAGGAGCTGTAATATATTTTATAGTTCTCCATCCAGTTCCGGGAAGTCCCCATGTGGCTGACCCCATTCATCAAGGAAGTACACCAATCCACACCATATAGAAGAAAATTGTTTCTCTGAACCACCCCCCAACATACAGACACTCCATCTATGGACAGCTCAGCTTCAGGGGCATGTCTTATATCCCCTGAGATGGGCTATTAGACCACTGCTGCCATAACAAAAAGGGCACCTTACGTACCACACAGGAAAGGATGGCTGTGCTGCAACTGCCCTTGCAGAGGTTCCATGCTCAGACGGGTGCATGCCTTGTCACCCATACCAGAGGCCGCGTACAGCCACTTTCCCCATTTTTGGTTCTGTCAAGACTTCTGGGAACTCTATTTCTAGTCTTCTCTCAGAGAGAGGGCAACAGTAGACCAATGAAACAATTCCACCAAGCTTAACTTGTTGGATCAGCAAGTTTATATGATTTATTTCCAGAAGTATAGGTGCAGGGTACCTTCCAAGAGCATGGTCAAGTTTAGGGACGTGAAGGACACTTCTGTTTTCCCCCAACACTGTTAATGCATATCATCTTATACATACAAGGATTGTGGGAAGCCTCATGAGTAATCACAACTTCCCCAGTTTGAAGACAGCAAGCCCTTATCCTTTCTGATAGACAAAGTTCAACAACAGGGTAAGAGCAAAACAGTATTAGTGAAAAAGTTTGTTCAGAAAGAGGCCAGGGCTCGAGAGAGGATTCAGGTAGGGTGAGATTATTTGCTGTGCTAGTGTGAGGAAGTGAATTTAAGGCCCCAGCATCCATGTAAGAAACAGGGTGAGAGTGCACATGCACCTGAACTCCAAGAACTCTGGGAGGTGAGAGATGGAAATAGAAGATCTCTGGAGCTTGCTGGCCATCAGCTTGGCTCTAGGGACAATGGAATGACAGCAAGAGCACGGGACACTGGGTGCCCTGCTCTGGTTTCCACATGTAGCATAGCCACGTGTATACACACACACACACACACACACACACACACACACACACACATAATGCAGAGATACACAGAAGAAAACAAAGGGAGGAAGGAAGAAGAAAGGAAAGTACAAGGGGAGGAGGGAGGAAGAACGAGAGAACCTGAAAGATGGCTCAGTGGGTAGAGGCACTTCCTTATAGGGCTGATGACTTGTGTTAGATCCCTGAATCAAGATGGCAGAAGAGAAATGACTCCAGAGACGTGTCCTCTGATTTTAATGGCACTGCAGGTCATCAAACTGTAACCCCGAAAGATCCTTTCAAGGGAGAGGCAAGATGGCTCAGTGGTTAAGGGCATGCACAGCTCTCTCTGAAGCACTGACTTCTGTTTTCAGTACACGTGTCAGGTGACTCAAAACCACCTGTAACTTCAGCTTCAGGAATACCCAGTGCCTGTGACCTCCTCGGGCCCCTGTACTCATTTGCATATCCATGTGTGTGCATGCATGCGCGCACACACACATACATAATTGAACACACAAGTATCTTTTAAAACCAATCAAGCAAAATGTTTCCTTCAAAAACTAGATGCTGCCCCATGTTTTTTTTTTCTTTCTAATTTTTAGAATTTTAGAAAGATCTGTGAGAAAGTAGACTTGCTTAGTTGAAACTTTGCCAGTTTCAACTAAGATCAGTGACATATACCAGGTTAGAACGTAGAAGAAAAGAAGTCTCTCCAGGTTAGAATATAGAAGGAAGCCAAGGGCTATGCTTAGCAGACACAGGTTCCATCCACTTAAAAGTAATTTTCATCCTGTGACATCTTCACAATCTCTGCATTGAAAATAAATTATAATTCCTTTGGGTGGGAGAAACTAAATTAGAAAGAAGTGATTAGAAACAGAAGGCAGCTTGAAGTTTATGCCGCCAGATTTGTTCAACATGTGACTCAGAAGCCGTGGGTAACTTTTCCTGGCTGTTCTCCCAATTAACAACCTTTAGCTTACTTAAAAGCCAAATCAGTGACTCAAAAGAGCGTGCTAGGAAGAAAGTTTTGACAGAAAAAATTAGCTATTCCTGGCGATATCAAATAACATATATACATACACTCCCGTACCTTTTTCTGGAATGAAGCTCAAAATACACCAGGGCCTAACTTGCACAGCCCCACGGGGCTCTGGAACACAACTTTAAAAGCTAACAGTTACCAAGCACTTACTACATGCCAGGCGTTGCTTTTCATTCTCACACCAGCACCATGAGATAAACACAATTCTCACACAATCTTATTTTAAACATGATGAAATTAAGGCCAAAGAAAGCTGAATAACTTCTCCAAGGTTGTAGATGTAGAAATAACAGAGTCAGGAATGACCTCAGTCAGTCTGACTCTGAAACATTCCTTTTTTTCTGTTTAGATGCTCTTATTTATTCATCACAATTATGCACACACACACACACACACACACACACACACACACGTACTGTCATATTCTTCCCCATTTTCTTATTTCATTTCCTCCCTTACTGAAACCCTCTTCTTTCCAACAAGTCTTCCTCTTACTTGCCTCTGTCTCTGTCTCTATCTCCCTCCTTCCTTCCCCTGTTTGTGTCTCTCTCCCAGTGTGTGTGTATGTGTGTGTTTGTATAAACAATATATATTTCCACAAGAGCAATTTACCAGTGGCTAAAACACTGCGAAGTTTTGACTTTTTCCTGCACAATGACTGTTAACTGTCTATTGCTACTCAAGGAGCTGCTTATGAGGCCAGTTCCCATCTATGATAGAATGTTAATGGGCCTAGCCTTACACAGCTGTTGGGTTGATCAACACTGCTGCTATGAGTTTATTGTGCAACAGCCATGTTATATCCAAAGGACAGCCTTTCACAGCACTCCTTGACATCTTTTGGCTCCTACAGTCTTTCTGCCCTTCTTTCAGAATGTTCCTTGAACTTGGGAAGAAGGGTTTTGATGTTCTATTGAAGACTAAGCACTCACTAGTCACTTATTCCAGTGTTTTGACAAGTTATAAGCCACTGCATGAACCGTAACTCACTGTAAACAGAAACTTTTCTAACCAATGCTGACATCAGCAATAATCTACAGATATAAATGTATTTAGACAGCAGTTTGACATATCATTTTTTAAACAAGATATCTATATGCAGATCAAAACTCACAGAGATTCACCTGCCTCTGTCTCCTCAGTGCTAGGATTAAAGGTGTGTACCACAACCCCTGACTTTCCATGTCTATTTTAACAAAACAATGGTAATAGGCTCCACTTAGGGCATACGAACGCCTCAGTGATGGGCTTTTGGCAAGTTGTACAGTACCAGGCACGAACAAACACCAAATCTAGTCAGAAAGTGGTTGATTATGCCAAAAATAGTGATGCCACTATTACCCCACCAGGACCGTGTTGCCTGGAAGGTTAGTATTGTAGCTTGCAGGGCTCATTACCAGATAAGGTTGCTGATGACTATCTTTGTTACTTTACTATTGCTGAGTCCATGATCAAGGCAAATAATAAAAGTAAGCATTTAGGTGGGGCAAGATGGCGGCGCTGGGAGGACTCTCATTCTGAGCCAGCAGCACAGCAGGATTGGAACAGTGACCAGCAATCAGAACTTGTGGCCATAAAACACAAGAAATTGTGTTTCACAGGTGAGAGGATACCCCGGTGGGGGATTCAATCAGCTTTAACTCACCCTGCTAAACGTAGGAAGAGATCCTGGTTCCGCCAGGCGCTTGGTCGTCAGCCCAGAGCTACATGCCAGCGTGATCTGGTCACTGTCTCAGACTGAACTGTGGGCCCAGAACATCACAGTCTGGATTTTCCAGTCGAGAGATAACCCCACAGAGCAGGAAACGATTGGGATCGACCTTAGGTCACCCAGACATCCCCTGGAAAAGACTCGGGTTCCGCCCGGAGCCAGAGCCGGGGACCCAGGCACCTGCCTGCGCGCCTGATTCGCCGCCTCAGATAGAACTGTGGGCACCAGGGCACCAGGGCACCAGGGCACCAGAGACTGCATTTCACTGTCAGGTGCAAACCCACAGGGAGGGAAATGGCTGGTCTGATCTCAGAACACTCGCCACCCCAGACAGAACAGCGGTCCCCAAAGCAAAGACTGGTTGTCTCTGGCAGGAGGAAACCCCCAGCAGGGGGGATCATCAGGTCTAATGCTCAGGACACCCAGCACCAAAAGACCTTCTGGATTCACGCAGACTCTAGGCTCTAACTTTCTAATGCAGGCAGGAGCGCTGTGCTCAGCCGCCATTAATGAGTTCCCCTAGGGCACTGGGACACACAGCTGCATCCTCAGACCTACAAAAGCCAGAGAGCCATTACAGCAGCCCTCAGATACTGTGTCAAGGATCAACCAGTTATCCCTAGCTAGACTGACAAAACTATGGGAATCCCTGGTCCTTCAAGAGGGCTGCACCCACAGGGTCTGGACCAGAGCAGTGCCTGCAACTGCCATCCCAGACAGGGACACACAGCTTCTGGTACAGAGTGAGGCACCCAGCCTCCAGACCAGAGCAGCGCCCCCAGGTGCCAACTCAACCTAGGTGCACATTCTCCAGGCCCAGAGCAGAGCACTCAGCCTCTGGCCCAGAGACTTGCTGGGCATACCTCTCACTTTCCCGGACAGAACTGTGTACCCCAGGATAACAGACTGAGTTTCCCTGTTGAGAGAAAACCCCACAGCTAGGGAATCAGCAGGTTCTTCAAAAGGACTGTACCTGGAAAACTGTAACAGCAGCAGCTCACTAAATTTATAACGAGAAACCCAGCAGTGGGGCAGCTGTCTTGAGAACTTCTATGGGTAAGAGGAGATACCCCCCTGCCTAACAAAGACCACAGCTACTACTCAGGGCTATACCCCTGAGGTGAGCAGTGGCAATTCTTGAGAAACACTGGCCATACAGTGACCATAACCAAAAATCAGAGGAGGGCTCCTTCAGGAAAAATCATCTTCTGGCCAAGGGGATTCTCCCTACCTCAGGATTCCAGGAAGCACAGAAACTAACAGCCAACACCTAAAACAGCCCAATGGGTAGAGGTCAGCGTAAAAGCTCAACCAACAAAGGACAGAGCAATATGGCATCTCCAGAACCCAGCCATCCAGGGGCAAACAGCCCTGGACAACGCAGCATAATAGAAAATCAAGAAGATGACCTTACATCTATGCTGATGAAGAGGATAATAGAGGAAACAAATAAAATAGGTAAAGAATTAGGGGAAGATAAAACCAAACATCATGGCTATCCATAAAGAAATGGAGGAAGATAAAGACAAGCAGATTATGGCCATCTGTGAAGAAATACGGGAAGATGAAGCCAAACAGCTTGCAGCCTTCAGAGAAGAAATAATTAAATCACTGAAAGAAATAAAAGAAACAGAGTTGAAGGAACTAAAAGAAAAAGAGGAAAATACACCCAGACAGGTGAAGGAAGTAAGCAAAACAACTCAAGACCTGAAGATAGAACTGGAAAAATTAAAGAAAACACAAATGGAGGAAATAATGGAGAGGAAGAATTTAGGGAAGACAACAGGAACTACAGAGGTAAGCATAACCAACAGAATACAAGAAATGGAAGAAAGAATCTCAGGTGTAGAAGATACAATGGAAGAAATCAATGTATCTGTCAAAGAAAATGTTAAATCCAAAAAAATCCTGACACAGACCGTCCAAGAAATCCAAGACAATATGAAAAGACAAAACCTAAGAATAATAGGTATAGAGGAAAAAGAAGACTCCCTTCTCCAAGGCCCAGAAAACATTTTCAACAAAATCATTGAAGAAAATTTCCCCAAGTTAAAGGAGAAGCCAATAAGGATACATGAGGCCTACAGAACACCCAACAAATTTGACCAGAAAAGAAAATCTTCCCGCCACATAATAATCAAAACAGTAAGTATACAGAACGAAGAAAAAAATACTAAAAGCTGCAAGGGAAAAAGGCCAAGTAACATATAATGGCAAACCCATTAGAATCACACCTGACTTTTCAACAGAGACTATGAAAGTCAGAAGGGCCTGGACAGATATCATGCAGACCCTAAGAGAACACAGATGTCAGCCCAGGCTACTATACCCTGCAAAACTCTCAGTCCTCATAGACGGAGAAAACAAGATATTCAATGACAAAAACAAATTTCAACAATACCTACACACAAATCCAGCATTACAGAAGACACTGGAAGGGAAAATACAACCCAAGAAAATTAGCTTCTGTCAAGAAAACACGGGAAATAATTAACCTTACTACAGTAAAACAAAAAGCAACCAAGCACACAACCTTATGAACACAGCCAACATCAAAATCAAAGGATCTAACAGCCACTGGTCATTAATCTCTCTCAACATCAATGGACTCAACTCTCCAGTAAAAAGACACAGATGAACAGAATGGATACGTAAACAAAACCCAGCAATCTGTTGCATACAAGAAACACACCTAAGGCACAAAGATAGACATTATCTGAGGGTAAAAGGTTGGAAGACGACTTTCCAAGCAAATGGACCCAAGAAACAAGCAGGAGTAGCCATTCTAATATCTGATAAAATAGACTTTCAACCAAAATTAATAAAAAGAGATGGGGAAGGACACTTCATACTCATCAAGGGAAAATTCCACCAAGAAGACATCACAATCCTGAACATCTATGCCCCAAATACAAGAGCACCCACATTTATAAAAGAAACATTGATAAAATTTAAACCACATAGAGATCCCCACACATTAATAGTGGGAGACTTCAACACCCTACTCTCAACAAAGGACAGGTCAACAAAACAGAAATTAAACAAAGAAACAATAACTCTGACAGAGGTCATGAATCAAATGGACCTCACAGACATTTACAGAACTTTACACCCAAACACAAAAGAATTTACCTTCTTCTCATCACCTCATGGAACCTTCTCCAAAATAGACCATATAGTGGGTCACAAAGCAAGCCTCAACAGATGCAAGAAGATTGAAATAATCCCTTGTATCTTGTCTGATCACCATGGAATAAAGTTGGACTTCAACAACAACAGAAAAAGCAAAAAGCCTACACACACATGGAAACTGAACAACTTGTTACTAAATGACAGCTGGGTCAGGGAAGAAATAAAGAAAGAAATTAAAGTCTTCCTAGAACTCAATGAAAATGAAGACACAACATACCCAAACCTGTGGGACACAATGAAAGCAGTGCTAAGAGGAAAGTTCATAGCACTAAGTGCCTTCAAGAAGAAATTCAAGACAGCTCATTCAAGCAACTTAATGGCCCACTTAAAAACCCTAGAAAAAGAAGAAGCAGACACATCAAAAAGGAGTAGAAGGCTGGAAATAATCAAACTCAGGGCTGAAATCAATCAACTAGAAACATATAACACAATTCAAAGAATCAATGAAACCAAGAGCTGGTTCTTAGAGAAAATCAACAAGATCGACAAACCCTTAGCCAAGCTAACTAAAAGGCAGAGAGACACCACCCAAATCAACAAAATCAGAAATGAAAAGGGGGACATAACTACAGACACTGAGGAAATCCAAACAATCATTAGGACTTACTTCAAAAGTCTATATGCCACAAAATTTGAAAATCTAAATGAAATGGACAATTTTCTTGATCGATTTGACTTACCAAAGCTGAATCAGGACGAAGTAAATCAATTAAATAGTCCTATATCCCCCAAAGAAATAGAAGCAGTCATCAAAAGTCTCCCATCCAAAAAAAAGCCCAGGACCAGATGGCTTCAGCGCAGAATTCTACCAGACCTTCAAAGAAGAGCTAACTCCAATTCTCTTCAAACTATTCCACAAAATAGAAACAGAAAGAACATTACCAAACTCATTCTATGAAGCCACAGTCACCTTGGTACCTAAACCTCACAAAGACTCAACAAAGAAAGAGAATTTCAGGCCAATCTCCCTTATGAACATTGATGCAAAAATACTTAACAAAATACTTGCAAACCGAATACAAGAACACATCAAAGATATTATCCACTATGACCAAGTAGGCTTCATCCCAGGTATGCAAGGGTGGTTCAATATATGGAAATCCATCAATGTGATCCACCATATTAACAAACTGAAAGAAAAAAACCACATGATAATCTCCCTAGATGCTGAAAAAGCATTTGACAAAATCCAACATCCATTACACTAGCACTGGGACTTTTGTTTAATAACCTGTAGCTTCTGGGAGTGTCAGCATCCACCTAAGCAGGACACTTCCCTTAGAGTTAATACAACGTTTATGAATATATTTAAATTGGCTTACAATAGGTTTTCGTGTGGCTTTTTCCTACATCCTAGGTTTTGCTGACTCTTCCCTCTTCTGCATCTTCCTACTCTCATCTCCACCTGACCTTTTCACCTCTGACTCTGTTTTTATATCACATATGTTCTACTATCCCTCTTCCTCTCAGGGACTCTCCCTATCCGGAGTATCCGGCCCTACCTCCCGGACCTCACAAGCACTTCAAGTTAAACAAGAAGGTCTAAAAATTTGAAGTTTCTGTCCACATAGGAGAGATAGCCTGTGGCATCTGTCTTTTGTGGCTTGAGTTACTTCACCCAGTGTAGTGTTTTCCAGTTTCATTTACTTTCTTTTGTTTACACCAAAGCAAAAGCTACGTTGTGTATATGTACCTCATTGCCATTTTCCATCATATGATGGGTGTTCCATTTCCCAGGTGTTGTGAACAGAGTGCAATGAACGTTCATTACAACTATCTTTACAAAAGTTTAGTGTGTTGGCTACTTTTTGTCAACTTGACACACATAGAGTCATTGGGAAGAGAGAACCTCAGCTGAGAAAATGCCCACAACAGGTTGGCCTATGGGGCATTTTCTCCAGTACTGATTAATTTCGGGGGATAGCTCACTGTGGGTGGGGCCGTACCTGGACAGGTGGTCCTCAGTTGTATAAGAAATCAAGCTGAGTAAGTTATGGGGAACAAGTCAGTGAGGAGCATTCCCTTCACGGTCTCTGTTTCAGTTCCTGCCTCCAGGTTCCTGCCCTGACTTAGTTCCAGGATGGACTGTAATGTGGAAGTACAAGCCAAATAAACCCTTTCCTTTCCAAGTTGTATTTGTTCATGGAGCTTTACCATAACAATAGAAACCCTGACTAGTGCAGAGACTGGTGGTAGCTTCATGTAATATCGCTATGACAGAGCTGATCGTGTTCCAGGCAGAATGTTAAAACACTGGCCTAGAAAAGCCACTAAGGGTTTTCAGAGTTTAATGAACTGTTGTGGGAACTTCGAAGATAAAGTTAAGGATAGTGCCAAAGATGGAGGCTTGCCTTGTGAAGTTTCCTGGGGAAGTTTGAGAGTCCCATAAAGACTCTATCAGGACCATTAAAGTTTTTTTTAATTAAGACTCTGGTTTTGGTCAGCTGGGTACTGAAGAATCAGCTGTGATTAAGAAGAGACCAGAACCACCAAAGTCAAACCTTTGCTTTGTTGGGACAGTCGACCATGATTAGCTGGAGCTGAAGAGTTAGCTGATGAAGAAATGTCCAGAATCATCAAGGCCAAATGTTCTAGGAAGTGTTTCCTTTGGGTCAGCACACAGAAGTTACAGTTCCTGAGGCTGTACCCAACAGTCAAACTTGGTAATACACTTCTAACACTGGTTTTGAAGGCATGAAGTGATCATGGAGAGCAGCTGAGGCCTGGAACAGTAAGGAGAGGTCACTGGTGAAGGCGCAGCCCCAATCGCAGTAAAAGCAGCAGGACTGAAGGAGTTATGGATGGACGCTGAGGTTTGACACCATGTAGCAGGGTCAGAGTCCCTGAAGAGAGTCCAGGAGTGGCTACTGCTGAAGGGACAGCCTAGCTGAGGTGAATACCCTAGCTTATTTGAGATACCAATATCAAGGGATGACTGCCAAGTGTGAGTCATCTCTCCAGTGCCCTGAGTTGTATAGCAAAGTAGGCTGAGCAAACCATGGAGATCAAGCCAGAAGCAGCATTCCTCCACGGCCTCTGATTCAGTTTTGCCTGCAGGTAATTGCTTTGAGTTCCTGCCCTACCTTCATTTAGTGATAGACTGTTTCCTGGAAATGTAAGATGAACTAGATCCTTTCTTCTCTGTCTTAGTTAGGGTTAATGTTGCTATGATGAAACACCATGCAAAGCAAGTTGGGAAGGAAAAGGGTTTGTTTGGCTTACACTTTCACATCACTGTTCATCATGGAAGGAAGTCAGGGCCGACACTCAAACAGGGCAGGAACCTGGAGGCAGGAGCTGATGCAGAGGCCATTGAGGAGTGCTGCTTACTGGCTTGTTCCCATGATTTGCTCAGCCTACTTTATTTGCGGGGGGTGGAGGGAGAGTGTCTTTTTTTCCATCATCTTTTCTTGATTCTTTATGAATTTCACATCATGCTCCCTAATTCCACTCATTTTCCAGTCCTTCCGTACCCACCCTCTATCCTTAGAACCTTTCCTCCAAAATAAAATAAAAAATAATAATAATAAGAAGAAGAAGAAAAAAACTAAACAACTACAAACGTTCATTGCAATGCGTCACTGGTCTGTTCTGAGGCCTCTGGCTTCTGCTGCACTGTCTGTACTGGATCCTCATGGGAATTCCGCTCAGATATCCTGCTGTTGCCCTGAGTCTAGAGATCCTGTGGTTTTGGTCCTGCAGAACCAGGCCCATGGGGGTGGGTCATGGGGGCGAGGTAGATGTTGGGTGGGCCAGCTCGAAGCCCTGGATCTGGTCCTGCATGGTAGCTGAGTTGCTAAGCCTGCCCGCACTCCTGGCTCACACCATGGGGGCCAGCTCTCCAGCACTACCCAGGCAGAGGGACGGGCCAGCTCTCCAGCACTACCCAGGCAGAGGGATGGGCCAGCTCTCCCAAACCCACATCATCAATGGCACAACTTTGGGGTGGCTGGTAAGGGGGTGGGTCTGCAGGGCCTTCAGATGCTAGCGTGGCCTCAGCAATAGCCCAGATATCTGCATGGCCTTTGGTGATAACAGGGGCCACTGACATCAACACAGACCCCCTGCTGTGGCAGGGCCAGAGACCCAGACATGGCCCTCGGTGCAATACAGGCCCAGACATCACCATGGCCTCAGCATAGGCCACCCACCTCAGACTATTCCTCCCTACCATCTTCTCTCCAGCTCTGCCTCTCTTCATAGTTCACAAACCCCTTTCTGTCCCATCTCTCCACCACATACTTGCTCTCAGTAGCAGTGGGCTGGGCTGGGCCTGAGGCCTCTGGCTGTCTTCTTCCCAGGCCTGCCATGAAGCCCTGTGCATTTTTCTTTCTGATAGAATCCAGAACCACCACCCCAGGGATGGCACCATGCACAATGAGCTGGGCCTTCCCTTATCAGTCACTAATCAAGAAAATGCCGACAGCCTAGTCTTATGGAGGCTTTTTCTCAACTGCAATTTTCTCCTCTCAGATGACTATCACCAATGTCCAGCTGTCTTAAATTAGTCAGCACATGCTCCAAGTTGTTTTTGTCATGGTCTTTATCATAGCCATAGAAACCTAAACTAAAAGAGATATAAAGTCCTTTGAGGAATGGTGTAGCTAGGTCAAACAGTAGTTGTATTTTTACCTTTTTTAACTCAGCAACATGAATAAAGTCTTTATCCTCATGAATTTCATAGCCTAAGGATACAGAAAAGCACTTTCTGTGTGGCAAGTGCTGGGTACACCTGTAGGAGGAGCATATACCTGGCTTCACCATTAGGGACACCACTACCATGGAATAGTTAAAGCAAGGCAAGAAGACAGCAGGTAGGGATAGAGAAGGTGGGGCCACCAGTTCCAGAGGTAAAACAAGTTTAGTTGTGTAAGCCCACAGAGAGAGAGGGTGCCAGTAGAGTCATTAAAAAGATTTAAAAACTGAGGGCAGACTGGAACATCCTCACATTTCTTTTGTTTGTTGCCGTTTTTGAGACAAGTTCTTAACTTCATGACAGCAGTGACGACAGCTGTTCTCCTGCCTCAGACTTCCAAGTAGTGACAGTAAAGGCATTTGTATTCTAAGACTTCTGGTTCAGAGCATAAGTAGTGAGCAGAGCCTTGGTGTGGTCCTGGCCTGAACCCACTCAGTGTCACAGAAATGAATAGCTGAAGGATAGAAGAGCTGTTCAAAAGTAAACGAGGCACTGGGGCTGGGAGAGAGGATAGCAGATCAGTGATAGAGCACTTACTTACATAGTATGTGCTCCTGTATGGCCCTGAGTTCATCCCCAGCACCATAAAAGAAAAAGCAAAAAGTGGACTTTCTTTCTTTCTAAGGCAGAGTCTAAATTTGCCCATGGTAACTTTAAATGTTTGCTTTTCCTGCCTCTACCTCCCCATACCATGCTTGATTTGGGTAAGAAAGTAGGAATCAGATGACTCTTAATTACTGGACAGACCTGATGTCATCCTGTAAGTTGGGAAGTCCAGGAAATGGGAAAGGTTTAAGATTGTGATCGTAGGTTAGTAAGATGGCTTAGAAAGTAAGTAGGCGCTTGCTGCTAAGCCCGTCTATCTTGAGAATGATCCCTGGGGGACTATATGATAGGGGAATGAGCCAGTTCCCAAGGATTGTCCTCTGCCGTCAGCACATGCTCACATATACACAAACAAATAAATATAATTAAATGTTTTTAAAAGAATGTGATTGTAAGAATATAAAAAGTTCCATTTTGCCATGATGAAGTAGTAATACCTGCATGGGACCATTCGTCATGACAGAATAACTTGTGAGTTCTTTTCAATCACCTCCTCTTAGCATTCTTAAAAGTTAGAATAACAAACTCTCGGTATCTTCACACCCCCATGAAAGATTTATTTTATCTTAAAATTATGTGTATGTGTCTAGGTGTAGGTTTGTGCACATGAGTGCAGGTGTGTTTTGAAGCTGGTACGTCAGAACCCCATGGAGTTAGAGTTCTAGGTTGGTTATGAGCCACCTGTGTTAGTGCTGGTCATTGAACTCATGTCCTCTGCAAGAGCAGCATGTGCTGTGAACAACTGAGCCAGCCCTCCAGCCTTACTGCGGCTGCTTTTCAATAGCACGTGATTATCGCCTCTAGCAATCTACAGCTGTCAAGATAAGCGTACATACAATTTAACATGTAAATTAACAAATTAACATACAATTAACAAATTAATTGTATATTTACTATTATTAATTAATAAATTAACATACAAATTAACATGTAAAACATCCTTTTTCACTCATGGAAAAACATGCAGAGAGTGCAGATACACAGTATAAGATCCTGTGTAAGATGTCTCTTCATTAATACAAGTTCATAGTTAGCTTAGTAGATAGTTGGGGGTGGTGAGATGGCTCAGTGGGAAAAGGGCTCACTGGGCAAGTCTGAGTTTGATCCCTGGAACCTCCATAAAGGGATAAGGAGAGAACCAGTTTCCCTGACTTCCACATGCATGACATAGCATGCAAGCGCGAGCACACGCGGGTACATGCATGCACACACACACAGACACATCTTTAACAAAAATAAATTAAAAATAACATTTATTTTTGACTTCATGTGCATTGGTGTTTGGCCTGCATGTATGTCTGTATGAGGGTGTTGGAAATGTAACTTCCTGGAACTGGAGTTACAGACAGTTGTGAGCTGCCATATGGTTCCTGGGAATTGAACCCTGGTCCCCTGCAAGAGTAGCCAGTGCTTTTAACTGCTGGGTTATCTCTCCAGCCCCCCTCCAAAAGGAATTCTATAAGACATTCTTCTGCTTATTTCTCCTATTCAATATTCAATATAAAAAAATATGTTTTTAAAACATATCCTCAGGTAATATCCACCTGAGGGTTTTTTTTGTTTTGTTTTATTTTATTTTGTTTTGTTTTGTTTATAAGACAGGCTTTCTTTGTGTAGCCCTGGCTGTCCTGAAACTTACTTTGTAGACCAGGCTGGCCTTGAACTCAGAAATCTGCCTTTCTCTTCTTCCTGAGTCAGCACTAAAGCATGTGCCACCATGCCCAGCTCTGAGGGGTTTTTGTTTTTATTTTATTTTGTTTTGTTTTTTAATGACTGACAGTCACTGTCCTATTAGAATACAAATTCTTTGAGGGCATCAACTTTTTCAGACTTGCTTATTGCTGTATATCCAATGCATATAAATGTGTCTTATATAAGTAGGGGCTCAATAAATACTCACTGAGTGGATGGATGCAATAAGTCATGAGCAGAATACTTAAATATTCAATCAGCATAGTACAGTATTTAAGCAACTTTCCCTTGTCTCCCTCCATATTAAGCTATAGGATTTATGGAATAAGATCGGCAGGGATAATTATAAAAGTTAAATACAGGGGCTGGAAAGATGGCTCAGTGGTTAAGAGCACTGTCTGTTCTTCCAGAGGTCCTGAGTTCAATTCCCAGCAACCAAGAGGTGGCTCACAGCCATCTCTACTGGGGTCTGATGCCCTCTTCTGGCATGCAGGAGATAAAGTACTCATATACATAAATAAATAAAGTCTTTTTAAAAAAAGTTAAATACATTTAATACAACTTGGAAGGGCTGTCAAATTGTTTGCTGCTTAGAAAAATTATGCCATTGTTTCATGATAGAAAGAGACAAATATAAATTAAATCAAACACTCATCAAATTTGGATTCATGGTAGAGAATCCAAATGTATGATCTGAGAAATATAGTGAATTATGTTGCTATTGACATTAACAATGTTTTAAGTTGATGGGCTTAAATATAAAGTATATAAATTTTATATTTCATAAGTATTTTTATATTTAATTAAACAATATATTTACATTATATAACATAAATGATATAATACATTATATTAAAGAATTATGTTTATAAAACAAAATTTTATATAGTTTACAGAGTTTTTTTTTTTTAATTCTTTGTCTCTGTCCGTGTGTGTGTGTGTGTGTGTGTGTGTGTGTGTGTGTGCACGCTCGTGCGTGTTGATAGACTAGAAGGCATCTTTTGGTGTTGTCAAGCACCATTATTTTTTTAGTCAAGATCTCTCCCTGGCCCAGAACTCACAAAATGAGCTAGGCTGGCTAGTCAGTGAGCCCCCAGGGGGATCCTTTTTACACTTTGGAGGCACTTTACAAACTGAGCTTTCGCCCCTCTATTGTTTACCCACACCTCTATTGTTAGTATCATAAGAGACATATGTTCTTAAGGAACATAGGTGATAAGCTGCAAAAGAAAAAAGTAATATACAGGAGACTGTAAACAAGTGTGAAACTGTACAGCGATGAGGACAAACCCAGTAAGTTACTCAGAGAAGGTGATCAGGAAAGTTGAAAGTTTAAGCTTTCTTCTTGTATAAAAATGGCAGATTGTAGCATCTACTGGAAAAATTAACAAGAATTAAGAAGCAACGTTTTAGAATTAGAGTTGTACTTCCTGGTGACTGTTTCTGAAGGTTTCTGTTGATCACCAGTGCCAGTCTGCAATGTAAACTATGTAAGTGTGAATCACCAAGGTTTCCAAATGCCGTCTCATAAGAGAAATGATTCAGTTGAAGTCCACTTTAAAATAACAAGTAAGCTATCCGTGACACCCTTCAGACACAGACAACTCTAAGCAGACTCAGGTTTCCTTTAAAAACAGGACTCATAGCAAGGCCTGGTGGTGCACACCTTTAACTCCCGGCATTAGGGAGGCAGAGGCAAGCAGATCTCTGAGTTTGAGAGCTGCCTGGTCTACAGAACAAATTCCAAGACAGCCAGGGCTACACAAAGAGACACTCTATCTTGGGGGGTGGGGTGGAGGATAATTGGAACTCTTGCAATTATTAGCATTTTCATTTTTAAAAATTCTTCTGATTAAACATCACACAGAAAATGAAACAATTTACACTGTGGTGTTTCTCTTTAGACAAGAAAAATGCAGCCAAACTGATGGCTCTTAAGTTGTCAGAGAACTAGAATTACTTTTATAAAGATGCACTTATTTCCTTTTGTGTGTGGACATATGTCTGTGAGTCACAGTTGCACCAAGTCAGAAGAGGGTGTTGGACCCACGGGATCTGGGTTTACTGGTGGTTATCAGCCATGTAGGTACTAGGAATTGAGCAAGCTCCTCAGGAATGTTCCTAACTGAACCATCACTCCAGAGACCTTTGTTAATTTTTTACAGCACAGTCATTTAGGAGCATAGACACAATTATGAATTTATAAAAATATCATGTGTTATTAATTCTAGGATGCCAGTAACTACAAAACAATTATTTTGTGGCCTGGCAGTGGAGGCTCACTCCTTTAATCCCCGAAGTCGGGAGGCAGAAGTCAATCTCTGTGAGTTCGAGGCCAGCTTTGTCTACAGACAGCCAGTGCTATACAGAGAAATGCTGTCTTGGAACAAACAAAACAAACAAATAAACAAACAAAAAAACCCAATGACTTCTATGAATCATTAAGACAGAAAATGTTACCAATTGATAATTCTCAAATATGAGATGAATCCTAATAAAATGTCAAGATCTATTTTTTAAATCAATGAAATAGAATAGACATTTTTGACCACTGGGTGAATATTTGCTGTACCCACTATCTGTTACGTGTAGCCAGGGTACAAATTCTGTTCCTCAAAAGTCCATGATCAACAGAAGTAAATTCTTTTTTTAGTAAAGTTTTACCAGAACACAGTCACATCCATTTGTTTACTTACTGTCTATGGAGGTTTTCATGCTATGAAGACAGGGTTAGACAGCATGAGGTGGCTCACATGCCTGCTAAGCCTGAAGTATTTATTCTCAGGTCTTTTATAGAGCAGGCAGGGTGACACCTAGCTGAGTGACAACTGGCATTTGCCTTCCTGTGCACTTGGACCATTTTTGAGGGATCCAGAGCTTTACAGAGAGAATATGTAGGTCAGAGGCCAGTGTGGGGTACATACCTGTAAGCTAGCCTGTGGGAGCTGGAAGTGGGCAGGAGGATAAGCATTTGAGGTTAGCTTGGGCTGTCCAAGAACTGGTCTCAAAAAAAAAAAAGAAGAAGAAGAAGAAGAAAAAAAGACATTGACATTTTGCCTTAAGGCTTTTGTGACATGCAGGAAGGTTTAAAGAAGGAAATTAAAACAGCAAAAGCACTAGGCATCATCTCTAGGCAAGAATTTCAATGAACTAGACTGTCGCAGAGAAAATCAAGAGCCAGTGCAATACACAGACGAATATCACTTTATGTCAAGTGGATAGTTCTTGTGTTAGCAACAGTATGCCTCCTGCTGACAGAATTCTAAGTGGCTGACAGATTGTATCCACCATGTCGGTATACAGGCCTCTTTCTCTGAAAAATGTCCAGCAGAGGTGAAGAGAACACATCCAATATTAAGAGGGAGAGGCATTCAGGAGGCATTCCCTAGGGCACCTGTGCCCAGGACTCAGAACTTGAGGGGATGACAGGCCAGTACTTTGGCTGCTTTCTGTTACAGTACACGTCAAAGCTCAGCTGCTCAGTAGCCTCCAAGGCCAGGATCTTGGGAGCCCTGTCCGCATACAAGTGCTTCGTCTTGGCTTCGTGCCGCTCCCCTGGTGAGCTTCTCAGATGGGGACTCCACTGACCAGAGGGATGGGCTCCTCTGACCGGTGGGGGTTGTAGTACAGGCCACGGTCGGCATTCACATACTCATCCAGCTGGGCTGTCGCGGTCCCTCTTCCCTGTGCTTCTTGGTCTCCACCAAGTACCAACAGAGCTCCTCGGTGATTTCCGTGGAGCGCAGGCAGCTTTCCACGTCGTCGCCTGAATCCAACTCCAGCTCTTGCTCTTCGTGTGGTGCTTTATCGTCTCTTGCAGATGCCTGGGTTCCGCTGTCAAGCACAAGCTGCCCAGGGTGACTCCTGCCAGTCCATGTGCTGAGTTTGGAAGGTTGAAGGACACCCAGCCTCATAAGCACAGGAAGAGCTCCAGGGGAGAGCTTCATGAGGGGAGAACCTCGGGAAGGTGAAACGGCATTCTGTGGACTTTCTGTAGGCGTTCCGGTGGCTTCGCATCCCAACAGCTGTGTGATGATGATGTTAGCAGTATCTTGCGTCTACTGGATGCAAATGCCAAGATGCAGTAGCTCTCCATATGATGCCATTGCTGATATCCCCAGAAGTCCAAGTGGGCACTTGCTGGCACACAGCCTGCAGAGCTCAGGCTATGGGCAACAATAGGCCTGGTTGGTGGGGGAGGGGCACAACGAATGCTTAATAAACTCTTGAATGAACGATATAGAGATCTAACGTGGGGTGGTCTCAAACTCTAAAAGCCTAAGTGGCGATGCCTTTTTTGTGTGTGGTTTTTAGGGTGCTTGTTTGCTTGCTTGTTTTGGGGACAGGGCTCAGGATCCTCATCATACAGTTAGTTCCATTTGGCCTGGAACTTTCTCTGTGGACCAGCTTGGCCTTGAAATTCTGACCCTGTTCCTGCCTCTGTCTCCTGAGAGCTGGGATGACAGCCTTGCTCCACCTCACCTGGGCCTTAAATCAGCAATGTCTGTGAAGTGTCACACAAGGCAGCCATATTGCCCTCTGACATCTATTTTAAAGGGAAGCATTCTCTTCTTTGCGGAAACCCCATGATGTGATTAAATTCTGGTAAATAGGAAGCAACCACTCCTATGTGCAATAGGTGAGACTTGATTTACAAAGCCAGGGTGAGTAATCGGAGGCTTTAAACACAGCGAGATGGAGAACAGCTGTGTTTACCTCCCACTCTTCTCTGGTTTTATGTTTTATTTATTCATTTAGTTTTACATTTACTTACTTATTTTGTGTGGGGGCATACGGAGATCACATGACAACTTGTCGGAGTCAGTTCTTTCTTCCTTTCAGATCCCAAGGATCAAATTCAGGTCATCAGGCTTGGCAGCAAGTGCGTTTTACCCAGTGAACCACTGGCCCAGTTATCTATTTAAAAGATAGCCTAAGTCAAATAGTCCGTCTCTCAGCTTTGAGAAGAGCAATTCTATAGTGTTACCAAATGCTTTAATGCAGATCCTATTTTTTCTATGGATGTTTACTTTTGCTATAGAAAAGATACTTTTAACAGAGTGGGAAAAAACAGTATCGTTGTTCAGATACATACAGGACATTACAGAGTTATGATTAAACCAGGTTTTATTTCAAAACAAAGTTTTAACACTTTTTATTTACTTACGCTTGTGTCTCTGCAAGTAGGGTAGAATGCTGTTGATGTCAAAGAACAATTTGTAGGTTGTGAGGCTTGAACTCAGGTCTTGGTGGCAGGCTCCGTTATTCACTGAGTGAGCTCTCTCACCACTTCCCAAATTCTTCCTCGGTATTGTTAATTTTCTGAGACAGCACACAAAATACTACATTTCACCAATACCTTTTCACAACAAATGCATCATTATAGCAACCAGGTCCTGACAGTGTGTCAGTCACTTCTCTGATTCTAGGACTGAAGGCAATTTTGAAAAGAAACAGCTTATTTTCGGCTTATAGTTCTAGAGGGTTAAAGCCCATAATGGTGGAAAGCCTGATAATGATACGAAGCTGGGTTATCACATTTGACTGTGTATAGGCAGCAGAGGGTAGTTTGGAAGAAGGTTGTCCTTGTGGTCTCTTCCGTCTTTAACAGTTTTAAAATCTGTCTGTCTGTCTGTCTTTCATCTCCTTCCTCCCTTTGTCTTTGTTGCACAATCTGGTGCCAAACTTGTGGATTCAAGCGATTCTCCCATCTCAGCCTCCCAAGTTTTTTGAGACAATAGGTATGTGCCACCATGCCTGGCTGGCTCTTGACCTCTTTGGGTCAAGTGATCCTTTGAAAATCTGTTGAAAGCGGGTGACTCATTCCTTCCTGGGGGGAGTAGGGGGAGGAAACCACACATGCTTGCAACATCTTAACTAGGGAATTTACCCTAGCGTTCTCCTGAAATTTTGTTTCCGGGATTTTGTAAAATTGTCATGGTCTTCCCAAGTGGGTGATCAAAAGTTGGTGTCCAGAGGGTCCACGGACACCAACTCTTCCACATTTTCTTCAGAATATTGACCAGACACGAACGATGTGAAGTTCCAAAGTCCTCTGCCCCTATTTTAACCATGCATTAGTTTCAGTCAGATTTACTCCAACAGAATACAAAACAATGTAGCTTGGAATCCCGTGCTCTTGTCTTGCTTCTTGCTTATCCTAATTTTTCACCTCCTGATTAGCTAGCTGGAGGAGGAAAAATTAAAGAGTCAAAGTGGCAGGTGAGGGCTGGAGAGATGGCTCCGTGGTCAAGAGCACCGTCTGCTCTTCCAGATGAACCTGGGTTCAATTCCCAGCACCCACATGGCAGCTCACAGCTGCCTGTAACTCCAGTTCCAGGGGAGACAACACCCTCACACATTCAGGAAAAACACCGTTGTACATAAAATATATAAAATAAAACTATTATATATAAATAAATACATTATAAGAAACTTTGAAAAATAAAAAAGAGGCAGGTGAGAAAGGGGCAAGCCTCCGCGCTTGAGCTTGTGAATTACACGCACGCAACAGAAGTGAAAAGGCTTTGTCTACAATCAGTGAGCGAACGAAAATCCCTCCACCATCCACTGAGTATTCCTAAAAGACTTTTCAGAATTCCAAAGCTTTATTGGCATACAAACCACATTAATCTCTATTCCTTCTCCCCACGTGGTATCAGTGCGCCTGGTGGACTAGGATTCAACCTGGCTCCTCCAACACCGAAGCCGGGAGTTGCTCCCCCAAGCTCTGATCCGTCCCGTATCTCCCAACAGTGGTCGTGTAATGGGTGAAGATCGGTGGCCCCTGTGAAACAACTATTCAGAGCTCCGGCTCTGTGGGTTTGGGAAAGAAAGAGAACACAGGAGGGCTGGGATTTTTTTTTTTTTTTTTTCCTGGTAAGATTCATGGGGAAAGACCGCTGTCTGTGTCCTTTCCTTAAACCAAGGCGTCTCTGTTGCTCCATAAATAAAACGTCCCACCGGCTCTCGGTGAGCGCTATAAAGGCAGCAGGAAAACTGTCCCCAGGGCATTCTGGTCGGGCAGCCCAAACAGGTGAGTTCACAGAAGATGCAGCCGGCTGCACCCCGCCCTGCCGAAACTCTCTAGGGATGGGGCTGTCAGGCGCCGGCGGGCAGGGCAGGGCAGACACCAGCAAGGGCGAGACGAGAGGGAGCTAGGGGTCGGGCCGGGAAACCGCTGCCCCTGTCCCCGAGGGCGACTGCACTGCGGCAGCCCCGAGTGTGCGGGGAGCTGCGGGGAGGGCCCGTCCCTTTCCCGGTCGCACTCGCCCCAGGCCGGTCCGGGGGAGATTTCAGGACGCGGACAGCGCCTCGACAGCCCAGGGAGGGTGCCCGGGAATCCCCGAGTGCGCGGTGCGGGAGACGCTGAGGCCCTCGGCTGCCGTCCTGCAGGTGGCCTGCGCGGGGACGGTTCGTGGCCAGCGCCGAGGACCGCGGGGCGCGGAGCGGCTTTGCAGAGCCGCCGCCGCCGCCGGTGGCACCCGCGGCCGCCACCCCGGTGCGAGCTCCCGAGCGAGCGCCGGCCCTCGCCGCGTCCCCTCCCGGCCGGCGGCGCTTGGCTCCGCGGGCCATGGCAGCGCCGGGCGGCCGGGCGGAGCCGCCGCAGCTCGACGACTACGGCTGCGGCTACGCGGTGTCGCGGCCGCTGTACAGCGAGCTCGCCTTCCAGCAGCAGCGCGAGCGGCGCCTGCAGGAGCGCAGGACGCTGCGGGACAGCCTGGCGCGGAGCTGCAGGTACCGGGGGCGGGCGCCGGGAGACTGGGGGAGGGACCAGCGCGGGGACGAGCGGGCGCCCCGCGGCCACGTGCTCTGCGCCGGCCGCGCTCCCGCTTCTCCCCGCGCTGGATGCGGGACAGGGGTGGCTCCAGCCATCCGGGACTGGAGTCGCTGCAACTTTGTCTGCAGAAACTCCCCAGTGTTTCCGCTCCGCTTGCACCTTTTCTCCCCCCCCCCCCCCCACCTTTTTAAATGAAACCTGGAGGGTACCTTGGGGTCCAGAGGCTCCCTGCTTCCTTCCAAGCTAGGGGAAACCGGGTCGGAAAAGTGCTCCTTCCAACAAGGCTGGCCACACCAAGGTCAAGATCACTTTCAGAGACCTGGGATTAAAGTGAGCAGCCAAGCGTTCCAAGTGCTTCTTCAAGAGGCAGTGGGATCCCTACACATAACCACCACGTCCCCAACTCCCCTCCCCACCCCCAGGAGACCCAGGACCAGACACTACAAACTTAAAAAAAAACAAAAAACAAAAAACAAAAACAAAAACGTGGCAGACGCTCAGCTGATCGCCAGTCTCTTCTTATGCAAAATGACTTCTGCCTCCCGAGTGCTGGGACTAACTAAGGCTGTGCACCACCGCTCGGCAGTCTTTGAGATTTCAATACATGCATGCAATGTATTTTGTTTAGGGGGGGTGCTACTTTCTTTGAGAATTTTATGCCAAATGTGCTGGGCTCTCCAGCGTGATTTTTATAAATCCCATATGTTGGATATTTGGTTTATTACTGTTATCCCTTGGTATCTATAGGAGATTGGTTTTAGGAGCCCCCAACCCCCAGACAGCAAAACCTCCAAATTCACAAATCCCGTATGTAGAATGGATTAATGTTTGCACAAAACCCACACATCTTTAACTATCTGCATCGTTTTAACTCTCTCTAGATTATTTGCAGTACTAAAACCATATAACTGTGTTGTTAGCCCTCATCTCACTGTTAAATTTAGGAAATGGGGGAGGGGACCCTTCATATATTCAGTACATTTTTCTTATATTTTTTTTTATCTGCAATGGATTGAATCCACAAAACCACATGGCAGATGAAAAGGACCACGATATATATTTATACATTTAGTGTGTATCTCCAAGGACTTAAAAATATATAACTATGTCTTATCAGCACAAAATAATCCCTTAATATAAAACTTGGGTTACCTACTAAACTTTGCAATTATTTCATAAATATAATTTTTTTTAAAACTTTAAAAAGTAGAAGTTCTATCTATTTTTCTTTTTATCTATAGTTTGTTACTTTCAAAATTGCTAAGTAACAAGGTACAACGTATAAATTCATCACATTGAAAGTTTTGTTTAAAAGTGGCTCTAAGCTTGTATTGCCAAAATAGTCTTGTGTTTGTTTTTCTTCAAAGAAGGCAATGCCAGTGTTAGGAGCCTAAAAATTAATCTCACACAGAGACTCCACACTGATCATTTTCTGGCTGGATCAGAAAATGAGTTCTTGTGTAGGGATATTTTCTCAGAGGATTAAAAAGGTGGACGAGGGGAGGAGATGTTTAATCCGGTGTTTCCTAGAACAGTGCATTTAAAAGGACAGATACAATTCTTCGTGAAAACATGGCAAGTACTTCAGTGTCAGGATTTTCTTCATGGAACTCACTATTTTTCTCACTAGTTATTTTTTTTTTAAGCAGAAATTGGTTTATGACTGTTATTTGTAACTGGTTATGGTCAGAGATGGATCTGACAAGTCGTTTTCCTACTTTTTGACAGTTGCTCGAGAAAAAGAGCCTTTGGTGTGCTGAAGGCTCTCCTGCCCATTCTGGACTGGCTCCCCAAATACCGGGTCAAGGAATGGCTGCTCAGTGATGTCATCTCTGGAGTGAGCACTGGGCTAGTGGGCACCCTGCAAGGTGAGATGCTGGTGGACAGGTCTCGGTTACTGTCTCCTGCAGAGATTTATGGTGCCCCTCTCAAGGCCTTCATGCTTTCTCTAGGGAACCTTAGTAGAAGGAATCACCCATCTCCTCTTCCACAAAGATATTTTCCTGGGAAACACTGTTGTCTCCCTGGCCGTGAGGCTCCATATTACAGTCATGTCCCAAGCTGGAACTTCCCAAAGTTACTGGCCATAGCACACAGTATGAAATCCTCATTACATCGTGATATGTGTGCACATAGCTAAAGCTTCGTAAAGTAATGCTTCTCACTACAAATAATGTGCTCTGATATTTTCTGTTCTGTTCTGAGGGTTTTTAAAACCCAACTCTTTCAGCTCATTAAGTTACTTTATTCACATTCTCCCGTACATTGATCTGCAGTGTGAAAGCACTTTAAAGGGAGGAGAGGAAGTCATCTTAGCCTGGGGCCACACACGGAATTCCACAGAGCCTCCAAATTATGACAACAGAGCTCATTTATCCAGTGTAACTTACAGCCCACCTAGTGTGTTGCCGACACTAGGTGAACGATCAAGGCTAAGATGCGTTGAAGGAGGTCATAGCCCCATGGAGAAATGAATGCTCCTAGGTCAGTGTGCTAATGCTGTGGCAGGAGAGATGTCCTTTAACAGGATGGAGTCAATGAGGTTTGTTGTACCTGCTCTTAGGGTACCGGGGGATGGCTCCCTGGAAGTAGAGTGGTCGAAGCTGAGTTCTCCCGAAGGTGCCGAAGATGACATCTGAGTTTGCCAAGTAATGGGACATGATTCAGGGTGTGGAGGTGTGGAGAAAGACCTTGAAAACAGACTGCTTCAGAAGCTTGTAATAAAGGTTAGGCAATACGGTGCAGTAAATCTGGCTCTGACACTCTTCAGATTCCTCAGAGCAGACAGGGCATTCCCACAGAGGAGGAGGTTCTGCAGTCCCTACTCGGAGCTTCAGCTGGACCCAGTGTGCTCTAGATCCCAGTGGTGAGGGTGTGATATGTTCTATAGTGTGTTCTGAAGTCTGGAAAGTGTGTTGGGCATGGTGGTGCATGCCTTTGACCCCAGCACTTGGAATGCAGAGGCAGGTGGATTTCTGAGTTTGAAGTCAGCCTGGTCTACACAGAGAAACCGTGTCTCAAAAAACAAAACAAAACAAAACAAAAAACCAAATAAACAAATAAATAAATAAATAAATAAATAAATAAATAAATAAATAAATAAATAAGTGGCAGCTCCTAGGGCTCCTGGAGAACAGGAGACTTCTCCAACTCATGGCTGTTTAGGCTCTGTCTAGCACAAAGATCAGCACAATCAATATTTAACCAAAAGGACTGACTTTCATTCCTGACAATAAGACATTTTTATACATGAAAAAAATGTGGGTTTTTTTTTTGGGGGGGGGGCAAGCTATTCTTAGTTGTCATAGGCAAGTGTGTTATAAAGACTTACTTTATCTTTGGGGAATGAAGTACAGGGGTTCAATGCTTGGCTGCCAACCATGGGACCTGAGATTGAACCCCAGTAGAGGGGGAAAGAGTTATATTTGCTCAACATGTATCTGATACATTTAATTTCATTCTTACAAGAACTCTGCAGGACAGGGACTATTGTTACAGCCCCTTTAACAAAAGAGAAATCTAATCTTGCCTCAGATTGTGGAGTGGGAGAGTAGGACTGCTGGGATTTGAAGCCAGTCTAATTCCTGCATTCATACCTTGTACACTGTAGTGCCTCTGTTTTGTTTGTTTGTCTTTTGAGACAGGTTTCTCTGTGTACTCCTGGCTGTCCTGGAACTACCTTTGTAGATCCGCCTGCCTCTGCTTCCTGAGTGCTGGGATTAAAGGCGTGAGCTGCCACTGCCCTTCTCAGTTCCTCATTTTATAGGTAGCTTGTTTTCCAGAAAAAAACAAGGCTATAAAGTTGTCTCTGGTAGGTAAGTTTCTGAAAGATTAATTTGGCTCTCTCACCCACTTGCTTATCACTCACGCACATAGTAAACTATTATGGGCTGGCTCTGTACATCAGGTAGTCAGCCATCACTAACACACTTGTGGAGCTCAGGTACAGTGGTAGAAGTGGGACTATAACCTGATGGGAAGTAATTTGGGAAGGCAGGTCTATTTTAGACACCATGGTTAATGAAAGCCTAGCCCAATAGGAGAGCTTTAGACAGAGCCCAGGGGCTGACTGGGAGCAGAAAGACGACTGACTATCAGATAAAGATGCAAAGGACCTGAGGGACAAGCGGGAAAATGAGGATTCGGGCATGTGGAGTGTGTATGGGCCGGCCATCTTGAGGATGAGATCTGATATAAGACCAGGCAGATCCAGAGTTTGGGGGAAGCAAGGAGGCACTCTCAGGGTCCTAATTAAATAAAGTCTCCCAAGGCACCTCACTGCTTCACCCCAGACCCATCCTGAGGATGGATTCATCACCTTGAGCTAGCTTAGGCGGGACTTAGAGAGCGCTGCAAGATAGAAGATCATTCTGCAGCAGCAATCACTGTTATGTACTGGTAAGTGCAGATGAAAATCAGGCGGCTCTAAGGTGTTTAAGCAAATTGGGGAGATGACTGTCATTTGTTAAAACAGTAAAGACTGGCTGTGGAGCAAGTGTGGGGTGCAAGACACCAGCGTTACAATGTAGCAATATACACGTGTACTAAAAGAATAGAGTGGGGGTGCCTGTCATCACTAGGAAGGAGGAAAAGAGAAGGCTGACAAGGAGGGGGAAAGGCAGTTAAGAAGTTGAGGAAGTTTGGATCATGAAGCTGGGGGGGAAACAAACAGAGATATGGGGGGGTGGTTGGAAGCTTAGTCAGAAGGGTGAGGGCAGGGGCCAGCAAACACTGAAGGGCTGGTTTTAGTAGACAGCGGTGAGTGCATATTGCCTTTAAGAAGTTTCACTGTGAGTTTGAAAGAGACACAGGATGACGGTGGCAGGAATGAGGCTTTTCTTTTCTTCTTCTTCTTCTTCTTCTTCTTCTTCTTCTTCTACTTCTTCTTCTTTTTCTTCTTCTTCTTCTTCTTTTTCTTCTTCTTCTTCTTCTTCTTCTTCTTCTTCTTCTTCTTCTTCTTCTTCTTCTTCTTCTTCTTCTTCTTTTTCTTAAAGCAGGAACTACTAGAACATATCACTGAGCTGTCAGGAATTGCCTGGCAGAAGAGATCTGTCTAAGGGTTAGCAGGGTAGCTTCAAGGACGGAAGTCGTGGGAAAGTGGCGGAGCTCTGGGTAGAACTCTAAGACAAGATTTCTGCAGTTGTCAAAGGAAAGCTACCAGTAATTGTCTGAGGGAGAGGAAGGGCATGCTTGCTGAGGAAATGCAACTGTCTCATCTGCAGAGCTCTGTGCCTGCTCGGTGCCTGCTCGAGGCTGGGGATCAGGAATTGTTTTGAGCACTGGTTAGTCTTGGTGCAATGTCTAAATTGTGTCCTTGCTTTGAAGGCTGTTCTGAAGCCTGTGGGTCTCTTAGTGGATTTTTCCCAGTGAAAGGAAGGAGGTAGGGGAGAAGACAGAGGAACATTTGCGAATGGAGCTGACCCAGGTTGGAAGTGAAGCCAGACTAAGTGGTTGGTTCTAGGAGTCTTATGAAGATAGAGTGATGCCCCAGTAAGGATTCCAGAGAAGGTAGCTGGGGGGTGGCTCCAGGCCACAGCTAGAGAGAGGGAGGCTATCCTGCAGAGCAGTGATGGCAGGTTCTATGACCTGCTAACTAGCTGAGCCCTGTAAGTGCTGGGAGAAACATTTGAGGTAGTGGATTCCTAGTGTTAGAAAGGAAATTCCTAGGCTGCTGGTGGTACATCACCTTTAATCACAGTGCTCAGGAGGCAGAGGAAGAAAATCTCTGAGATGGAGGCCAGCCTGGTCTACAGAGTGAGTTCCAGGACAACCAGGGCTATACAGAGAAACCCTGTCTCAAAAAACCAAACAGGAAAAAAAAAAAAAAAAAGAAGGAAATTTCTATAGCCACAAATAACTTACAAGCCCCTTTTATTGGTATCTTTACTCATAGCTATGGGATGCTTCCTATCTGGTTTTTATCTTTGACATTTATCAATGTACTCAATACATAATAGAAGTTTACTTCTCATAGTTTTGAAGCTAAGGAGTCTAAATGGCTTGTTGTAGTCTTACATGGCGGAAGGTCTTTCCTTTCAGATGGTTTCAATTTAGCATGCATGCCACCATCCTATCCAGTCTGTCTACCAGTACGGGAGGTTTACACTTTCAATCAATAGTCTCTTTCTTTCCAAACTATATATTATTTCAAAAATGTTTCAAATTCCTTTGTGACAAAGATAACCATGTTGTACATGAGGAAAAGTTGCCCCTAAATAGACACTGTGGATGCAAACTGAGAGCATCCTGTTTCCCAGGCATATTACAAGTGTAGGAGGGGCAAAGGAGAAGAACAAAGAAGAGATACAGCACCTTGTTCAGGGAACTCCTTGTTTGAGGACTTGAAAACTGTCCACAGGAAGCAGGCAGCCTGTACCTTCTTCCTCCCCAGTCCTTTTTCTGTCTTTTCTCTGTGGATCTGCTCTCCTTCTGTTCTTTGTTCCTCAGACAGCTGATTATTACTTCCTTGTAATAACTAGTGTATTAAAAAAACGCATCAAGGGGTTGGGGAGACAGCTCATCAGTTAAGAGCACTTGCTGCCCAAGCATGAGAATCTGAGTTCAAATCCCCAGCTTTCTGACAGACAGCCTAGCCAAGTTCAGTGAGAGACTGTGTCTTACAGGAATAAAATCTACAGGGCAGGATACCTTATGTCTTCCTTAGACTCTGGTGCACTGAACACACGTATGTGCATACAACACACATGTATACCACACATCCAAACACACATACAAAATTTTCAAAAAACAAATGCATCAATAATATAAGGGCCTGAGTGTGATCCTCAGGACACACACTGTAGAGAGAACACTCTCAAAAGTTCTCCTCACACCTGCACACATGCACGCACGCACACATACACACACACACACACACACCTGCACACGCATGCCATGCCACACACACCGGCTTCCCTACTGCTTTCACAACACATACATGTATGCACACAAAATAAACTAAAATGTAACAATTTTTTAAAGTTTTACTTTACGTTTGGTTATGTTAGAAAAAAGTATTTCTGTATTACACCAGTTCCCTTCTTCTGAATTTCCCAAGCCTCTCAGACCTCCCCCCAAATCCCTTACAACATAGATTTACCATGTAAAAGTATAATTTAGCTAATCGTTTCTTTATTGGAAGATAATCTTTCAGTAAATAAACTTAAGTGCAAATGGGTTGGGTCATTTAAGTTGTTAGTAAGTTTTAAAAATAATTATAAATAGTTCTTTATTAATAATGCAAGGTTCAACGTTCTGAATGTTCACCCCTGAAGTGTGACGTACAGAGAGATATCCTGTGCTAAGGCTGCCAACATATTTAACTAAGGGAAGAAATATGCCCTTATCCTTTTCCAACACCCATGTCCACTGAAATGTTTTCTCTGAGATTCATGGCCCGGAGGCTGTCTGGCACAGCCCACTGGTGGGTAGGTCTCCCTCATCAGGCTAGAAGTGGGTGTCGTGCTTTTTATCTAATGTCTGTTTTTCAGCAAGAAAAGAGAAAATGCAATGATACCTGCATCCTTTAGAACACAGAGGGGAACGGGTTCAAACAGAACTATCCACGTAAGCAAAGCTGGATTAGTCAAATTCTACAGGAACTGCTTTGATTACTTTCCAGCCGATATTATCAGCCAGTGATGGAATCTCTGAGCAGTGGAGTCAGTTCGTTTGAGCAAGGGCGTAGGAACACCCATTCTCCCAGCCAAGCCTGAGACCATATCCTAGCACAGCCAAGGTCTGTATGAAAAATAAGAAAACCACTTAGGACTGGCTGATGTTTTGGATCCATAAACTGAGCGTGTCTATGAAAAAGCCTTTCTTTGTGTGGTACGAACATGCCATAATTTCTGTTGGTGACTTTTATTGTGTTGCTTGTACCTTTAGGGATGGCTTATGCACTGCTCGCTGCAGTTCCTGTTCAGTACGGTCTCTACTCGGCCTTTTTCCCTATCCTGACGTATTTTGTCTTTGGAACCTCAAGACACATCTCAGTTGGTAATTACAAGTATATTTTACAGCCGTATTTTTCATTTGTAAAGCATTTCTGCTGCATCGTGTATACAATGCCTGCAGAACCTTGTCCATGAGTTCTCGAGGAACCAAGCCTCAGCACCTTGCCTGCTATCTTTACCATTTGACGTTGTTAAATATATATGTAACTGTGCTTTCATGGAAATAAAGCTGAAAGGCTGGAAATGATAGCACACTTTTGAATTTTATCACAGCTTAAAAATGTTAAAGGTAGCCTGGCAGTGGTGGCACACGCCTTTGTCCCAGCACTTGGAAGGCAGAGGCAGGAGGATCTCTGAGTTCGAGGCCAGCCTGGGCTACAGAGTTAGTTCCAGGACAGCCAAGGCTACAAGGAGAAACCCTGTCTCAAAAAAACAAAGACACACATACACATAATTTAAACGTAATAAAATTGGTTCTGTATTTAAAAGTGTTCTCCTCCAACATAGGACAGAGAGAAAAACTCTTTACAGGAACCGAATCCACTTACCTCGCTAGGTTAGTTTTGTATTTTAGTGAGTTATGGCCACTAAATACATATGTGTTATTTCATCAAAGAACATACCTATTTCAATAAGGTCATATTGGAAGGCTAGCAAAATCCTGCCAAGACAATTTAGAAAAAAATAATCTTTCCTTTCCTTCTTGGCATGCCTCACAATTGGGTTTTTCTTTCACTCCTAACATTCAGGGTATGTTTTTTTTTTTTTTGTTTTCTTTTGTTTTTTTCTGGAGTGTACGAGCAAATACATGTTTTGACATGATTTTGTGTGACTTCGGCGTGAGCAATGAAGGCAAGTTTGCTGCTGTGTCCACATACTGGTGAGACGTGTTGCCTGCATGCCCCTCTTGGGGCAAGCATAGCCTTGCCCTCTACCCTACCCCATGCCCTTGTGCATGGCTCTGACTCTCACGGGTTTTAGCTTCTGACATGTCTGCAGAAGCAGGTCGTGAGGAACTTGTTGACTGAGTCAGTTTCCTCTCTTTGGGGAAGCAATCAGTAAGGGACAAGTGGCTCTGCCTCTGGCATTCTCCACAGTTAGATCTTCCCAGTCACGGGGTTTGGGTATTGACACCTCTTGTAATCGAAAGATAGGACCAGCAGCAGCAGCGCGGGGGGGGGGGGGGGAATGTAAGGAGCAAATAGAAGAAATCAGAAAAAAATGGGATTTTATTAACTGGCATATGAGAAAAAAGAAAATTGATTCCAATCCTTTGTCAGTGTGGACACAGTGTTATTGGTGGAGCCGCTTGTGTCCGGGGATCAGGATTTTGAACACTATAAGAGATGAGATCATAGGGGATAGATATGAAATTGAATAAGTAAGGATTTAGTTTCTATGGGCCTCTGCCAGGAAACCTTTCCTGATGCCTCCCACTCCTGCGCCACAAGGCTCCCACACAGGAGGAGCTAGCACCCTTCCTATGAACCCACTCAACACTGGTTTGCTATCACCTACCTACATGTCACTCTCGCCCTCTCCGAGTCGGGAACGCCGTGCGATGTCTACTTCTCAGCTTCTTCGAACAGCATTTCTCAGTTACAGCTAACTACCACACCCCTTTGTAATTGCACATAGACATGTTGAGTCTAGATGTCTGTGACCCGTGACCGGCCAATTGACTGAACCTTTCTCCCCAGGCCCTTTCCCTGTGGTCAGTTTAATGGTGGGATCTGTTGTGCTGAGCATGGCTCCAGACGACCACTTTCTCGTGCCCAGTGGAAACGGAAGCGCTCTCAACGCCACCGCGTTAGACGCCGGAACCCGAGATGCAGCAAGAGTGCTGATTGCAAGCACCCTCACTCTTCTAGTTGGAATCATACAGGTAACAGACTTACATGAGCCACAGATGAGGGCGATTCTTATTGGAAAGAACTCGTTTCACGATGTGGGGCCTTACGGATGCATCTAACTGTAAAACAAACTCGCTGAACTATATATAATTTTCTAAATAACAGTGTTCTAGGTCAGATGCTAAAATAGGTTTGAAAACCTTAAAAACGTGAAAAACAAAAACTGGAATTGCCTGTCACCAAAGTCAGAGAAAAGAGAGCAAATAGAACACAAGTGACTCAACTGAGTGTTAGCATAGAATACATGCAGAAAGCATAAACGAGAAGTGTTCAAATGCCGAGCCAGGAGGCCTGAAAGTCACAAAAAGAAGTGACATGAATTTTGCTTTTCATAGTTCTTTGATGGAAATACTGAATTTTTACATTGCCTATGGGTTTTGAGTTTTAAAGTGGTGGATGGAAGGGAGGGCAGGAAATTCTCACTTGTTTCTTACAAGAGAGTTTGTCCCACAGACAGCCTATCCGTGTTTTCACTGGTACAAAACTTGATTTGTTAATATTTCCAGAGAGTTGGTCCTTCTCTCAGGCAAACATCTAACTCTTTTCTTTCTTCTTACCCTAGCTGGTATTTGGAGGTTTGCAGATTGGATTCATAGTGAGGTACTTGGCAGATCCCTTGGTTGGTGGATTCACAACCGCTGCAGCCTTCCAAGTGCTGGTCTCACAGCTAAAGATTGTGCTCAATGTTTCAACCAAAAACTACAATGGCATCCTCTCCATTATCTATGTAAGTGATGCATATCTTTCCAGAAACATCACTGTTCCTTCTCTCTTCAGCTTGAACCTGGAGAACCTGTTTTTCTGTATTCACTGAGAGTCATCAAAATAGACTTTTCTGAAAGAACCGAACAGGATGACGTTTTGCAAACCATTTTTCAACTGCTCCAAAACTTTCCCAGATGGCCCTCAAAAACATTAAGAAATCTGAGGTAACATGATGAACAAAGACAGGGCTGAGCTGTTTGTTATAGGCCTGCATTCTGGTCTGACATTGCCTCTGAGAAGCTAAGTGACCCCGAGACAGATCGTAGAGGATAGTGGCTGAAAGTTCAGTTTTGGAGGTGGGCGGGTCTGAATTCAAATTTTGACCTTGCTACTTATCAGTCCTTTTAAAAAAATCACCATGCCTCAGTTTCCTTCTCTGCAAAATATGGTTGCAAATAGAATCTGCCTCCCTGGATTGCTAGAAGAGAGAGTAGTTGGATAACTGGCTCAGGAGATGACATGTTGCAAGTTCCAGAAAAGTTATTATTGCGAAATTATTATTTCAAGCCTTTCTTGAAATGATTGGAGATGTGTCTCTCAAGTCCTTTTAATTATGAGCATCCATAAAATGAATAATGTAAATGTCTCAGCAATAATAAACGAAAAGGAACATTCGATTCAAAGCTGGCTCAAGGTGCGGAGAAGATGAAAAGAAGGATCTAGAGCATCGAAAGTGGATTTGAAATTCTTAGCTCTGAGTATATGTTCTATATATGTCACTGATGCTTGGGGCATGGTGATAATAGTAGCATGACGTCACTCTGGCTTGGGGGAATAAAGCCATGCAAAAGTACCTTAAGAAAGGAGGAGCTGAGGATGTAGTCCAGTTGGTAGAGTGCTTGCCAAATATACATGAGGCTCTAGGCCAATTCCCATCACTGAATGCTTGTCAATAACCCTAACCCTTGAGGGGTGAAGCAGGGAGTTCTCAGTGATCTTCATGTACATTGTGAGGTTGAAGCCAGCTTGAGCTAAAAGACAAAAAAAAATAGCATCTACAAACAATACACAGCCATACACACATGTGGAAGGGTGGGGTTGTCAGAAACGTTCTCAGCTTCAGCGCCAGAATCCCACATCACTTGGTCAATTACTCCATGTTTCAGCAAATGTTACTAAGTCCTCACTGCAAGCCAGGTACTAGGCTAGCAATGAGGGTAGATGGACAAAGCATAGCACCGTGGCTAAAGGTCAGAGCACTTGTATATCAACAGACTGGAGTTCGAGTCTTGGTTTGACTACTTCTTACTTGTGTGCCCTTGAATATGTTAAAATTAATTTCTGGGGGCTGGAGAGATGACTCAGCAGTTAAGAGCAGAAAACCTGGGTTCATTTCCTCATCCCCACATGGTGGTTCCCAACCATTTATAATTCTACTTTTTTCTTTTTTTTCTCTGTGTAGCTTTGGCTGTCCTGGACTCCCTCTGTAGACCAGGCTGACCTTGAACCAACAGACATCCACCTGTCTCTGCCTCTCTGAGTGCATGTGCCAACACAGCCAGCTATAACTCTACTTTTAAGGCATGCCTTCTGCAGACATGACTTAGCTAAGAAAAAACACACAACAGAATAAAGATGCCAGTTTTCTGCTCAGCATGCTCTCTTACTGATTCCTTTGAAGAAGACTCTGGTATCCCAGAGACCTCTAGACAAAATGAGTTTTCCTTGAGCTGGCTTTGCTCACATGGAGAAAACAGCTTTTAGTGTTCCACTGATTTCTAAACAATATATACTTGGCCTATGTATTCATTCAGTGGTTTTAATTTGCAATAAATAATGGACAGTACCACTTAGGTTTTCATATGGAACATTTTTTGAAGGTTTCGGTGCTTTTTCCTGAATCATTCAGCTTGGGAGAGGAACATCACTTAGGATGCTGGCTGGGACCCAAGAAAAGTCATTGGACTTTTTTTTTTTCGGAGTTGCCAGACTTTGGTTTCACCATCACTCCTGTCTATATAAAGACCACCGGATAGACCTATTCAACCTCCTTAAGACACAAATTTTATTTATTTTTCCATAAGAGATAGAATTCCACAGTTTCCCTTGAAAATTTTTCCATTTTATCCTAAAAATACAGATAAGCAAACACAAGAATGTAAAAATCACCCACTGTTTTACCTCTCCAAGTTAATCACCATTAGTAATTTACTGTGTGTTTATTTTAGAAATTTCATGTATTTAATTTTTAAAATTAATTTATTGTTTATTAATTACAGTTTATTCACTTTGTATCCAAGCTGTAGCACCCTCCCTCATCCGCTCCCAGTCCCACTCTTCTCCCTCTTCTCCTCCCATGCCCCTCCCCAGGTCCACTGATAGGGGAGGTCCTCCTCCCCTTCCATCTGACCCTAGTCTATCAGGTCTCATCAGAACTGACTGCATTGTCTTCATGTACTTAATTTAATGTTCCTTGTATTGGTCATTATACTTTTATGACTTTAACAAAAGCTTTACATTATTTGCTTGTGCATGTGCGCATTTTAAAAATGTTATGTGCTTAATGGTTCTTGTGTTAGCCAATGCATTTTTATAATTTTTAATAACAGATTAATTTATTTGTGTGTGTGTACATGTGATGTGTGTGTGTGTTTTCATGTGTGCATATGTTTTCATGTGTGCTACAGCAAAGGTGTGGAGGTCAGAGAACAATTTTCAGGAGTCAGTTTTCTCCCTCAGTCATATGGGTCTGAGTATGAACACAGACCATCAGCCCATGGGAGTGAGAGCCTTAATCCGCTGAGCCATACCCATTCTTAAGATGTTTGAATAGGACTCATACACGCTGTTTGAGGAGTCATGACAGTTCATGTGGGAGAATGGATTGTATGTGCGTATCTGGGTAGCATAACATATATGCTATCATCCACTTTCTCTTTACAGACACTGATTGAGATTTTTGAGAATGTCGGTGACACCAACATTGCAGATTTCATCGCTGGGTTACTTACCATCGTCATCTGCATGGCAGTCAAGGAATTAAATGATCGATTCAAACACAGAATCCCCGTCCCTATTCCTATAGAAGTGATCGTGGTAAGCATCATGCGTGGTTAGAAAACTCAGCACCAAGCAGGTGGACAAGCAAGGAATTGTTAGAGCCGGTGGCTTTGGGTTTGTTCCACTTTTTTTTTTTTTCTTTTATTTCAGACAATAATTGCCACCGCCATTTCCTACGGGGCCAACTTGGAAAAAAATTACAATGCCGGTATTGTTAAGTCCATCCCAAGTGGGTGAGTGTGGCGTTCCTCTGAGATACAGCTAATAAACTAAGGCGGTACTTTGTTTCAATGGGACGTTTTATTGCTGGTTTCACTTCGCCATTGATAGTCTTCTCTGCACGTGATCTTGAAGAAATGTCATGTGCACCAAGATTCAGACAGGCAATGCATGTAGAGATTGATTTCAGGCTAGTGTTTAAAGCAGACTTACACGCTCCATTTTCATGAATTGTGGCAGGGCGTGTACATTGAGTACCAGACTCCTGGTTAAAACATATATGCATAATTACAACATAATATGAGCATATTCACAGTCAGCATTGATTGCATTATGAACAGTTTGCTTCTAGGATGCATGCCTTAAATTCTCTACCATGCAATCAACCACATATGGAGATACCATCTTTCATACCTATAGATAAGTTGCATTGTTTCCATGTATATTTCATAAATATTTAGATATTTTTGAATTAGAAGAGTAAAAGGCAAAGGTCCTTTTTCCATCTCTGTCACTGTCAACTTGAGTGGGCCTGGGAAAGTTTTTCTGTTAGGCATGGCTAATTACCCAGCTGAAGGCTCAACTGAACCTTGTGAAATGCCACCCAGAGCTCTCATAAAAAGGCAGAGCAGACAAAGCGGCTCCCACTGCAGTCAAGAGGAAGTCCACGTGTTTGCTACAGCTGTAATATTAACTACAGTGATCGTCAGTAGACTTGGGGTCAATCAATAAGCAGTAGTTTCTCTTCCTTTCAATTAATGGAGGACCCCAAATTGTCCTCACTTTTTTATGCCTGTAACGGAAACTAACTGCTTCCATAGCAAATGATCTCATTTGAATAAATAAATCTTACAACTTTTAAAATACCATTTAAAGGTTTTTTTTTTTTTTTAACTGGTACATAAAGCTTATATTACATAGTACCCATTCCAGTGTTAAAAATGTAGCCTTTGGAACACCCTTGACCTGTTTTAACACAAATTCCTGCCTCCCCCCTCAAACCTACAGAGTCCGGCTGCAAATTATCCTTTCTTTTCTTCTTTCTTTCTTTCTTTCTTTCTTTCTTTCTTTCTTTCTTTCTTTCTTTCTTTCTTTCTTTCTTTCTTTTTGAGACAGGGCTTCTCTGTGTTGCTTTGGCTGTCCTGTAGCTTGCTCTGTAGACAAGGCTGGCCTTGAACTCACAGAGATCCACTTGCTTCTGCCTCCTGAATGCTGGGATTAAAGGCATGCACTACTACCATACTTTTTTGTTAATCAAGTTGCCTATTTGGGGTCATTTACGGCCCCTTTTGATTAGCTCCTGTGTCCCACTCTACATGTTTCAGTTATGACACGCTGTTGTTTTAGTTTGGCTTTTAGAGCACTTCCTTATTTTATGTAATCTGATGCTCAAAGAGAATCTTAAACATTTTTTGCCTCAATACATTTCCATCATAACATTTCAAATATTTCTGTTTGCCTTGTGTTTCTCCAACTATCCTGAATGTCTTGGTTTTTCTCTCTCTCTCTTTTTTTGTGCATATATTTTAGAGACCAAGATTCCTATCAGATGACTATAAAGTAATCCATCTTATTATTTACCTGACATTTGTCGTTTGTACAAATGAACTTCTTCCACAAAACACTAGTTCAGATACTTACACCCCTTGCTTACCCGTCTGTGTGGTAGGCAGGCGTGTGCCACACGCCCCGTGGGTGGCCCCCGGCCAGTGAGGGCACAGTCATCCTCCAGGAATAAGTGCTGTGGTGGAGGCAGGCTTGCCATGCATCAGAAGGAGGACAGTTTCTCGATATTTTAAATGTGATATTAATCAGCCAAATAAGATAGGTACTAATAAGCAAGGCAGGGTGGCGACAGGGAAAGGGTTGGGATGCTTGACTAAAACACCCAGCTCATAACAAAGACTGTGGCAAAGAGTTTATTACAAGATGGAGGCAGCAAAGAGAGGTGCAGCAGCCTGGAAACCACCAAGAAAAGAGGAATATCTTTGTGTCTATATTAGCATTTTTGAGGCTGTGTTGTGGGGGGGGGCTTAAAGCGTGAGAGTGACCACTTTTGTTAGCACTGTGGCCAGTGAGTTAAAGCAGCTAAGCATGTAGATGAGGAATCCATTCCAGTTATGTAAGAGATAAGGAGAGGGGACACAGCGATGAACTAGAGTGTAGAGATTGGAGACGTGACCAGGAGGTGGACTGAGCAAGCCTCACCAGCAGATGGAAGGAGGGCCTGTGGTCCATAGGGCACTCTGTCCTCCTCTCTACTCCTTCTTGTTAAAAAACACAACCTGTCTTTGCCCAGTCAGTACCAAAGTGCCCCACAGGGATTCACAAAAACCTTCTCTCTCCCACCTGTCACAGCCTGCATCTCCTGATGCAGCAGATTCTCAACCCACAGTTCTCAGTGTGTCCAGTTTCTCATTTATTTCAACAAGTGCTTCTCTTCCTCCATGGTGTGTGTGTGTGTGTGTGTGTGTGTGCGCGCGCGCGCTCACGTGCGTGTGTGCTGCTTCCTGTGGACTGTCACCGTTCTCTAGCTTGATTGGGGAAACATTTGCCAAATATTCACATTCAACCAGACATGAAACATCCGATTAGTATTTTGCCACATGTGACTCCCCTTTATGTGTTATTTGGCCCATTTTGGGGACCACTGTTCCCCATCCTCATGTCTTCAGGATGGGTGTTCATGTGCCCGCTTCCCTTCCCTGGGTCAGACTGGGTTGGCCAGGGCTAACAACTCCATGGGGTGATCATGTACTTTAGGAAGTGTTATGTCAGGTACTAAAAGATATGCTTAATTGGGTCATTAAGAGGTGTCCAGGCAGGGTCTCCTCTAATTGACTTTGGACAAGTGGTCGATACCTTTAAAGTCCTGTGAGAAATTACAGTAGTGACGGGAATGTGTCAGGTTTAAGTTCTTCCAGCCTGGGCTGAGCACCACTCCTAGCGAGGAGCTAACCAGTTACACAACAATACCTCATTAAAGTTCGTGAGAAGAGGGCACAGTCCTCCTATGACGGCCAGTGAAACGGATTTAGCCGGTTTAAACAACATGTCCAAAGTCATAAAGTCACTGAATGACTGAAATCCTTTGATTTCATGCCTCGTAATCTTTAACCCCAGTAATCAAGGACTGAGTAATATTTAGAGAACACTATTATTGACATGAAGGCAGTGAGCACCATGCTATTCTCAAAACTAAAACCTTCTCAGGGTGCTTTGCTAGAACCCTACTTATCTGATGTAGACTTGACTGGGTGTTGGCTGTGTCCTATTAGGGAGATCTAAGGTCAGCTCCAGACCAGCAGGCAATGTGATACTGGTGTGGACTGAGGTTCCTAGCACACTGTCTACAGCTGGGGTCCATTCCAGAGCCTACAGAGAAGAAGGATGGTGGAGAAGTCTGGCAGTTCTTGCTACTGAACTATCCAATCTCTAACATGGACTAAAACTCCAAGCACTCACTTCGATCTTTGGGTTACAGTTCTCCTACAAAAAGGAGAGCGACAGGTTCAGTAGAACCGTGGGGTGCTCAGCAGCTCGAAACGTCTCTACAGTTTGTCTCTGAGACTTCCATTCCCACTTTACTAGTCCTGCGTGTCTCAGGTGGGGGTTTGTTTTAATGGCTGGTGACATTTGGTACTGTACAATACGGACATTCCATAGGTAAATGAAGCTCTTCCTTCTAACTTTTACATTTGGGGACAAATCTCATAGTCGTAAGTTTATATGTTTGATTTTTAAGAGTTTACAGAGGACTCTCTGGCCTTGTTAGTCCGTGGAAACACAATCACTGAGTTATTCTAGTGACTGCAGGGTGATTATAATTACATATGCTTAATGTGGGGTGAGGGTTTTGCCTTCTTAGAGTTAAGGTTTTCAAATGTCATGGCTCTTTAGAATTTTCTGCTGAGTTTTTTTCAGTATCATAATTTGTTTTCTTGTCTCTTCAACAAACTTGACATCTCTTCAAACAGACTAAATTTTATAACATCCCTAGAACCTCTTGCATTGTCAAAGACCTTGAAGGTGAAATTGTGTGAGGAAAAATGTTACATATGAAGGGACATGGATGGAGTTGGGTTAAAGAATCCTTAACGACAGATTTATCCATGTCACCGGTATAAAGACAAAAACAATAAAGCCCATCTCAAGCAGGGCCCACTGAAATCAGCCTGTGAGCTAACACTAACTTCTGGTTAAAAAAAAAAGAAAAGAAAGAAAGAAAGAAGGAGAGAAAGAAGGAAAAGCAGATGATCCTATTTATGTATCCCATGTGTTTTTGCTTTCTTGGGCCATACCCTTTCCTGTCTTCCATGTGACTAAGTGGACACAATGTTTGGGAAGGTTGGGAAAAAGCTGCCAAATCCTCACAACAGTCTTTCCACTAACCAGGTTCTTGCCTCCGGTGCTGCCATCTGTGGGCCTGTTTTCCGACATGCTGGCCGCATCCTTTTCCATTGCTGTGGTGGCTTATGCTATTGCCGTATCTGTAGGGAAGGTCTATGCCACCAAACATGACTATGTCATCGATGGGAACCAGGTACGGTCGCCTGTTTGCTGAGCTGAATTCGTAAGGCTGGAAACAAGTAAAGTAAACACAACTGGGGTGGATTTTGTTTTCTCCTAAGGAAAGTGTTGGTTTCTTTCACTGGCTTTTATCATTTTGATGTCTCTCTTGAACTTGGTAATTAAAAGTCATTTTGAAGCCAGGTGCAGTGGTGCACACCTGTAATCCCAGCACTGGGGGAGGCAGAGGCAGCGGATCTCTGTGAGTTGGAGGCCATCCCGGTCTACAAATCAAGTCCAGGACAGCGAAGGCTACACAGAAAAACTCTGTCTCGCGGGGGGGGGGGGGGTTGGATGATGGGAAACAATTATTTTGAAATATGCATTCTTGAGTCACCTTGCTTCTTAAGAAATAAGCTAAAGTAACACTGTCTTGGTCAGGGTTTCTATTGCTGGAATAAAACACTATGACCAAAAGCAACCTGGGGAGGAAAGGGTTTACGTCAGCCTACACCTTGTAGTCTATCATCCAGGGAAGGCAGAGCAGGAACTCCAGGCAGAAACCTGGGTACAGGAGCAGAGGCCACAGGGGACTGCTGCTTCCTGGCTTGCTCCCCATGACTTGCTCAGCCAGTTCCTTTTAGCACCCAGAACCACCAGCCCAGGGTTATCGCTGTCGTAGTGAGCTGAACCCTTCATTTCATCAGTAATCAAAAAACTACTCTACAAGCCAGGCTGCAGTGGTGCACGCCTTTCATCCCAGCACTCAGGAGGCAAAGACAGGGGGATCTCTGAGCTAGAGGCCAACCTTGTCTATAGAGCAAGTTCTAGGACAGCCATGGCTGCACAAAGAAACATCTAGAAAAACCAAGCAAACAGACAAAAACAACAACAAAACAAAATTTAAAAGAAAAATAAAGAAAAACAATGCCTTACAGGTTTGGCCACAGGTCAAATATGGTAATGTTATTTTCCCATTTGTAGTTCTCTCTTCCAAAATGACTCTAGTTTGTGTCAAGTTGGCATAAAACTAGCCGGCACAAGCACCAATTAATAAAACAAAAACAAAAAAAAAAACCAAAAAGCTAATTCATTTAAGTCAAAAGAACACAAAACTATTAAGTTAGACAAAGAGCTTTTCATGAGGCCAAATAACTCCTGGTAATTTGTTTCCATTTGAAGTTGTTATTGTGTGTGTGCACGTGATGTGTGTGGGCATGTGTGCCACAGGACATGTGGTGAGTCATGGCTCTTTTCACCTTTGCGTGGATTCTGAGGCAGTCCTGTACCCGCTGAGCCATCCTGATGGACACTTGATAAGGGTTTGGCAAGCTTTCTCTTTGAAGCATCACTGTCACCCAGCCTCTCTCTTAGGAGTTCATTGCCTTTGGGATAAGCAACGTCTTCTCTGGATTTTTCTCCTGTTTTGTGGCCACCACGGCTCTGTCTCGAACAGCTGTCCAGGAGAGCACCGGTGGAAAGACACAGGTATGCAGGGATAGACAGATGACCCTAATAGCAGGGAACAGGAAGGAAACTGGCTCAGGGAGATTTCCGCAGGCTTCAAGAGGACAATTCTTAGCCTTCAGAGAGAGAGAGACTTGTGTTTCCTCATCTGATCCAACATGGGCCTCATCTCTCTGACTTGCCCTTATCAAAAACTTCTTAAAAGGCAACATTTGTGGGTTCCTGAAGCCATGACTACCAAATTCTTATGTGTCATTGTTCACTTGGCTGATAGCTTCCCTCACCTGATTAACCAGGAATGGTCACAGTCGTAAGTAAAGAACAATGATGATGTTTATCAGTTTGTTATTTAAGGAGAGCAAGAGCCTGGTAAAAATATTTCCCAGAGCTTTGGCCTAGTGGCACAGGCCAGTAATTCCAGCTGCTTGGGAGACTGAGGTAGGATTGACCTGACCCCAAGTACAAGAGATCTCTGCTCTGGTTACAGAATGAATTTGAGGGCAGATAGGACAATGCTTTGAAGGCTTGTCTCAAAAGAAAAAGGGAGACAAGGGCTGAGGCTCCAGTTCATTGCAATGCTTGCTCTGAGTCCAATCTCCAGTACCACAGTAGGAAAAGGAAGCTCTTTGCAGCTTTGCAAGTTACTATCTATCTATCTACACATATACACACACATAAAATTTGTGTGAGTTGTTTTACCTGTATGTACATATGAGTACCACATATGTGCAATGGCCTGGGAGACCAGAAGGGGGCATCGAATCCTCTGGGATTGAAGTTACAGACGGTTGTGAGCCACTATGTGGGTGCTGGAGTGGAACCTAGGTCCTCTGGAAGAACAGCCAGTGCTCTTAACCACTGAGTCATTTCTCTGCCCGAGTTATTGTAATTTCTACTCGTATGTCCTTTTCGAAAGTCAGGAAATTCTCCAGAGGCTTTTGGCCTCACAGAACAATGTGCTAGACAAGAATGCTTTTTGTTGTACTATTTTGGCATTTCTTCCTGAGTAGTATTTCTGTTCTTGAAGTTCTGAATATGGATTTAATTTTGCCTCTTAAATAAGGCATTTGGTTGTTGCTTTCACAAGGTAACCATAAAACAGCACCACAGTTAACCTCTGGGTAATTCCTCCTAAGGCTGGTCAAAAAGCAGAGGGGACACGCTCAAAGTCAACCACCAGAAGGCTTTAGCTTTCTGACATAGGAAAAGAATAGTATTTAAAACCCTTCCCCGCAAAAAGCCTGAGACTGTGAAAGAGAATAAAATCAAACTGCTGTAACACACACACATCTTCAAGGGTTTTGTTAGAGAGAGACAGTAGAATGAAAGCAAATGCTGAGAAAGACAGTAATTCCAGCAGTGGCTTGCCCAGGGAGAACACTGGAGGTCCCCTCAGTATGGATGGCGTTACTACAGTATGGACCTGTCTTTTGTGTCACCACAGTACAGATGCCATTACCGCATATGTGATGTTCCTCTCCTATTAAAATGGCCTCTCCCAATTTTTTGACTACATTGAAGCAAAATTTAGTTTTAATTCTTAGTGTTTTTTCTTTTTTCTTTTTTTTTTTTTTTTTTTAAAAAAAAAGCTTTTTACAATCATTTCTAGTTCAGAGGAAACAGGTAAAGGAACCCAACACAAAATAAGAGGCAAAAGGGCTCAGTCCCAAAGCTGTGCCTGTTGTATGCTGAAGCTGTGGGCATCTGGAGCTCCTGAGGCTTGCTTTAGCAGTGGGCAATTCCCGGGGTGCACGCCCCGAGTAGGTGCAGCTGGATCTTGAGCTACTGATGGCTCTTCTCCTGCTGTTATCTCCAGGCCCAAACAAGGCATGGGCTGGCTGCCCCCGTAATAATGTCCATGTAAAGTGACCTCCTTGGCAAAGGGCTCAGGGATAATGGTGTTCTGGTAAGTTAATACCCTCTGCCACACACTGGCCTGTATTATATTTAGGAGGGAACGATGCCAGGAGTTCAGCGTTGAAGAAGGAAACAAGGCAGCAATGGCTTGATATTTAATTACTGGAAAGCATTTTAAGTTCCAGGGTTAAAAGTCTAAGACCTTGGACTGAAATCCGGGGACCTGTGACCAAACAAACTATGGAGTCCTCTTGGGTGGTTTCTCATATCTTATGCTGGAGCCTCCTCTTCAGCATGAATGGGAATGCATGAGGATTAAACGAGACAAGGTAAAGACCTAGGGTACACTGGCTACTAAATGCTGGTTACCCTACACCTTGAGGGAAGAATGGCCACTTAGCAGCTTTGACTGTGCTGGGCCCAGCACCTAAGGAGGACCAAACACGAAGCTGTTGAAGAGCTAGTAGAAGAATGAGTGTTGGTGGACTTTAGCTGTTTTCTGTACTTCAGGCTGAGAAGAGCGAAGCCTTCCTTCCTGTTCTTTCTCTCACTGCTATGCTGACTTCTGCTGGCTCGGAAAAAAGTAATTCTTAAGACAAATTACTCCATAGCTCTCATTACCCTTTCATTTAACAACAGTTCATTTGCCAGGAAATGGATCTTCTCAAAGATATTAAAGTCTATGTTTTTCCACAAATCAGCCTTATACAGTACATTCCAGTAATTAATCCCTTAAAGGTTTTAATGTTGTGATCAAAATTGGTGCTGACTCTATAATTAGAGATTTACTATCACATATCCTTGGAGAATGGGTGACCAGTTCCTGCTCTAAGTTGTGTAGATAGCCATCCCTGTCTCCAAATATACCTCTTACCAATTCACGAGTCCCTTAACCTTAGCCAAATGCAAGTGACACGACAAATACTGATCCAGTAACAGGAGGAGAAGGAAGACATGAAGGGAAGAGGGAGGGAGGGTAGGGAGGATCTTAACTTCTTAGACAGAAGAGGAAACTATTCATCATGGTGCTAGAAACCTGGGCCATGGAGCCAGCATATCATAGAAACAGGAAGCTAGACATTGCAAAGTGAGATTTTTAATATCTGTATAGTCACAATATTGCCCAGGCTGACCCATATCTAAACATAAATAACCAGTATGCCATACGGAATGACTGTTTTCGGTTAAGTTTCCAAAATTTTCTCTGACATCTGCTGTGCCTGCTTCTTTAGCTGGACACCTTGCATGGGGCAGTGCTTTTGCTTAACCCCTCTCGCCCATTCCTTCCCCTGACCAGTCTGCTTCTGGTTTCCTGTCTTCTCTCCTCTGTTTCAGAGTTTCTAGTCTTCAGCTCAGCCATGCCCTACGCTGTCTCAGCAGAGAATTCACTGGCCAAGCCAACTGACCAAACCAGGACTAGACCCCACCCCCTCAGCCTCCCTCCTAACTGTTTATGGATCTTAGCAGAACTTTTTTTTGCCAGCAAAGGTAAAGTTCCTGACCTTCCCTTTCCCCGTGGCTGCTCCACAGTTGCAGCCAGTGTTTGGGAGCTGTGCCTACAGCTGATAGAGGAGGAGACAGGAGCTGTGGTCTTGGTGTGCCAGTGTGACACTGTGAATTTGTAATAGCATGGGTTAATTTGTTTTCTCCGGGTTGCTCATGGCAATTATGAGCTACAGGTACAACTGTTATTAGAGTAACCATTGCGGCTGCTGCTTTCACAGTGCAGAAGAGTCTCATAAATGCCATAAGAATGCATGCCCAGGAATGTGACAGTCATCCTTGTTATTGGGGAAATCAGGAGGGTTATGTCTCATGGCTCGGCAAACAGGTGGAAGGTTCACCTCCAACACTGACAGCAGGAGTCATTAGCCACTCAGATGAAATTCAGAACAAACTAACTGTATGCTAACAGATTTAGCTTTCACATTTTCTTCATTTCTCTGCAATACTGGGTATATGTTGCTTTGTTTTTCTCCCCATTTTGCATGGGTTTAGCAAATAATGCTCATTTCTCTAAATACCAAGCAGAAAGGGAGAAATGAGGAAGTACTAACTGTGTCTGTGCAGGCTCGAATGCACACGTTTGGCAAGCGGCGTGTGCCCATCTCATGGAAAGTGTCTTTCAGGTTGCGGGCATCATCTCAGCTGTGATTGTGTTGGTTGCCATTGTCGCCCTGGGGAAGCTGCTGGAACCGTTGCAGAAGGTACGAACCTGCTTTTCTGTGCGCCGCTATCTCTTCACCAGGCTGTTATCAGAGAAATAGCAGATTAGGAATGAACACATGGAAACCATTTCCTTGACTCACATAGCCTCCCTGCCTCTGTGCAGTCAGTCCTGGCCGCTGTCGTCATTGCCAACCTGAAAGGGATGTTTATGCAGGTGTGCGACGTTCCCCGCCTGTGGAGGCAGAATAAGACTGACGCTGTAAGTCACCCACCACACAAGTTTCTTTAAACAAGGCCCCGTCCCCTGCTGCACCTGTCATGTCACTATGTCTGTTTCTGGGGTTTAGCCTGAACTCCAGAGCAGAATCAGAGCGAGAGTAGAGGAGCCAAAGCCTTGATGTCTTCTGTATGAGGGTCCTAGAGCTCTGGGAAGATTCGTTTCAAATCACTTGATTATTATCTGATGAGCTAATGCAAATCTTTTCATTTCCTTTCCCCTCTAGGTTATCTGGGTGTTTACATGCATTCTGTCTATCATTCTGGGGCTGGACCTGGGGTTGTTAGCTGGCCTTCTATTTGGACTACTGACTGTGGTCCTGAGAGTTCAGTTGTAAGTACCAAAACAAACAACCTCCCCCCTCCCAAAAAAAAAAAAAAAACCCACCAAAAACCAGACATCACAGCCTGAAGTTTCCTAGGTTGTTTTCATTAAATGTATACATGTCTTCTTTTTATAATATTAGATATTGGCTGAGTGTATGGATCACACTGTTGACTAAGTCTGATTAGTCTCACTCTGCAGGTAAGAAAGTGTAGGCTCAGAAAATTTAAAGATCTCTCTGAACGCTTCCAGTTGCTAACTGGCAGAGCTAGGACTCGAGTCCCCAAGCAGCTCACTCCACAGTCCCCTTACCCACACGCTCCACTCCGCCCTCCTTCCCTTGCGCTAAAGGGAAGGGCAGATGCAATCCGAACTTGCTTTGGTTAAGTCCGGTGAGTATTAGAGGTTCTGGGCACCAGGCACAGAACAAGTCAGCTCCTCAATATATTCTCAGTCATTTTACTTTTTAAAGCCAGTAACTCATTACACAAGTGGGAACTTATGAAACGATTATTACAGTCAGGATTCACTCAAATCTGACAAACAAGGCACATACCCAATTATGTGAAGTAAATAAGATTAGTGCATATGCTCTCTGGAAGCAGCAGAGCTCTGAGTCACATGGAGCAAACAGCCTATGAGGGCAGGCAAGGCAGGCTGACGGCAGATTATCTGCTTGGTGACGGTTTTGTTTTGACTTCCGCATGTGTCCTCCTGGGCTTGGGGGAAGCACAGCTCTGCCCCTTTCAGTATTTTTTTTCTTGCCTTTCCAGAAGTCTGCCTGTAGTGAGAGTTTTGGTTTCTTTAAAAACCTAGTGATGTTCTGTGAATGTGTTTTTGGTTTAATCCCAGGTGTGGGATAAGAGGCTGCTTCAGAGCAGGTGATTTTGAGTTTCCCATGCACTAGCAGGAGTGTGGTTCTGCCCGAGCAGAGTTTGTTTATGTTTGGAATCTGGGGACTCTTGGGAGGGGCTGGGGGCATTCTGAAGGAGGAGGCAGCTGCTCCCCCTGCTGCTGCAGTGGCATCCTGTGTTGTGTGTCGTTTCCCCCACCCCACCCACTGCTTGTTCATCCTGCCACTGTGTTTGCTCTTGCTGGATTGCTGGTTTGCTGGACTGATGGACAATGAAGATTGGATTTGCCACAAGAAACTCTACCTCCCTAATCAGCAGAAAGTAGCCTATAAAAGTCTACATTCCCTTTCTCCACTAACCTTTCTCTCCTCCCTACTGTTGCGGGGGGTTGGAAGGAATTAGGGTGAAATAAGGATTGGAAGGGCGGTAGATATAAGAACGTACAAAGGGTGCCCAAAGCACCACTTGTATGGCCTTGAACTTTTTTTTTTCAAAATTATTTATTTAGTATGTTTGAGTCATGAAAATCTGAATTATACATATGAATTAATATAGGTGCTTTAAACTTTTAAAACATTCTGTAATAATATATATTTTAAGCCATATTCACTATTTTTATAAGACAGGGAAAAGCTAAGTCCATAAAGACGCATGAAGAAAAATAGAATTAACAACTTCAATGTTCTGTTCTCCAATTTTTGGTTCTTAGGTAGATTATTTATTACATAACTTTTAAAATTCCCATCCAATGCAGCAAATAAGTTTAAATTATAGCATTTCTTCTGATAATGGTTTGTTCCCCATGATTCATGGTTCTGAGAAGGATTATCACTTAAGGAACTTCTGGGTCAGAATCTCAGCCACATCTGAATTCTTGGTCACAGAGGCACACCAGGTTAGCACTGGGTTATACAAATGCGTCACATAGGTGTCCCAGGCACAGAATGACCATTAGCAAGGCCCACCATGCCACGCCTCACTGCCACTCTGGGTGCTGCCCCTCTGGTTGACTTTGAGGACACGTATATGATGGTGTGTGTTTTCTTGCAAGCTCCTCTGGCCAGTTTGCTTGTAGTTTCTTTCGTTTCCTTCAGTTGTTGGAAGCCTTAACTCTTGCAGTTCACCTGGGAGACCTGAGGGTGTTCCCACTTTGTTCGTGCAAGGCCTTAGCATTGGCTGGACCATCCACAAGCTTCACACATTTCTTCCCCTTCTTCTGCTGCATGTCCAGAGGCAGATTCTTGTGAGGAGAGAGACTAGATGGCTGTTTCCACTGCACAGTGTTATCTCCTCCTCCCCCTCTGAAGTGGGAGTCTAGGAACATCTTCCGCAACGGCACTGGCAGCAGCTGTTTCTTTTTGGGTGGTTGTGTTCAACAGCAGCACCTCACGCCTCTCTGAGTACAGGTGCTTCGGTCTTCTCTTTGGGTTCACACTTCAGCTTTAGTTCATCTAGATTAGCTCTCAGCTTCATACTGGCCCTTTTGGAAAGTCTTGCCTTTGCAAATGGTCTCCACTCAGTATCCAGGGCCTGCTGGCTCTCAAATAATGCCTTTATTCTCTGCATGGACAGTTCGCCTTTTGTGTCTTCACTTCCTTTGTTTAGTTTAGCAAGCTTTAGCCAAAGTAAATTATAGATACAAATTAATATCGGTGCTCTTCTCTGCCTGGGCAGTGATGGGAGAAGACAGCCAGAAAAACACCAGCATGGGTATCTTCAGATTGGCGGTGGGGGTCATTTCTCCTATCCCACCAACCCTCCATTGGCATGGTGGCACCTACGTGAAAGTTCTGTGGCTGTGTCTCTCAGCACCCTCCCTAGGAGCACAGGGTTCCTCCGCTTCCAGAGGGCCCAGTTTGCTACGAGGGAACAATGAAGAAGCTGTCTGTAGACAACATTGCCTCTTGTACTGAGTGTGCTCACTGGCTGCTTTTTCTGTGAGTCTGCTTAGGAAGGACATTTGTTGCTGTTGTTAAGAGAAAGACTAACTTATGATTTAACTTAAAAAAAAAATGAGCTCACTGTTGCTAGCCAAGAGGAAAACTTGGTACGATTTAGTTGATGGTTTGGTAACTGGGCTCATAGCCAACAAAAAGCACTACCTGTTACAGTATTTAATTTCCAGTAATTATAACATTGATCCAGAGAGCACAGTGCTGAAAGGGCTTCAAACTGATAGTCCTTCTCCGGGGGCTGCATTCAGCATATGTCACCAGTCACAGTTGGAGAAAGAGTGGAATTTATCTGGGCGCATCAGCAACAGGAAATCAGCGGTTGCCAGGCGGGACTCACTTCAGCCAGGCTGCTGTTTCTAAAACTAGAGGCTAATCTGATCCTGTGCAGACACCATACTCTATCAGCAGGCTGCCATAAGGCTCAAAGGAGTGAAAGGAACCAAAGGCCCGTACAGTGAAGATGGAGGCTGTGCGTCCTTCACTTGGCTTCTCTACCTCCTCTGAGTGCCATTTTATGAACTAACAAAAATAAGGGTAATAGCCATTGAGAGTTAAGTTTGTGCTTCCAGAAGATTTAGCCATGTGTGAAGGATTGATGCTTCTCCTATAAACTGCTGTGCATACGAAAGTGCTCAGAATCTCCCTTAGCCACCAGAAGAGACTGACAGTTAGTCCCTCTCTCTCTCCAGTTCCACTCAAACACCAGCTGTTCATTTCAGAGTTAGATACAGGGAAATGTCATCTGCAAAGGAGACTGAGTCCAAAACACCAGAATGATGTTCTCTTTCATAGCTGTTATTTCTTTTTAACTTTTTAGTTGAAAAAGTGACTGTTGAAAAAAAAATCCTGATATTCATTTTCTTTCTTGCAGCCCATCATGGAATGGTCTTGGAAGGGTCCCCAGCACAGACATCTACAAAAGCATCACACATTACAAAAATGTAAGTGCCTTTGTCAGACGATTGTCACAGGCCGGCTTGCTAGCCTGGAGTGCAAGGAGCCACACATTTCTCTTTAAACCTGTCAGGTACCAGCCAAGAGGACTTCTCTTGGAAAAGTCCATCAGCAGACTGTCTTGAGTGTCTTGAGAACCTGGGAGTCAGTGTGCCTTTCGTCATAAATAAGTTACATGGATTCTGCCATGCTAGTTGAATGTTTTTTTGGTGTAAACATCATAATGAAGGATTAAATATAATAGGCAATTAGATTAGTTCCAGGCATTTAATAAAAATTATATTCTTGTCTCTAATCCATAGCCTTTATGAAATTGCCTGACATATCTGTAACGTTTCTTTTTTTCTTTTTAAGAGTGATTTTAAAAAACAAAAGATTTCTTTTTATGTGCATTGATGTTTTGCCTGCAAGTATGTCTCTGTGAAGGTGCCAGATCCTCTGGAACTGAAATTAGAAACACTTGTGAGCTACCATGTGGGTGCTAGGAATTCAACCAGGGTCTTCTGGAAGACCACTGAGCCATCTCTCCAGCCTCCAGATTTCTTTATTCAGCTTTAACAACAGATCTTTCCAGTTCTCTGTCACCAAAGCTTTATTTGATACATATATCAAATATATATCAATCACTGGAATTGGAAGAAACAATATATGAAGTGGGAAATGGAAAACAAAGAAAGTAGGCATCCCACTGGTGGTCAGATGTCACAAGTAAAACTGTTAGTGGCTGCTAGGGGAAACAAAGATGAAAAAGCAGAGGAAATTTAAAAAACACAAATTTAGCTTTTAAAAAGTGGATTTATGTTAATAAAATAAACAAGTATGTATTTTTAATGTGAACCCTAGAAAGTCATAGGATGATATTTTACCTTAATATAAAAAATATTACTATAAGGGCCAGGTGGTGGTGGTGTGCGCCTTTAATCCCAGCAATCTGGAGGCAGAGGCAGGCAGACCTCTGACTTCGAAGCCAGTCTGGCCAGTGTCAGCTCCAGGACAGCTAAGGTTACACAGAGAAAACCTATCTCCAGAAAAATCAAACAAAACAAAAAGAGTACTGTACATTCAATCTAGAATTCTAGTAGCTGTTACTTAGCTTATTTCTATAATCTTTCTGTAACGTTGAGTCAAGTATCAAGATCTAAAACAAAACAAAACAAAACCAAACAGCAACAACAAAAGTAGTTCAGCGGCTAGAGATCGAGAGGCCATGGAAAATACGCCATGGTAACAGGGCGGCATACCTCTAGAAACACACGAAAGAATCCTGTTGCCTTCCGGAAACCAGGCTGCACAGGAGACACGTGACTTCACTGAACCGTACCACTGCTCAGTTCTGAGGTTGTAACGTGGAATCCAGGTTCTAGGCTCTGCGTGGTGAGACTTTGCTTCTCAGGCTCAGAGTTCTCATCTGAAAGGCATAGGCTAACATGGCTGCAGTTGCTTAGGAGGAGAAGATTCTATAGTGCAGCCACTCCGTTAAGGCGCAGACAACAACAAACACCACTAGGGCAAGGATTTGAGTGCACAGATTCCTTTTGTCCCTTGAGCCAAAGAATTTTAGCAAAATCAAAACAGACAGTAGTGGAGGCTGGCGACCAGTCATGTTGCCTTCAGAGCCACTTTCTTCAATAGAAGCAGCCTGTAAGATCCGGCCTACGTCATTCAGCTTGGGTTCTAGTTCTGTGGCCTCCGACCCTGCACATCTTCTTAGCCTGTGACTGCCAATAGCTCAGAGGTGCTCAGGGTGCAGCTGCCCAGCTCCTCTCCTAACCATGTTACCAGAACAGGCAGAGCTTGGGGTGTAGAATTTAGACATCAATTCTTTTAACCTCAACTTCCCTCTCTCCTCTCTCTTCCCTCCCTTACTTCCTCCCCTCTCTCTTCTTCTTTTTTGCCAGCTTGAAGAGCCTGAAGGAGTGAAGATTCTGAGATTTTCTAGTCCCATTTTTTATGGCAATGTCGATGGTTTTAAGAAATGTGTCAAGTCAACAGTAAGTATTTTATTCCTAGAAGTTTGATTTTTAACTTATTTTTCAGATTTCACTCATTTCTTGGGCACCAACTAGGAATAAGGCCTTATGTTTGGTTCTCTTTGTGTGGGGCATTAAAAACTATATTGTGGCACGGTGTGGGAATATACAGCTGTGATCCCAGCATTTGAGAGGCTGAGGCAGGAGGATTGCCTTAAGCTTGAGGTCAGCCTGGTTTACATAACCAGACCTAGGGCTAGCCAGGGCTACAGACTTAGACCTAGTCTCACAAAACAAAATACATAACGAATGAATAACATTGTCATAACATCTGTGCACCAAATGACTCACACTGTAAGGGAGGGGAGGGGAAGACGGGAGAGGACAGACAAGGATTTGGAGTAGGGTCTGAGACAGAAGGCTGTGGCTGCTGACTTCCAGGGCTGTGTGAACAGGTTGCAGAGGCAGGCGAGAGGATCCAGCTGCCTTCTGTGAATAGATTCAAAACAGTGCCATGCCTTGGAAATTTTTATTTGAAAAAAAAAAAAAAGTTTCATTCATAAAAGGTATTTTTGCTAACCTGAATTAGGTTTATTACTTTAAGAAATAGTTCTAAATGTTAAGAAAAAAATAGAAAAGGGGCTGAAAGAATATGGCTCAGCTGCTAAGAATACCTCCTGATCTCTCAGAAAATGAGTTCCTGTACCCACATCAAGTGGCTCATAAATACCTATACATACAGCTTCCAGGGAGCTGGCACCCCTTCTGGCCACCATGGGAACCTACACACATGTGCCCCCCCCATATAAATAAAACAATTAAAAAAAAAGAAGTTAATAAAATAAGTTTTAGTGGCAGACGTTGGTTTTTGTCGCTGGAGTAAAACACCGCAGCCAAAAACAACTTGAAGAAAGGGTTTGCTGCATCTGAGCACACTCAGGTGGCCTTCATCACTGAGGGAGGGCAGGGCCGAAACTGAAACAGAAGCTATGGAGGAGTGCTTCTTGCTGGCTTGCTCCTCATGTTTTGCCCATCTCGGTTTCTTATACAACTCAGGACCTCCCGGCCAGGGGTGGCACTGCCCAAAGGGGGCTGGACCCTCCTCCCACGGGAATCATTAATCAAGAAAAGTTCAGACACATTTGTCTACGGGACAATCTTCTGAGGCATTTCCTCAGCAGAGAGTCCCTCTTCTGGAGCGGCTCTAGGTTGACATTAAATTCACCAGCAAAGAAGTGTGAGGCAGACAGTGTGCTGGGCATCTGGGAAGTGTGCTGAGAGATGATGAGAGCAGAGGAGTGGGGGACAGTTGCCCTGCTGGAGTAAAGAGCACCGGTGTGGTAAAAGGGGTAGAAGGTTCTTGACCCCAAGTGCCATGCTATGCTTGGAACTTGGAATTTGCCCCTGAGCGCTAGTTTCCTGTTTTCAGAGTAAACTAGTTCAAAGGGAAGCTAACAGATTTTTTTTTTTTTTTTTTTTACCCATAACAAAATGGCTTTGTGACACCAAGAAAAACACAGACTTAAAGCTAAAACTATTTCTCCTCCTCCCAACTCCCCATCTGGATTTTGTCTCTTTTACTGGCTTAGAGTCTTGAATCTGCTTGTCTTCTTCCCTCCCCATCTCTAGTGGGGTGGGGTGCCTGACAGAGGAGTCTACATACTTAGGCCTCACAATTTCTTTTCTGGCAGGGGTTCTTTCAAAATAGTGTTGGAGAGAGGGCTCAGCCTTTGGAGAGTGTACTGATCTTTGAAGAACCTGAGTTCAGTTCCCCAGCACCTATGCGGAAGAGCTCACAACTATCTCTAACTTTAGCTCCAGGGGACCTTACATCCTCCTCAGGAGTCCTGGGACATCTGCACTCACATGTGCACATACCCACATAGGGACACATAATTAAAATGAAAAAAAGAAACAACCACTCAGATAGTAAATGCCATGGAACATTAAGAACCAGACATTTTAAGTAACTGACATTTATTTCCAAAGGTTGGATTTGATGCCATTAGAGTATATAACAAGAGGCTGAAAGCACTGAGGAGAATACAGAAACTCATCAAAAAAGGACAATTAAGGGCAACAAAGGTGAGGCAACATCCTTCTTTCTCCTCTAGGTTCTTTCTCCGATGAAAGCAATTAGATGGTCTACAACTAAAGCCAGCCCCTTTGGTATTCAGATGCACTGGAGCATATGACAATCGTGTTTCAGAGAACAGCTCATCTGTTCTGTAGGCTACAGGAAAAGGGTGGGAAAAATGAAACCAGGACAGCTCCCTGGAAACACAACTTGTCCCCTCCCCATTAAAAACGAGCATCTGAACTCATTTTTAAACATTGTTATTTCATGAACTTTTTAATCAGCTTTTTCTCTGACTTTTCTGTATCTCTTGGGAAAGTCCCACAATCATCCAGAAATCTTTTTTTTTTGGCTTTCTTTTCCATTTTCTTCTTAGAGAGTGTAGAAGTGTAAATGGTAGTAAAATCCATTCCTCAAGACTATATTCCCTTGCTGTATTTGTTTTCCAAAGAATAGTTCATATGGGACTTTTAAACATTTTGGGGTACATTGCTGAAAGGCATGTTGTATTACTAACAATTAAGCTGGAGGTGCTTTCTTTGTTAGAATGGGATTATAAGTGATATTGGCTCATCAAACAATGCTTTTGAGCCTGATGAAGATGTTGAAGAGCCAGAGGAGCTTGATATCCCAACCAAAGAAATCGAGATTCAAGTGGACTGGAACTCTGAACTCCCGGTGAAAGTGAATGTCCCGAAGGTGCCAATCCACAGCTTGGTGCTGGATTGTGGGGCTGTGTCCTTCCTGGATGTGGTGGGAGTGAAGTCATTGCGGATGGTGAGGTTCTGCTTGTTTGTCCTGTAGACCTGGCCTTTGGCAACAGTAAAGTGATGGACGGTTATTCAGCCTTGTGAAAGGGTGCTATGATTTGTCTAAGTGAAGTTTTTTTCCCTCCTCCTCCTGTCCATTCCTCTTCTCTCTCTCCCTCCCCTTCCTCCTCAACCTTTTCGCCAATACAACGTAAGCTCTGGAGTCAGGCTTTGTGAGGTGAATCTTGCCTCCACCACCAAGAACAAGTTTCTTTCTTTCTTTCCTTCCTTCTTTCTTTCTTTCTTTCTTTCTTTCTTTCTTTCTTTCTTTCTTTTTTTTCTTTCTTTCTTTCTTTATTTTTTTGTTTAGTTTTTGAGACGTGTCTCTCTGTGTAGCCTTGGCTGTCCTGGACTTGCTTTGTAGACCAGGCTGGCCTCAAACTCACAGAGATCCGCCTTCCTCTGCCTCCCCAAGTGCTGTGATGACAGGATTACAGGGCCATGGCACCTGACCAAGAACAAGTTTCTTAATCTGCCTTTGTCTTGCCTTCTTCTTTTGTAATATAAGCATGATGAAGGTAGTTTCTGCACAGGTAACATGAAAATACATATAATGAACACACAAGAGCATCTGGCCCACAGACATCTCTGAGAAAATGTTAACACTTAATACATTTAATTTTTTTTTTCTGAAGATGTAACTGCCATTAGAACAGGAAAAGTAATGAAGTTTTAGGTATTATATTTTCCCTGTTATGGAAACAGCAGCAGGACAGGACTAGGAAAGCAGGTAGCACTGTGAAGAAGCAAGGGCACGCCTCAGGTTAGAGCCAGGACGTCAGGGCAAGAGCTGAGCAACATGCGGGGCAGAAGCATTCACAGCAGTTGCCGAGAGTCAAGTGCATTCATTCAATGGTTCCGTGTGGGCCTGTCGCTCCACCTAGAAGACGCAGGTGATGAGGCTGCCGTGGCTTCTCTGCTAAAGAGGAGGGCAAATATTAATGTATAAGCAACTGCAGTAGGTGCCTCAAGGTACTTTAACTAGGTGCTATCCCAAGTGTTAAATGCAGAGGAAGCTGCAGGCAGGTATCAAGAGAGCCAGACAGAGAGATCAGCGGGGAAAGGCACCAACAAGAGGCATAATGACAGTAAATGGGTTCCCGCCTGGTGTTAGCTTAGCTGAGGGCTACCACTGCAGGAGCAGAAGCTGATGCCAGGGCCTGGGTGCTGCAGAGGAAAGTAATTATACTTGGCAAAAGACTGAGAATATGCTGTGAGGTTCTGTTCTCTCAGCAGGCCCTGTTAGCTCATTTGAGAACACATGCTGGCTCTTTGTTGTTTATTTCACTCTGTGCAATGACTCAGACTCATTATAGATTATACTGGCCGGTTGGTTTAATGACCTTGTACGGTCCTAATGCCAGAGTATGTCTCACTCTTGAATAGCTGCTTATGGTGACAGTTCCTATTGCTCACAGACCTAGTATGTGGATATTTAAAAATCAAACTTTAAGTGGTCATTGTAAATTCACATTTAGTTTTAAGGGACATTAGAGAAATAGTATGTATCCCCTTCCTCATTTCTCCCAAAAAACTAAAGACAAAAGTACAATCAAGATAATTGACACGGGTACATTTAAAACAAAGACCTGAATGTTTAGTCAGTTTTTTCTTTTTAATACGATCTTACACTTTTTATTGCAGCAAGCAAGACCTATCTGGAAGCCTAGCTACTTCATTGTCTCCTTCTACAAATACTCGCTGAGTACCTCTGTGTCATGAGCTGCTCTGCTGCCCAGCACTGGATGGCATTCTTCCTGCCTTTTTAAAAACAGGGTCTTGCTAGTGGTCAGGGCCTTGAATTAAAATCCTGCTGCCTCAACCTTTTGAGTGCCAGCATTACTGCTGTGCTATACCTCACCTGGTGTGTCATGTTTTGAGCTACTGCCTTTTCATGTTTACATAAAGCATCACGGCAGGCTGAAAATAATCTATGGTTTTCCAGTAAAAAGCTCTCCTGAAAGTCTTGATTAACCACAGAAATGTTGACAGTTCTCCTGAGCAAATGTTTAAATATGACTGAATTCTTTTCTATTTTTAGATTGTCAAAGAATTTCAGAGAATTGATGTGAATGTGTACTTTGCTTTGCTTCAAGGTAAATGCCTAAGTGCATATCTATCAAACTGGTTTCACATCTCCTCCCTTGGATGTGAATATATGATGTCTGAAGGCCTTCTAAAAAAAAACTTAACAAAATTAGAAGAAAACTATTTTGTATTGTAGTACAGAATGTCCAAGACAATGTGTCATCTTGGTTGCCTTTCAGTATATAATCGCAATAACTAACCATGCTCTATTTCCAAAACTTTTCCAAAACTCTGTACCAATTACCAGTATCTCAGTGCATTTTTGAGCTTTGCAAAAGATTTCTTCCAGTTTGTGCCACAGATCTGGTAAAGTATAGAAACTTGTTTCTTGACAGTGGTGTTAAGTGCAAATGGGGACATTGATTTGGGGAGAGCAGAGGTGAGAAGACTAAGAGCTCTTGGAACTGGAGGAATGCCAAGAGTATGAGTCTCTGTGGCTTGTCTGTAAGTGGAGGAAGGTCCCAATCTTGGGCTGAGTTCTCTGCAAGAGCTGAAATGGAGGTTCATGCACAAGTGCTTAAGGGAGTGAAGGAGGAACAGGGCCTGAGATGAAGCTGTTCAGGCATGATGTCAGAAGTTTGATTACACAAGTGGCTCCACAAGGGGTGGTTATGCAAGGTCCCACTTTATACTCTTATCTATTGGCCAGTGGATTCTGGCAAGGTATGTGTGAGTGCAGCTTACTAGGTCTCATCAAATCAGACAGCTTCAATTGGCCAGAGAAAATTCTTTTAGAAGGGCACAGCTGTGAACCAGCAGCCAAGTTCACAGCAACTGGGGTATGGAAATGCTTGCTTGGCAAAAGGGTCACCAAGACAGACTGCAAGCAACTATGGGATAGCCACTCTGTGTGCTGCTGGCAAAGAAGGACACCTCTGTTAGAGCAGGGGCACAGTTTGGAAATGAGGAGACAATGAAAAGGCACTGCAAAAACTTATTATAAAAATCCCTTTTCTCCCTAGCAACTAAACATTGTTTTTCCTTTGCAGATGATGTGCTAGAAAAGATGGAGCAGTGTGGATTCTTTGATGACAACATTAGAAAGGATAGATTCTTTCTTACGGTTCATGATGCTATACTATATCTGCAGAACCAGGTCAAATCCAGGGAGGGCCAGGATTCCCTTCTAGAGACGGTAAACATCTCACCCAACTCTAGTCTGAAACCCAGCCTAACCTTATGGGCACATGTTGAATTTCTCTGTCTTCTTTTCTTTTCTTTATTTTTCTTTTCTCTTTCTTTTTTCTGTGTTCTTTCTTTCTCTCTTTCTCTCTCTTTTTTCTCTTTCTTTCTTTCTTTCTTTCTTTCTTTCTTTCTTTCTTTCTTTCT
>NW_026585644.1:12665558-12689674 GCF_907164565.1 Psammomys obesus
TCTTTCTTTCTTTCTTTCTTTCTTTCTTTCTTTCTTTCTTTCTTTCTTTCTTTCTTTCTTTTTCTTTGACAGGGGTTCTCTCTCTGGCATTGCTATCCTGGACTTGCTTTGTAGACCAGCCTGGCCTCAAACTCACAGAGATCCACCTGCCTCTGCCTCCCTGAATGCTGGGATTACAGGCATGCACCACCACAACCGGCTCACCTGTTGAACTTCTAAGAGCCCGTTTCTCATCAGTGCAAAAGGGGTAAAAGCCACTCACTGCTTGGAAGACTCAGGTAGTTTCTAGGAAGTGTGTCCATAGTGTGTCCCATAGTGTCCAAAACTTTAGAGTTCTACAGTGTACACATTCACTGACAGATAATGCTTTTTTAGAAGACAGCACTGAATCTTGGATTTTCTGTGATGTGTATGCATAAATGCAGTGTATATGATACCAATAAGGAATCCTTAATTTACAAAGTAAAAATTCAGTTCCTAAGAGATCTTTGAAACAAATAAACAAGGAGAGGCTGACCAGTGGATAGCGGCTTGACTGCCGGGCAAGTGTGAGGATCTGAGCCAGATCCTCAGAACCATGTGAATAATACAAACTAACAAAATGCCAGAAACAGGCATGCCGGCATGTGCCTGTGACCCTACTGCTGGAGTGTGGAGGCAGGTGGATCCCCACACTTCTCTGGCCAGCCAGGATAGCCAAAATGGCTCCAAGGTTAGTGAGAGATCCTGTCTCCAAAAAATAAGATGGCGTGACAAAGGAAAACAACCTGATGTTAGCCTCTGATCTTTACTTGTACCCTCACAGACAAGTATACCCGTCAAACAAACCATAAATAAACCCAGGTTCATTTTCTCCCACAAAGCGGAAAACACTAAAATTCCCTGTAAGCCTTATTTTTTTCAAATAACCGGAAGAGGCAAACCTGCCAGACTCCTTGCCTGGTCCACTGGTAGGCCTCAATGAGAACCTCATTTCTCTTTCACAGTGAATTTGGGACACTGTACTAGTTTTTTTCCTGTTGCTGTGATGGAAATGCCATGACCAAGTGTTTACTTTAGCTTATGGTTCCAGAGGGTTAAAGTCCACGAAGGCGGGAAGGCATGGAGCAGAGGCAGGAAGCTGGCTGACCACACTTGATCCACACACAGGAGTGGTCAGGAAGTGGGGCAAGGCTAGGAAACCTCAAAGCCCACCCCCAGTGACATACTTTCTCTAGGAAGGCTCCACTACACAAATGTTCTATAACCTCAGAGAGCGCTACCAGCTGGGAAATAAATGTTCAGATACCTGAGCTTGGGGGACACTTTCCATTTGAATGACCATCAACACCTATGGAAAATAATTATCCTTATAACAGTCATGTTGTATTGCTTCCTGATGTTTTCTAAGATCAGGATAAGCGGGTCTTTTCTTATAGATTAGAAGTTGGTGTTTGGGGTAAAACTAATTTAGAAACTGTCACATTGTTCTTTTTAGCTCTGTCCGTGCAGAGGATGCACTGCTAATGTCCCTGGTGAAATGAGCATCCCAAGTTATTAAAAGTATCCATCTCAGAGACACAAGAGGAAAATCCCACACCTTCTAAAAAAAAAGCTAGATAGGGGCTGAAGAGATGGCTTAGTGGTTAAGCATCCATGAGGACCCAGGTTCAGTTCCCAGTATGTATGTGGTGGCTCAAAACCATAAAATAAATAAATAAAACCCCAAAGCTAAATGTAAAATGCTAAGCTTTGAAAACTCATCACCTTTGTTTCCTATCCTTAAAAAAAAAAAAAAAAATTCTAACCCTGAATTAAAAGCAAAGCTGGCTCATATAGCCTTTGAGAGCACATATTAAGAGTAAAACAAAACCAAGGCACCAAGTTCCTTCTCAACAGAAAAGCGGTTATGTAATTTGTGAGTGATCCAGATGTAAAAAGCTTAGGCCACAAATGTGATAAAGCTGGATGAGGGACAGTGTGGCCACCATGTCATACCTGCCCCATTCACCGTCAGTGAGGTGCTGTAGGTGTTGATGATTGCTTGCAAGCTGGGTGGAGCCTTCCTGGTTCCAGTGAGATCTGGAACCTGGCCTGTCTTCACTGGGTCTAGCATGAAACCTGATCCATCCTCACCCAGCGGCTTCCTCTCCTTTGGAGTATTGTAGATGCAAAGATAAGAACCTCTTTCATCCTTTGGTCTATTACCAAATTTATGAAGGAATAGCCACACTCTATAGTTACACCATTCCCACCATTCCCATCACAGGAAGACCATGTGTGCAGGGACTTAGTCATCTAATTTTCACTCTGATAAAGAGCACTGGGCTATTTGTGAGAGATGAAATGTATAAAACCAGTACAATAGGATGCCATTTTGCTTTGGTATATATTTGTTATTGCTTCAGAAATGTCCTTCTCCATGCACAAGACAAATGCAAGTTGTATTGGTGTCCTCTGTGAGGAGAATTAAATTATATATTCTCCCTAAAAAGTAGAAATGTCCTAAACAGTAAACTTAATATCCTCCAATAAACTTAAATTTCACTCAGTTCAAATTGGAAACCTATACTGTTCTCAGTCACCAGTCTACGATGGTGTAATCACAGTGTGTTCAAAGCTGTATTAAGTGTTCTTAGCTGTCAAAATACAAGCACTACCGACTGCCTGGCTGAAGGTGGTGGGAGTGTCTTGCTAAGAGGTTGACACTTGAGAGGTCATAAAAGGGAACAGTTGAAGGAGTTTACACAATGGAGAACTGGACCAGTTCACATTTGCATTTTAAAAGTGGTAGAGGGACCATGCTAAGAAGAGAAACACCAAAGAACAGAAATTAGAAGGGGATTCTGAAGTATGTAGATCACAGATGAGCACCAGCAAAGCCTCGGGTTATTGTCAGTGGTGCTTGTTGTATTTTGATGCAATGTATTTTCAGTAAATACTGTGTACATTCTCTTTGTCAAGATCACCCTCATACAAGACTGTAAAGATCCTCTTGAGCTGATGAAGGCAGAGATAAACGAGGAAGAACTTGATGTTCAGGACGAGGTATGGTCATTGTTTTCTTCTGTAGAGAATAACTAAAGTTAGCCTTGACTAAGCTGAGTAAAGAAGCAGTGAAGAGGTTTAAGAACCCACCTGTGGAAAATCCAGAAATATCTGAAAGGCACAGCTGCAAAGAAGAGAAGCAGACACAGGAAATTCCCTCAAGGATGACAAGGACTTGGGGAACTTCAGTCTCTGGCACATAGGGGTACATAGGCTAGTCCTGAGTTTATACTGAACTCAAAGCACACTTCTTCCTAGAGAGCTAAAGCTGTGGGGCAGGGAAAGGGAACAGAGGGGCTTCCTAACTCATGGTCACAGGGCCTTTCTTCATCTGACTGAACTCGGCTTACACACTTCCTCCTCACCAGGCTGAGGCTGTTTCAGGTGCTCTCAACATCAGACTAATCCTGGGAAGGTTGACTGAACTTGGAGAATCTGAGTAAACTTTAGGGCTTTACTTCTAAGAGAAATGGGAGCAACAATGGAAGATCAGAAAATTTATCATGAAATTACCAAAGGAAACATAAACAAAAAAAACTTATACTTGATCTTAGACAAAAGGCTGAGAAGTGATTCAAAGAGCTGGAGGTTGGACATTTCCTTAGAAACTGATAATGTGATATGCTAGCCCATGAAATCCCTCCTACACAGACCTGATCCACCTAATGGAGCTTTTCTGTGAACATTTCCAGACACTAGCAACCAGAGACTTCTCAAGGGAATGCTCCATAGTTAGAAATCCTCGTTAATTGCGACTATAAAAGTGAACTTGGCCTTTGTGTAAAAACTACCCAGCTATGCTTCCCTAGCAACACAGGCTTTCTCGTGGGCCAGACCATCCGTTGCTGATAGCAGCTCTGTTTCCACTAGACTCCAAGAGCACCTCTTTTAGTTCCTTCTGTCATTCTTCACAGACATGCAGTCTATCACTGTTTTGCTGGACAAAAACGGGGTCTAGAAGTAGTCAGGGTGCCGTGGAAACCATGCCATCATGACCATTTTGAGCTCATCAAGATATTTAAAAGATGGGTGTCTGCTTTTATTATAGTTACCTGAAAATCTTGGGCTCTACCAAACAGGAGTCCAGAAGACATGTTCACACAAACTGTGTTCACATTTTTACACAAACTGTGATGGTCCTGGGTTCTCCATTCATACTTAGGCAATTGGTATTTGCCTCAAATGCAAGATTACGTGCAGTTCTGCTAAACTGCACATTGATTCCAGTTTATTCACAGTTTTGGTTTGACTCTGTCATCTCATGTATTCACTTTCTAACCTGTGGGGCAGATAAGTCTGATAAGAAAGCTGTGGCTTTCCAGGTCCTGATGAAAAGCACTAGGTAGCAGTCAAACCCCTGTAGTAAAATCAGGCAGAGAATTTTGTGGAGAAAAGTAATGTCAGAATAAAACTCACAAGCCTGGTGTCTTGGCCCACCAGCTTAATAAGCCTATGAAAGTCATTATTAAACCAAGAAGCCCTTCCAGCTTTGGTAATTTATGACTCTCTGAGGTCCTGGGTTCAGTTCCCAGCCCAGAATAAGTGGGCATCATCATGTGCACCTAGGTTCCCAGCACTCTGGAGGAGGCCAAGAAGACTGGAAACTGAAGGGTATCCCCAGCTCCACCAGAAGCTCAAGGCCAGCCTGGGCTAGAGATCTTACCCCCAACAAACAAACAAACAGTCACACTGGGATAGCTACTAATCTCCACATAAAATGATCATTCTGCTATGGCCTCTAAGGTTATGAAGAACTGTTTGGGATTTGAAATCAGACAGACCTACAAGCTACCCTGAAGTCTGGTACTTACTGGCTAGCACAAGCCTGTTTGATTTCAGTATCTGCACGTGAAATAGGGACGGCAATACAGACTGGTGAGAATTAAAGGATGTATGTGAAAAGTAGTGTTTTGTACTTAGTGGCCTCTGAATGATAATCACTGCTTTACATAAAGCCAGTTAGACGTATGCTGAGTGTTGAAATTGTCCTCTCTCCTTTATTTGATGATACATTCCTAGCTGAAATTAAGCAATCAATACTAGAGAAACATATTTTTAAAAAGATAATGTAGCCCTATGAACTAAGTTGACTGATACTCTGTTTCCTCATTTCTTCCACAGGCCATGCGTAGACTTGCTTCCTGAGGGATCACTGTCAGCAAGGACAAAACATGGCCACCAGGACATGCAAGTCTCTGCAAGCGTTTTCTGCACTGACTACTTCTTTGCACTTAAACAGCCATCCTTCTACTGCTATGTTAAAAATATACACGTTTTAAAACTCTGTAGGCATTTCGCAAGAGACATTTGTCATTTTCATGTTTTAATGCAGGAACAAAACAGCTTAGCTCTAAAATACCCAAAACCATGAGAATCATCCCCAAGAATCAGCAATGTTACTCGGGCGTGATGCCACGGCAGGTTTGCTGTTTGTGTTCACAAGGGTACGGTCTATTCCTGTTGAGTTGCTGTAAGTGTTGACCTAACAGCCTCTATGGGCATGTGGGGTATGGAAGAGTAATCACAGAGATTCCTGACTGACCTTGAAATCTATGTGTGTGTTGATCACTGTGAGAAAGGCAAAATAGAATCACTGTGCACTCATTAATGAGCTTAAAAAATAAAACCAAGCCTTTAAAAATAATTTTGTCCAGATTTATTTTGTGTATGAGTGTAGTTCATAGTTCATAGTGTTTTTTTTTTCTTATATGTGTCTGTGCCGTGTGTGTGGTTGGTGCCCAAGAAGTTAGAAAAAGGCATCAGATTTCCTGGGAATGGAGTGATATTGCAAGATGATTATAGGTGTTGGGAATGAACCCAGGTCCTCTGCAAAAGGAATGAGTGCTCTTAATCACTGAGCTATCTCGCCAGTCCCTACAAACTGTTTTTCATTTGTTTGTCTTTGCTTTTTTTCAATGCAGGGCTTCTCTGTGTAGCCATGGATTAGCTGTGTCCTGGAATGCGCTCTGCAGACTAGGCTAGCCACGAACTAGTACTGAGATTAAAGGCCTGCACCACCATTGCCCTGCCATGGTCTCTATTTTTTAAAATATAGTGGTAGCTTATCTTTTTGTATCAAGTGCTCCTTGCATAATGGCAGATAAGCTCTCTTCTACTTAATACCTGATGTGAAAGCCAGGCATGGCAGCATTCACCTAAAATCCTACTGTGTTCCTAGCCCTTGAGAGGCTAAGGCGGGAGGAGCAAAGGTTCATGGTCGGTTGGGCAACATAGTTAGACCATATTTTTAAAAACTAACACGAGGTCAGCTTTGAACACATCCTTTTTGACAGAAGACAATGATGAGAATGATGACAATGATGAGAATGAGCTTTTCTCTAACTATTTAATAGTACTCAGAGAAAACAGAAATGGAATTCTAGCCACTTCAAAAATGATCTAAAAAGTAAACTATCCATAGTAGTCTATGTTTAAAGTGAGATTTGAGAGACAAAGCATTCTAATCAGTTAATATAAAAATTTTTAAAGGTTTGGAATATACACATTGGAAATGTGTATTAGAAATACACATTTTAACAAAGTGAATACAGTATAATTAATAAAAATGAAAGTAAACCCCTCAACTGAGGAATGGATACAGAAAGTATGGTACATCTACAAATGGAATGCTGCTCAGCAATAAAAAACAAGGAAATCATGAAATTTGCAGGTGAATGGTGGGAACTGGAAAAGATCATCCTGAGTGAGCTATCCCAGAAGTAGAATGACACACATGGTATATACTCACTCATATAGACATATAATATAGGATAAACGTACTATAATCTGTACACCTAAAGAAACTAATCAAGAGGGAGGACTCTGGCTAAAATCCTTAATCCCCATCCAGAAAGGCAAAGAGGATGGACATCAGAAGAAGGAGAAAACAGGGAACAAGTTAGGAGCCTGCCACAGAGGGCCTCTGAAAGGCTCTGCCCTGCAAACAATCAAAGCAGATGCTGAGACTTATGGCCAACCTTTGAGGCGATGGCAGGGAATCTTATGAAAGAAGCGGGAATTAGTAACACCTGGAGGGGACAGGAGCTCCACAATGAATGCAACAGATCCAAAAAATCTGGGCACATGGGTCTTCCCTGAGACTGATAGTCCAGCCAAGTTGCATGCATGGAGATAACCCAGAACCCCTGCACAGATGTAGCCCATGACAGTTCAGTCTCCTAGTGGGTTCCATAGTAATGGGAACAGGAACTGTCTCTGACAAACTGATTGGCCCGCTCTTTTATCACCTCCCCCTAAGCGGGGGAGCAGCCTTAACAGGTCACAGAGGAAGACAATGCAGCCACTCCTGATGAGACCTAACAGACTAGGATCAGAAGGAAGGAAAAGAAGACCTCCCCTACCAGTGTATTTGGAGAGGGGCATGCTTGGAGAAAGAAGAGGAAGGGAGGGATTGGGAGGGGAGGAGGGAGGGAACTACAGGGGGGATACAAAGCAAATAAAGTGTAATTAAAAAATATTTATTAAAAATTTAAAAAAAAATGAAAATAAAAAAGAAAAAAATACACATTTTTAAACCAGAATATTTCTTGCCTTTTTTTCCTACTTAACATTTTCTGAGTACCAACAACTCGTAGGTATCCATGTATAATATATTGGTATAGACAATATATAGGTTTTGGTCTTTTGCACTAAATATCTACCCCATACTGTACTTCATTTCTATCCTTGGCTGAGATGCTCAGCTTGAGACTCCATAGGGTGTGTGGAATTCCTAAGTGCTTGGTATCCCAAAGGCATAATGTTCTATTCTGTTCCTGGTTTCTTCTTAAATACGGCAAAAGCCATGTGTCAGCCCTGAAGGAAGATGATAGCCACCGCATCGAGGCAGCCAATCCTGCATTCTGCCTGTACCTAGCCCTAGAATCATACAGCTATCTCATTCTCATAGTGATACTTGCTTATTATTATATGCAACAAATCATATCTCTAAAGAGATAGGAGATAATATCTTGCAGAATAGAGTCTTGTAACTCTACGGTGGATCCATGGTGACTATGGAAGACAGTGTCGCAGTGCACTCTAGGAATACTCGTGCATTTTATGAATAACAAATTTTCACCTAGGAAAATTTAACTTGAAATTAAAGTTGTCCTAACCTACAGGATGATTCCAGTATTACATATAAAATTAAATATCACTGAGAAAAAAACCAACACATGCAAATCTGGAAACATTTATATGTATTATTTAATAAGTATAAGGTCATCATTTGTTTTGGCGTTGGTGCTTTCTTCTTTGAGACGGGGTCTCGCTTTGTCCAGGCCAGCTCAAGCTGGAGACAGACCATCTCGGCCTCCTCAGTAGGGAGCCTACAGGAGTGTGTCACTAAATCTGGCCCTCATGTTACCTTCTGTACCACCCAATTGCGTCTTCTCTGGGAAAGCTGTTACAGACACCTTAAATCCTGCCTCCCAGGCTTGCCACTGCTCACCACTGTTTTCGTGTCCTCTATCTCACCTCCACGTGGGCCACGTCATCACAGACTACAGACTAGTCAGTGCCGCAAACCCTGTTCCCCATAAATCTTAGTGAGCTCTGCCACTTCTCACCCGAATTACTTCCAGACTTTTTTATACAATAGCGTTCATCATTTTAAAGCAAGCTTTTCAGCCCACTACCACATGAGTGCACACACACACACACACACACACACACACACACAAACACACACCCTCTCTCTTTGTACAAATTATAATGTGCTTGGAGAAACTTCACAAAACAAGTACATCACAGTTTATGCCTATATTAACACTCAGACATGCCCTGCACCCAGAACCCCCCGTATTATCCTAGCCATTGCCACTAGAATGACAGCTGTCTTATTTCTAAAACCTGTTGTATTGATAAGACTTGAGCTGTGCAGCCAAGGCTGCCCTCGAACTAGAGATTCTCCCATCTCCCTCTCTCGAGTGCTGGGATTGCGAATATATATCACCATACCTGTGAAAGGGTTAGACTAACTTTGTAACCTGTATGTCTTCTAAAGCCTATAGTTTTGAGTTTTAGGTTCAGGTTAAGCTAAAGCCTCTTAGTACCTTTCCAGAGAATAAAAAAAATGTGACCCTATCTATGAGGACAGATAGAAAAAAAGGCAAGCAAGCAATGACCTTCACTCAGCAAAAAGAAAAACTCCTGTCTTTGAGATAGCATTTCTTAGCAACAAACCTAGACTTCTTCTGAGTAGCTTTTGACCTCCAGCCAAAAGTCTGTAGCCCCTAATCTTCAATGATGAGCTAACCACCCCCACCTTCAATTGCAGCTGCATCCACACTTGGCAGGACTGGCCAAGCTTGAGCACCTAAGACTAACCAATTATCTTACTTTATAGCTTCCTCATCCAATCCTAAATTGCCAAGACTGCAACTTCAAATCTCCCGCAATTTTTCTTTTAAAAACCTAAAGGCCTTTGTCTCCCAGTGCCACTCTTTGCTGACCGGCAGAGGTGACCCCATTGCGCAATGGTTAATAAACCTCTTGCTTTTGCAAGGAGTCTTGGTCTGGGGGAGTTTCTGGGAAGGGCACGATCTTGAACTCCTGAGCTGTGAGACCCCAGGTCTTACACCTGCTAAAACCTGTTTCATTTGAACTGCAATAAATATAACTATTTCATTTCCCCTTATCTTTTGTATTTATCTTACTTGCTAGAATCATAGATTCATCTGCCTTTGCATCATCTGCCATCCACGGGCTCTCCTAGTAGGTGGTGTTCTACTGTTCAAATATTAAGCTACTCACTTGGTTTTGATTAGTGTGTTGTTTGTGGTTTTGGTTTTCATGAATAGTGCTATGCTATGGACATTCCTGTGAGGTATTTGTCCATGTTTCATAAATATTGGGGTGCTCTATTGGGGACTTAGGTCTCCAAGTTGACAGTCAAGAAAATTAAAGTTATTCTGCATCTGTGTCAGGCAAGCTGTATGAAGTGTCTGGTTTTAGGTAGAACAGGACATACTTGTGCAAATAACATATAAACAGTAAAATATTAGGCACTTTAGTTTAATTATCCGAACTTCGCCCACCAGAAAGCCGCATAATGATAAAGAAGTTTCTGGAAAGGATGGGAGAGACAGAATTAGGTATAGTTAGGGGAGAAAGGAACAAAATGCTGGGATAATGTGAAATCAGAAGCATATACGTTTTTGTTTGTTTGTTTTCCTTTTGCCCCCTTCCCATGCTAGAATGTAACGCCCACCCTGGCAGGGTTCTTTTATTTTGTTCCAGCCCCCAGAAGAATGAGTGCCCACACACATTAGATACTCAATAAGCACTTCTAGATGACTCAGTAAAACAGCAGTTTGCAACGCCGACTAAGGCTAACATGAGTAAAGAATGGCAGTCTGTCTTCCAAGATGGCAATGTTTTCTGAACTTTCAGGGCTATAGCTAAGTGTTACCGCAACTCAGCTGCTTGCTTACCTGGTTTCCGGGAGAAGGGCTGGAGACTGACTCTGATGCTAAGAGAACATTGCTGCTGCTCCAGTAACTGAGGACCTCAGCCTGTGAATACACCAACTGTTTCATCCTTTTCTTTGGGGATACTGTTGGCCTTACTGTTTTTTTTGTGTAAGCTCTTGTAGCTTGAAGCCAATAACAATGTATTGTTGGAGGTAAAGTGCTCTAGTACTTTGAGCTCCTCCTACCTTCATTTAAAACATTTATATTGACGTGACCGTGAAAGCACAGGAATTTGTGAAGATTCTCAAGTGCCTGTCTGGTCTCCCCAAACGTGAGCATCTTGCATCACTATAGCACATCCACAACTCATCAGCCACAGTTGCATTTGCATGTTCACGCGTACACGCTGCTCAACACGATCTTATCTCAGGGACAGACTCATCTCAACACCAAAATCAACTTTCATCATCTCACAGCAGCAGATTCCTTCTGAGGGTTGGTCCCTGTATTGGTTAGTTTTTGTCAACTCGACACAAAGTAGCATCGTCTGGGGGAAAGGAAACTCAGCTGAGGGAATGCCTCCTCTGGAGTGGGCTAAAGGTATTGCCTTTGTGGTGTTTTCTTAACTACTGGGCTAGCCCAGTGTGGGTGGTGACATTCCTGGGATGGTGGTCTTTGGAGGTGTAAGCAAGTCAGCAGAGTGTGAGCCTGGAACAAGCAAGTAGGCAACATTCCTTCAGGGCCTTTGTTTCAACTCCTGCCTCCAAGGTCCTTGGGCTCCTGTCCTGGCTTCCCTTGATGATAGGCTGTTACTTGGAAGCATAAACCAAATAATCCCTTCTCTCCCCAAGGTGCTTTTGCTCAGTCTCGTCATAGCATCAGAAAAGAGGCCAATACAGTCCCTTTGAAAAGGTGCTGTAGACTCAGCTAAGCCTTGCTGCATCACATCACCCTGGGACTCCTGGCCGAACAAGGACTTCTGGAGTCGGAGGGCCACACCTGATAATTAAACTTTAGTTACCGTGGTAACTTGAACACTTTGTCTTGTTTGCATTGACTTCCAGGGAGCCTCCAAAGAGAAAATCTTTTTCTTCTGTAGCTTCGTTTTCACCTGGTACCACCCTGGCACAAGGAGAGCATCTACAAGGCTCTTTAGATGTGAAAGAACGTTATGAACCTTTAGCCAACCAGCTTCACCAGTGAGGCTGGCCTTCACTGTGGACGCCTTCAACAGAACAGTAGTCTTTGTCAGAACAGCTTGGCCACTTGTAAACAACCCTCAAGGCTGGGTGTTGCCTGTTTTGGGCCCTCATCGGAGATTTTGTTCACTTCCTCCTGCTCCTCTTTGCAAATTTGCATGTAAGTCTGCACATAATTCCAAGTGGCCCTGATTGTGTGAGTGTGCATGTGTGCGCGCTCATGTGTGTGTGCACATGTGTGTGTGTGGTGCTCCTACATTCCAAGCTACATAAAGGTTTATCCAGCTGGACGAGTCAGTCACTGGATTAAGGGACCACTCGATCGATTCACCTAATGCCAAAGCTCAAGAGATGGGAGGAATAATTACCCTTTTAATGAGAAGATTTTTTTGTTTGCTTTTTGTTTTGTTTTGTTTCAGAGATAATATAGTTTTCCTTCACAGAAATTCTATACCTGGTGTAACTGTTTATGGAGCCATAGGCCTGTTAAGCACATCTGCTTTTCCAAGTACTTACTCTGAAGAGCGTAACTTCTCTTTTTTCTCTTTCTAAGCACGACATTGCGCTTCCTTACGTTTTCCCTGAAGCTCTGCACAGTCTTTCATCAGGTGGCCTCCTGTCTCTCATGTGGCTTGACCTCCATAACTGAATCTTTACTAACAACTTCATTACTAATTCAAATTGCATACCTCTCTCTCTCTTTTTCTCTCTCTCTCTCTCTCTCTCATTCTCTCTCCTCCATCCTCCTCCGTGGGACAGCTGCTGAGATTTAAGCTTGTCCGCCTCAGGGCTTTTCTTTTAATCACTAATAAAACTATCCTCAAGATTTTCTTTTGAGTCAGTCCTTACATTCTTTTATTAACAAAACTTGAGAATCCTGAGAGAAGGTCTCAACACCCCTGGTAGCGTGTGACACTCCAAAGTGTCTGCTTAGCGTAGGAAAGATCTGGACACATCCAAGACTCCTGAGTCCGTGGCCTTTATCTGTAAGCTCTCAGCTGAGTCAGGGAAGGAAGTGGTGAGAGGGCTGGAAGGTGGACAGGAGCCAGGTAACGAAGGGCCTCACATACTGCATTAAGGAGCTTGGATTTTAATCTTATCTGGTAAGAGATAAAGGCAAAATGGTGGGTTACATTACCTGGCTAATCCAATCAGCTGACCTAAGTACCTAGAAATAGATTCACAGGAAATTAAAGTAGAGATGAATGAAGCTTTTGTTTTTGTTTCTTTTTTTTCCTCCAAGAAGAGAGTAAGAGATGAAAGGAGACATAGTAGCTTTTGTGATTTAGAAATAAAAGCCTCTTCCATTGGTGTGATTGTTTCCATAGTTTATCCTTTCAGGATTTTAGTATTATATATAATTATATGAAGCCTTACTTTTATGATCAAGAAAAGAAATGTGTGTTATTTTAAAACATGGAAGAGAGGGCAGATACTGAGTTTAGATCATAGAATTACTCTTTCCTTATAAATAGGTGCAAGCTTGGATTTTTACTGATTTTTTTGTGGTTTAACTTGCTCATAAAAAAGAAACAGTCTCTAAAACAAAGAAGAGCTTGCTTAATATTTCTGTTTAAACCAGTTATTAAATGTCTGTGGCAAAATAACAAGCTTTAGTAAATGAGGGCTCTATGTTCCTGCCACCTCCTCCCAAGGAATTAAAGCCCTCGAAACTGCAGGCTGTGGTGCCTCTGCTCTCCACACAGGTGGCTGGCTCTCCTGACAGCTGTCACCTGGTGTGAGGGAGCTAGAGAGCTACTCAGGAGAAACATGGAGATCAACTTTGTCTGCTCAAGAAGTCCAGGCTACTTTCCTTCGTGTTTCATCAGCTTCTCCGCACCCTTACGCCAAGGCCCCAGATTTTCCATCAGTTCCTCATTCATCTATTAATCAAAACTTTATTGTGTAACTGGCACAAAGCCTAGGGACTGGGCCTTCAATGAACGGTAAGCAAAGCAGATACATTCTCTGTTCTAATGAAATTCATAGTTTAATGTGGGAAATGATTAACAGAGACGCAAACGTACCAAGAAAAGGAATCACCCATCTGTATTCACAGATGACTGGCCGCAGCAATTCCAGGTGTGTGCCACCGTACCTGGCAGTCCTGTGTCCTTCAGATCATCTCTGCATCGATGCCAGTACCCGCAACCCTGCATATACTGTGAGATTAATTACACTACATTTTAAAGAAATACTGACAAGTCTTCAAGTTATAGAAAGATACAACTTTGTCAAACATTAAAAATTTTTAGTTGACAAAACTGTACATGTTTACAACGTAAAGTAAACCTTAATATATGTAAAGAACATATAGCAATCAGATCCAGGCAAACGGCATAAACATCACTTCAAACACTGTTTCTTTGTGTTGAAAACATTCAAATGGAGCCAGTTGTGGTAGCGCACGCTTTTGGTCCCAGCACTCAGGCAGGTAGAGGCAGGTGGATCTACGTGAGTTTGAGACCAGCCGGGTCTACAAAGTCCAGGACAGCCAAGTCTACACAGAGAAACCCTGTCTCAGGAAAAAACAAAACAAAAAAAAAACCCCAAAGCCCCCAAAACATTCAAATTCCTCTCTGGATGGGCTGGGGTTAGCTCAGTAGTCAACACTTTGCCTATACAAGGCCCTGGGTTCCATCTCCAGTATTGTAAAACAACAACAACAAAAAACAACCAAATATATTCCCCTGAGGTAATATAATAAATTAATCGTTGTCAGTGATACTACTGTGCAATGTCAAATTTTCAAATATTTTACACTTGTGGTTCACTTGTGTGTGGCTACAGAAGCCATGGATGTGGAGGTCAGACTAGTTATTTGTGAAAGTGCCTTTGATCTATGTGGGCAATGATACAAAGTATCAAGGCTGGTCACACACCTTAGAGAATAATGGGCAGAATTGGCATACACAGACCTGGGGAGTTTTTTTAAGCAGAGCAAATAGCATGGGCTCTGAAGACATGAAATAACTCAATTTGCGGCAGGGGTGCTGTCTAGGACTGGCGCGTAACCAGAGACAAGGAGGTCAAGCAGGTTGCCAGAGTAGGGTCCACAACATCCAAAAGCATATTTTTCAAGATAGGGTTTCTCTGTGTAGCCCTGGCTCTCTTGGAATTCACTCTGCAGACCAGGCTGGTCTTGAAATCAGAGATCTGCCTACCTCTGCCTCCCAAGTGCTGGGTTTAAAGGTGAACAACACCACCCCTGGCTATAGGAAGTGTTTTAAACAGGAAAAAAAAAAATATATATATATATAATCAGATTTCCAATATATTTATTTATTTCTGTTTGTCAAGAAATAAATAGGGTTTCTCTGTGTGATCCTGGCTGTAATGGCACTCACTCTTTAGACCAGGCTGGCCTTGAACTCAGAGATCCCCCCTGAGTCTTTGGACCATCACATCCAACCAGATTTACATAAAAAAAAAAAAAAGTTCTTCTGGAAATGCAGATTTGCTTATTTTTATGTTTAAGGCATTTTCCTCAAAGGCTACAAAAGAACCTATCATTTTAATTCCCAGAAGAACACACTAGATGGCAAGGGGCAAGGTCAGGGGATAGAATTCCTATGTATCCGAAGTCTGGAAGCAGGAACAGGAAGAAGGCTATTGCAGACGTTCAGGATGCATGAGACATGTTTAGAAGCTCTTCCTGTCAGGCTTAGTGTTGAGGAAGAGGAGGAATTATGGTAATTGCTCCTTGTTTCGGGATTCTGACTGAGTAACTAAATGCATGATGGTAATTACTGAAATTGAGAACGCTGGAAAAGGATGGTGTGGGACGCTGCAGTCCCAGAATTTCTCTTTAGGGAGATAATGGATGGCCAGTTGGTCAGAAATAAAGGCTGAAAGAGATTTTTCTTAAATATATATAGTCACATAGCATCTGTATCAGTCAGGATAGGTTTGATTAAGTTACAGCATTAAACCCACACACAAAGAGAGTGAGGGAGAGAGAGAGAGAGAGAGAGAGAGAGAGAGAGAGAGAGATTGTGTTTTATCTTCAGGGACAGTTCCCAGCTGGTGAAGTGGCTGCTGGGGCCAGTTTCCTTCATATCATGCCTCAGTGTTCCAGGCTATTTTAATCATAGTGAGTACAAATAATGTCAACCACGATACATTTTATCAAAGAGCAAGGTAGAGAATATGATTATGCCTGCTGAGCCCCATGCTTCAGTTTGTGTTACAGAGGGGCAGGGGGAATCAAAACCCTGTGTCCCAATTTTGGATGTGTTAAGATGCATTTCTACAAATGATGTGTCAAATAAGCAGCTAAAAGAACTGGGCAGTGGTGTCCCACATCATTAATCCCAGCACTCACAATGCAGAGGCAGGTGGATCTCTGAGTTCCAGCCTGGTCTACAACGTGAATTCCAGGTCAGACAGGGCTAACAGAAAAACTCTGTCTTAAAAAACAAAAACAAAGTGCAGCTGTCTTAGGGTTTCTTTTGTTATGAAGAGACACCATGACCACGGCAACTTTTATAAGGGAAAACATTTAATTGGGGCTAGTTTACAGTTCAGAGGCTTAGTCTGTTATTATCATGGCAGGAAGCATGGCACTGTGCAGGCAGACATGGTGCTGGAGAAGGAGTTGAGGGTTCTACATCTTGATCCGCAGGCAGCAGAAGGAGAGTGTATGCCACATTGGTCATAGCCTGAGCATAGGAGACCTCAAACCCCCCCCCTCCAGTGACACACGTCCTCCAAAAAGGCCACACCTCCCAACAGTGCCACTCCCTATGGAACAAGCATTCAAATGGGGGCATTCCTATTCAAGCCACCACAGCAGCTAGATACAACAGCCAGTGGAGGCATGAATTTGGGAGATTACAAAAAATATCTGGCGTTGAAGAGAAGGGTGTGAGGTCTAGCGTTCTGGTTGAATGAGATTGCTGCGGGAAAACATTTAGTAGGTAATTAGCAAAGTACGGTGCACAGAGCCCTACAGGCAGGCTCAACTAAAGGGTGGTGTGCAGAGGAAAGGAAGGAACAACCAGGTGCAACGGGAGAATCAGGAGAAAACTATTACAACCAAGGGAAAGGAGCTTAGGGTATGTGTTTCAGCTCCCATCAAAGGAACCCTCTATTTGTGTAAGAAGCCTTCCTTTCCGTGTCTCAACTCATCTTTCTCAATTGAGTCAACCTGCGAGTACTTAGCTATCTCTCCTGTCGTAAAACAAAGCATAGCCTCCTCTTGTAAAACACCAGCAAATCAAAAAAATTCAATTCTGTAACCATTCCAGTTCTTCAGCACCTGTGCACTTAGCTTTTATTTTATTTATTTATTTATTTATTTATTTATTTATTTATTTATTTATTTATTTGCCTAACTTTCCCAAGTTTTAAAGGAAAGACTGACTTTATTTCCCAGGTCTCATCTTCCCAACAAGGTTTGCCCAGAGCATATATCCGCATTCTCCATCCTGTGCCATGCGTTCCTGACGCCGCAGGCTCTGCTCTAAGCGTGTCAGAGCATTGCAACTGTCTGAAATCACTGTTTAACTGTTCTGTGTATACTGTCAGTTTTACCCCATTAGAAAGCAAGTTCTGAGCTAGGTGTGAAACCATATGCCTGTAACCCCCAAATGAGGCAGGTGAAGGATGGAGAACCATGAGTCTGGGGTCAGTTTTGGGGCTACACAATGAGATCCTATCTCAAAAATGAAAGCACATTCCAAGAGGCTGTAAAGTAGAGGGTGAAAGTTGGGAACATAAGGAGTGGTCGTTTTCTCCCAAGAAGGGCAGGAGTCAGCATTTCATCAGTTCTCAGATGGCATGTTGGCAGAAGGGTTGTGGACACCATGATAAAAATAACATTTGAGTAAGCCGGCAAGGTCCTGTGACACAAACAGCATAGTCAAAGAGGGCACTTTTATGAATTCTCCCCGCACCCACTCGAAGGCCTCCCCTCCTGCTCGAAGGCCTGGTAACTGCTGTTACCCGTCTATTCATCTGGAGCAGCATCTTATCTATCCAGAGCGCTATCACAGAGCCTAGAGCAGTGTCAAGCACACAGCAAATGCTCAATAATTATTGAGTGACCGACTGACTGAGCCAAGTAATAGTCCGTCGAAGATAATGGTTGCACAAAACCACTAGTTTTCAAGAGGGTACTTTTCCAAATCACATCCTATCAGCAAAAAAAAAACAAAAACAAAAACAAAAACAAAACAACAAAAACCCACACACACAAAAAAAATCAAACCGAAACAAAACCCAAGAAGATTTCCTGCAAAACAAAAGCTCAAGTTACTTGTAAGTGTAGCTGCATCCTGGGATCACAAATCAGAACATAACTTTGACTGTCTGATGCTTTATGTACTATGTTTTGCACACTTAGCTTTTTTGGGGGGGGGCGGGTCACAGTACGTTCATGTTTAAATATGAACATTGACTATTACTGCAGTTTTGTTTCTTTATAACTTCAATTTTTTTGACCAAGGATACTTGAGGTATTTTATTTACCTGTGGCTGCTGCCACCTAGTGGACATTGTCTCCTTAAACAGGTTTGAGTCTAGGATTATTTACTTACCTGAGAAAGGACAGTGAGGGTGTTTTTTTTTTTAACTTTTAAAAAATTTATTACAAATTTATTCACTTTGTATCCCAGCTGTAGCCCCCTCCCTCATCTCCTCCCAATCCTGCCCTCCCTCCATCATCTCCTCTTATGCCTCTTCCCTAGTCCACTGATAGGGGAGGTCCTCCTCCCTTTCCATCTGACCCTAGCCTATCACGTCTCATCAGGACTAGCTGCATTGTCTTCCTCTGTGGCTTGAGAAGGCTGCCTCCCCACTCAGGGGGAGGTGATCAAAGAGCCAGCCACTGAGTTCATGTCAGAGATAGCTCCTGTTCCCCTTACTAGGGCACCCACATGAAGACTGAGCTGCCATGGGCTACATCTGTGCAGGGGTTCTAGGTTATCTCCATGAATGCTCCTTGGTTGGAGTATCAGTCTCAGAAAAGATTCCTGGGCACAGATTTTTTGGTTCTGTTGCTTTCCTTGTGGAGCTCTAGTCCCCTCCAGGTCTTTCTCTCTCCCCCTTCTTTCATAAGATTCCCTGCACTCTGCCCAAAGTTTGGCTGTGAGTCCCAGCATCTGCTTTAATACCCTGCTGTGTAGAGTCTTTCAGAGGCCCTCTGTGGTAGGCTCCTGTCCTGTTCCCTATTTTCTCCCTCTTCCGATGTCCGCCCCATTTGCCTTTCTGAGTGAGAATTGATCATCTTATCCAGGGTCCTCCTTCTTGATTAGCTTCTTTAGGTGTACAGATTTTAGTATGATTATCCTATATTATATCTAATATTCACTCATAAGTGAGTATATACCATGTGTGTCTTTCTGCTTCTGGGATATCACAATCAAGATGATCTTTTTTAGTTCCCACCATTGGCCTGCAAATTTCATGATTTCCTTGTTTCCAATTGCTGAATAGTATTCCATTGTGTAAATGTACCATAATTTCTGTATCCATTCCTCTGTTGAGGGACATCTGGGTTGTTTCCAGATTCTGGCTATTACAAATAAAGCTGCTATGAATATGGTTGAGCAAATGTCCTTGTTATATACTTGAGCATATTTTGGATATATGCTTAGGAGTGGTATAGCTGGATCTTGAGGAAGCACTGTTCCTAATTGTCTGAGAAAGTACCAGATTGATTTCCAAAGTGGTTGTACAAGTTTACATTCCTACCAGCAATGGAGGAGGGCTCCCCTTCTTTATATCCTCTCCAGCGTGGACTGTCACTAGAAAAATGCAAATAGATCCATACTTATCACCCTGCACAAAACTAAAGTCCAAGTGGATCAAAGACCTCAACATAAAACCAGACACACTAAACCTGTTAGAAGAAAAAGTGGGGAAGAACCATGAACTAATTGGCACAGGAGACAACTTTCTAAACAAAACACTAACAGCACAGGCTCTAAGATCAACAATCAATAAATGGGACCTCACGAAACTGAAAAGCTTCTGTAAAGCAAAGGACATTGTTGTCAGAACAAAACAACAGTCTACAGACTGAGAAAGGATCTTCACCAACCCTATATCTGACAGATGGCTAATATTCAGAATATATAAAGAACTCAAGAAGTTAAACAGCAGCAAATCAAGTAACCCAATTTTAAAATAGAGAACAGTGCTAAACAGAGAATTCTCAATAAAGGAATATCGAATGGCAGAGAAACACTTAAAGAAAAGCTCAATCTCCTTAGTCATCAGGAAAATGCAAATCAGAATGACCCTGAGATTTTACCTTACACCCATCAGAGGGTGGTTGTTTTAAGTGCTGGGTCTGAGGCTAATTCACTGGCCAATTGCATTTCTAGTGAAAGACAAAGGGGACCAAGACAAGGAGAGGTTTGGGAAATTTCCAAGGCCAGCCAGAGAGAACATGTAGTTTCTCTCTGCATTTAGTGCTACCCTATAACTACCAGTATAAAACACGAAGTCACATGTGTAATTAAAGAAATCAGCATCATGTGTCTGTATATAAGGAGACAAGCAGATGGTGGTGTGCTTTCATGCCCCGAGTCTCAGATGTCAGCAGGTTTCCAGGAAGCAGTTGGATTATCTCCACCTACACGCCCTCATCTAACTCTGGTTACCAACCGAAGGTGCTATCTCCTGACACCATGAACACTGTGCCTTAGTGGGTACAGGCGCTTCCTGCCTTTCAGCCCTGGAGACTGGAGTTTGAGCCCTAGAAGCCACATTAAGGTTGAAGGAGAGCCAACTTACTCCACAAGTTCTCTGGCCTCCGTACCTGACCTGAGGCTCATGTACACATTCAATAATAAATTACCTTTTAAACTGGGGTGAAGATGTCACCATTCAGATCTGGGGAAGCCATATAGATTCAGCCTTTAACCCGAGACAGTTTTATTACACAGTATTTCAGATGCCAGAACACTTGGAGGAACAGTACAGTAGTATGGCCACCATGGACACGCGGCTGTCTGCCTTCCTATACACTTGTCTCCATCTCTACACAGCTGAAGGCAGCTGCTGCACTGCTTTGTCCTAACTACATCAACTTGCATCTCCTAACTCAAGCACCACTATTACTTAATGCATTTCTGCTTTTTTTCTAGTATGTATATATTAAAAATGCCTCCAATGTTTTTGTGTCCATTTCCTACTGCATCTGGAGACTCAAGATTCAAGTATTGCATTTAGTTCTGAATCTCTTGGTTTCATTGACCTAGGAAGCTCTCCCGATCCCTTTCCTCCTCTTAAGCCAGCTTTCTGAAAATTAAGGTAGGATAACGGCACTGCAACTAGATCATCGTTCAGAGACTCACAGAGAAGCACTTAACAATGCAACAGAGGAGAGGATGTTACAAAAGTACAAGGCATGACTACTTAGTCTCAGATTTAATTTAAATCCCAGTAAAATACGTTAGACAGATTTACATATGTTCTTAATTCTAGAGCTCTGCTTAAATTTTATAGCTTTTAAAACTTCAATTAAGTCCATGTGATGATCATCTCATCAAAATATATGAATGAGACGTTTAAAAATCCATCTTAAGCTGGGAGAAGTGGGGCATGCCTTTAATCCCAGCACTTGGCAGGCAGAGGTGGGCAGATCTCTTGAGTTCAAAGCCAGCCTGGTCTGCACATTGAGTTTCCATAATAGTCAGGGCTGCACAGAAAAATCGTTGTCTCAAACAAACAAACAAGCAAAATCCAACTTAAAGATAAACCCACAACATTCAAATAGTGCAGAATACAAGGACACCATTCTAGGAAAACACAGTGCAGTGGCGGTTGCACGCATATAATCCCAGCACCCCAGAGGTAGAGACAGATGGCCAAGGTTAACCTTTGTCACAAAGCAAATTTGATGGAAGGATAGCCTTACTATGTAAGATCCTATCTCCAAAGCAAAACTTGCTAGAAATCACCTCAACTCATTTTATCCAGAAATAACATTTGGTGTGGTCTGAACACTTATGTCTTCCCAGATTCATATGTCAAAGCCTGATTGACACCATGCCAGTATTAGGCGGTAGGGATAAGGGGAGGTGGTTAGGTTATGACTACATTACAGAGACCCAAGAAAGATAACTTTCCTCCTACAATAGTAAAGACAATTAGCAGATCCCATCTATGAACCAAAAAAATAAGCTCTAACCAGACACTGAATCTTGGATTTTTAGCCTTTGGAACTTCGAGAAATGCATGTTTCTATCCACCCACTCTATAATATTTTGTGATAGCAGCAAATGGGCTAAGACAGTTACATTAGCACCATGAAAGGCAAGCACATGACCGCTCCCTACACTTTCATGTTTGGTTAAGCAGCAACATTTCCATAGCAGCGGGGGCACTGTAACCGCAGCAGTCTCTGCCCCACCTCTATTCTAGCAATATATGGAGTCAGACTTTCCCTGCTGCACTCTCCTGACTCTTGGGTCATCTCTAAAATAGGCCATGCAACTGGAGATCAGTGGGAAACTGGAAGGTCTGAGGAGAAAGCCTTTACAACGGCTTTGTTGTCTTTGGTTCCCTGTGTTTCAGGTGCTTTCTCAATTCTTGGTCCATCAACCCATGGGCTAAGTGGCTTCTGGCTGTGAAGGAAACCTGGAGGGAGGCCTTTAAGAGGAGGAGAATTAAAGGAAAGGGAAAAGGGTGCACTATGGATGGAAAGATTTAAGCAGTGGGGGGTTGACAGCAGTTTGCAGAGATGATGTGGAGTATTACCTGGGGCAAAGGGAATAGAAGAGAAGCCATATGGAAGGCCGCTATCTTGTAACCCAAATGAAAAACACAAGAGACACTCAAGGGAGTTACAGCAGAGGCTCTTGTTAGTTCCCTTGGTTGCCCACAAGATCATATTGCAGAAGATACCACACGCCTTGGTTGCAAGATAGGAAAAAGGCAATATAGAACTGAATTGAAAACCTCCTCCCTGTTGGCTTTTGAAGTGCTAGGTGGGTGCTGTGCTGTGCTGACTGCCAGGGGAAAGGCATTACTGGGAGATATATGAACTAAACATCAACCTGCAGGGCTTTACCAGCCTGTGCAGTAACAGCACGGCTTCTGTTGGGTTAACCAGCCCTGTGATTGTATTTGAGGCTTGCTCCACAGGGGAGGGGAATAACCTGTGCCTGGCACTATAAACCCCACCAAGGCTCAGGACTGTGGACATCACAGGCCCCAAGGAGGAACTCACTGTCATTCAAAGAAACGGACATAGCATCAAACTTCCTTCTAAATCTGTTCATACCTATAGACAAAATCTACTGGCAGCCTTATTCAGAGGACCCTCTCCTCACAACGAACGACAATGAATACAGACTCATGGCTGCCCAAAATGCTGAGAACAAGTCACAGTTGTGGACTTAGCCCTAAGTGAGGTATTTACATTCCCACTCTAAGGCTCAGGCAACCTTGCAGAAGGGGGATAGGTAAAAGCTGGAAGACAGGGTGAAGGGCTGTGAAATGCCACATACTCCAGACTATTAACTCACAACTGGAGTGGTTACTTACAAGACCAGCCCTGTCTATAGTCAGTCAAAAAATGGAGGGGCTAGTGATAGATCCTAGGAACAGAGGAACCATTGCCTTCAGTTGTGTGCCTACTGCTGAGTCCATCAGACTCCAAAACCCACAGCACCAAATCCATTGCCCTGGTTAAACCCAATGGGCCACAACACAAAATGAATGGACATGAATGTTAGAGATTTGTGGAGAGCAGAGCGATGGACAGGGACAGTAGGAAGATGTTGAGAGGCTGAGGAGGAGAGTGCTCTGTAATTGTGTGTATAAATTGTGTAAGAACACACTTCAATAAAAATTACATGAAAACTTTCTAATATTAATTTGAATTTATACAAAAAATATTTAGTAAATTTTAATGTGATTAGTGTTTGTTCTACAAGTGTTACAAACAACTTTCAACTTGAAATATTAGACAATTAGTGAAAAATACATGCTTTTTCTTTTATAATTTTCCTGTGACTGGCTACCATAATTTGATAAGGCATATGTTTAGCCAACACATTTTACTCCTCCCCCGATGTATTTCTGCTTATCATACTTGTTAACATTTAGTGGACACTGCTGAGCCTGTGGTTTGTTGTGTGTGTGTGTCTGTCTGTCTGTGTGTTGGTAGTGATTTTCCTTCTCTCTCCTTTCTTTATGATCAGGGTCTGATCATTTAAAGACATACTTTTGACTGGACTGAGACATAGAAGTAAAAGCTCTCAGCAAGGACAGCCTACATCTCTTGGCATTCTGTTCCTGCTGTTTTTCTTTGGCTTCTTTAATTGTCTTGACCAAAAGTTTAGCATATTCTGAAGCCTCCTTATTCATCCTAATGCATTGCTTCTTCAGAGCAGTATGTCAGCATTTGTGTTACAGGATGCGTGGATTAACAAGGTGCTAAATCTCGGTTGCTTTGGTCCTGGACTTCTGTGATGGCTATTCTTGTCAACTTGAGAACATCTGTAATCTACTAAAACCC
>NW_026585644.1:12689684-12767921 GCF_907164565.1 Psammomys obesus
ATGGCTATTCTTGTCAACTTGAGAACATCTGTAATCTACTAAAACCCAAAAATGGAGTGGCATACTTACGAGGGCTTTTGAAGTGGAAATGTCCACTTCTAATGGAGATCCTTGAGGTAGAAGACAAACCTTTTAATCCAGATCCTGAGACTGGAAAATATACCTTTAGTTCAGATTTTTTGAGCTGGGAAAACCCACCTCTAATCTGGGCCCCACCTTCTGCTAGAGGCCTATCAAATGACATGGAAGGAGGCTTTTGCTCTTAGCCTTTTTGCGCTCACCTCCAGAGCAGCCTTTTACTAGCGTAAGAGCCCACTTCTTTGGATTCCAGTGTATACTGAAAACCAGCTGAAGAGATCCCGGATCACGGACTTCTGGATGTCTAGACTTTCTGCTCATGGCCAACCATTGTTGGATTAGCTGGACCACAGCCTGTAAATCATTCTAATAATCCCACTTTTATATATATAAAGAATGTTTAATTCTGTAAGTTCTGTTTCTTACCTTTTTAAAGGGCTTTCTGCCAACATATTGACACTCAATTATGGATCACTAGTACAAATCAAGGTGATCAGTGTCTCTTATATAAGCCAAACATTTTATCTGTTTTTTTTGAGATATAGCTCGTTACTTTAGAAAAGTTTAACAACATGCATTTTCAATGTCATTAGTTTCTCTGAATGTAGGTAACACATTCCTTCCAAACATAATGTAATTATATAAGTCTTTAAGTTTTTCTCTAAGTGCCAGCTTGTATGGTACTCACAGCTCCTGCTTTGCACCTTTCAACTGAAACAGCATCAGAAGATGAAGGTTATCATCCTGATCTGGTATTCATGAGGCTGAAATAACCTTTCTGGGAAACACATTCTGACATCCATCCCACTTTTCTCATAGCATAAACACTGCTATAAATAGGCTACCAAAGTATCTTAAATCATTAGCTTGTGGTCCAGAGGTTAGTAGTCTGCCAGTAAGACGACTATACATACTTTAAGTTAAGCACATGGGGATGTTACTGTATCTTGGCATTTGGGAGGTTAGGCAGGATGACTGCCAAGTTTGGGTCCAGTATGAGCTACATGGCAAGACCCTCTCTCAAGAAAGCACACCAAATCAAACGTCAAGACTATGCAAATGTTCAGACAAAACACATTCACCTTGTTGCCTTAGGTTGTCCATTAAAATGGCTTCTCACATTTATAAACTATGAGTCAGCACTATTCTACATAAGTATTAATGTTGACTCTTTTTGAAGCTTTTTCTTTTTCTTTTGTGTTTGTGTGCCATGGTGCAGATGTGGAGAAAAACTTGCCTCAAACAAAAATCAGCTCAAAATCAACCACAGGTTAAGACCTGGATCTTTGAAAGGATTGCAGGAAAATGCAAATACAATATAAGACAGACAATAATTTTCTGAATAGGTTTCTAGTAGATTAAGAAATGATGGTGAGAACTGACAAATGGGATTGCTTAAATTAAAAAAAAAAAACAACCAACTTCTGCATAGCAAAGAAAACAATCATCAAGGTCAAGAGAATCTGCAGAATGGAAGAAAACCTTTGTCAGTAACTAATCTGTTTGGGCTGTTATCCAAAATACATAAAGAAACAAACATACATTAAAACAACAAATAATACATGGGCAAATGAAGTGAATAGAAACTTTTCAAACAGAGACTAACCACTTAAGGGGCTGAAGAGATGCTCAGCAGTTAAAAGCACATATCTGTTCTGACAGAGGACCTGGGTTCCATCACTAGTATCCACAAGGTGGTTCACAACCATCTGTAACTCCATTCTCAGAAGACCTGATGCCCTCTTCTGGCCTCTGTAAGCACTGCGTGCATGCGGTACACACATATAAATAAAAAATAAAATGCTCAATATATATAGCTCTCTCTATATATACATATATATAAATAAATACATAAAACATGTTCAACATCTTTAGCCATTAGGGAAATAAAAATTTACCCAAACAGTAAATGGGTATCAAAGAAAACCAGAAGAAACAAATGTTGGTGAGGGTTGGGGAGGGGAGGAAAATTTATATATTACTGCTTGCAAGGAGTGTGAAACAGTCCACACACTATGAAAAACAGTATAGAGCTTCCTCAAAAAATTAAAAACAGAACTCCCTTTGATCCAGCTACACCACTTCTGGGACTATTCCTAGAAGTATCAGTCATATACAGATGCCTGCATATCCATTTTTACCGTGGCACCATTCACTAGCCCACACAGACTAGGTGTCCAATAACAGATGGATGAGTAAAGAAAATGTGGCACAGTCACGCATGGAATACTAGTCAACCATAAATAAGAACAAAGTTATAGAATTTATAGGAAAACAGATGAAACGGGAACTTATGTTAAATGAAAACCAGTCTCAAAGATAAGCATCCCATAGTTTCTCTCATATGTGGAATGTAGGGGACATAAGAGAGGAACTATTAGGGAGACGGAAGCAGAACTGGAACAAGAAACCATGATAGAAGGGATGAGTATGGTGAATGTACATTATGCAGAAATGAAAATGTCACAAGAAAACTCATTAGCTTTACAGCTAACAAACAAAACAGAAAATAGAAGGACCATATACGCCTGTGTATAATCTAACTTTGGAACTAAGAGATTGCTGCTGCATTGATAAAATATGGCAACTACACTATGCAGGGGAAAAAAAGCGCAGATGCTGAAGCAGTGCATCAAAGTAACAGGCCAAATCAAATAATTGTTCCAGATTTCACTAAAGTGAGTCTTCAGCAAATCTTTTTCTTTGCTGAGACAGTCTCAGTAACTCAGGCTGCCTTTGAACTTGCAATTCTCCTGTCTCTGCCTCCCAAGTGCTTGGATTACAAGCATGTTCCACCATGCCAGGACGCCCCAGTAAAATTTCCTAACTATATACAATACAAACTATAAAATACAGACAAAACTATTGAAGTCTGTAGTACAATTTAAAAGCTCTTTCAATTCCAATTCTCTAGTATTACTAGGCATTATTAACCTATACTTTCATCAATCTGAAGTTTGATTGGGGTGGGGTGGGTAAAAACTCTCTCAGAAGTTGTTATATAAAGTGAGGGTTTCAGGACCAGATGTATCAAGCAAGGACGGACCCCTGCCAGGGTATTGTTGAGGGTAAAGTTTTTATTGTAGATACCAGGAAGAGTACAGTCAGAAGCACCTGGAAGAGTCCTCAGCGAGAGAAAGTAGATCAAACATGGCCAGCAGTTTGGACCCGGCCATGAGAAGAGAGAGGGGCAACAGAGAAAAAGAGGGGGTGGGGGAGAGTGAGCTCCAAGACAGTGCTTGGCCAGAATGGCAAGGTTGTATAGGAACGAGAAGCCGGGGAGGGAAGTCCGAGAGCTTTAGAAGTTTAGGGGAAATGGTGGGATGAAAAGAGCTGAGAGCCACAGGTAACTGTGGTACTGGAAACCTCCAGGAGACCAGTCTGCCGTTGATATGCTAATAGGCAGCTCATTTAGCCATTAGTGTTTCTTTTGTCCCAGACAGTTGTTTAAAAAAAAAAAAAAAAAAAAATCCCACCGCTTCAGCACCATATTTAGAGACATCCGAGAAAGGTTAAGCTTCAGTTACACTTCCCCACCCCAATACCAGAAAATGAAAGCATTCTGAAACACACCCAGAGGTACAGAAACTTATATTTTAACAACAAAGACATCGACTTAGAAATGCCCTTAGTGGTGAGTATACCTACAACCTTGTTTGTAAAGCCACAAGGAGCGGGAGTCTCTGAAAGACCACAATTAAGACGGTCACTAAATAACACTTAGACTATGATCACTACAGTGTTAGTCACAGCTGTTAATGTGCAACACACCGGACACATTGCTACACACACTTTATTCAGAATGGAGTACTGTGAAAACATTTTTCGAAGAGGCCAACATAATAACGTTTTATTGATCCAGGAACTCTGGCACTGAAAGCGTGAACTACCCAAGGTAACGATGTCGTCACCAAGGGACGACCATAGATCCCAAATCCCTTGACTCTCAGGCTGATGTTTTCCACTAACTGCTTCTTTCCACTCATCTGAGAGCTTCAAGTGTAAAGGGCTGGAGAAGGCAGACGACCTATTATGAGCCAAATCTGCGACGTGGGGATGCTCTGAAGGTCCTCAGCAACCGCCGCTGACTCTTTTGTTTTGGCTGAGCAAGATGAAAGCGGCTACCACAGACCCCAGGGACCAAGAACTGGATCTAGGTATAGCCTGTTGTGGTTAACTCTCTTTTCCGTAGTCGGGGCCTGCCCTTTCTCGCCTCTTCCTTCCGGCCAAGCCCTAACGCTCTCACCCCTGACCCTCCACCCTTCGATCCCCATCCTTCGTCCTTCACCCCCACTGCACACCATTGCTCGGCGTCCCCGATGGACCAGGGCCTCCCGGTACTCCCTCCAGCTTTAGCAGGGATTCGCGACGCCTGGCGTTGTTCACGAGAGCGAGGGGGAATCAGCATTGTTCACGCGTTACAGCTGAGAAACTTCGGTGGGAGCCAGGGCAAACGTGCGTGCCGACTGGGTGTTGGGGACAAAGCGGTATTAGACAATGAGGACCTTGCCTCCCCTCCGGCGGCTAACTCAGCTTCCCCTGGGCACCTATGCAGCGCGCGTGTTTACACTTCTCTACACCCGGCGGCGGATCCGGGGGGCATTCCAAACCGTTACTCCGCCCGCTGGGGTGGGACCTGCCCAACGGCTGAGACTGCGCTGTGGGCCGGCCGACATCAGCGGACTACAAATCCCAGAAGGCCTCGCGCCGCAGGGGCGGGCAGCGGCTTACCTGCCCGCCGCGCTGCTCTCTGGTTCCTATTGGTTCCCCACTGCAATAAGTGTCCTTCCTACAGCTGAGGGCTGCCTCTGGGGAGCATTAGTAGACTCGATACCAAAGCCCTCGTGTCCCTGCTCTTCCTGCCTCAGTCCTGGCTATGCCTGACTCCCTCACCGGTGTCGGGTGGTGGCGGCGGCGAGGGAGGGAAACCCATACGAGCAGTCCCGGCGCACTTCCGCCTCTGCGCTCCGGAAGGTAGGGCGCACGCGCTCCCTGCGACTCCGGCGCGACTCACTTCCGTTCCCACTGTGCCCTGCGAGCCGAATCATGGATCACACTGGTAAGGAGGCGGAGGCAGCGGGGGTCCTGGTTTCTTGCCCCCTTGGCTCGTTTGGGACTGGTTGCCCAGCGGGCACGAGGGGCTACGCTCGCCCCGCTGCGCCGGAACGTGGCGGAGAGGAAGCAAGCTCACAGACCCGGTCCCGGGCTGGGCCTGCTGCTCCCCGGCCTACCCTTCGGAGCGATGCCTCCATCCTCGAGACCGGCAGCACCGCTTCAGTGGTGCTGCTGAGCTCGCCTTCGGGACTCTGCGCCGCGCGGGCTTGTTGGAAGGGGAGGGTGCTGGTTGTGTTTTGTTTTGTCATTTTTCCTCATTCCGGTTGCTCTTCACTTTGTGCTGGGGAAATAGGCGGGTGGATTCCACTCTCGGGATTGGAGAAGCGTCCGGGCGAGAGTGGGTTGGAGACTTCCTGCTGCCTCGCAGCTTCGGGCGGCTGCTGCAGTGGTCACCTCCGGTGGTTAACCTCCTGTGGTTATTGTCTGTTTGACTTTTCACGGGCTAGAGGTTAGAGAAGAGAGCCGGATATAGTTTTGGAAGTTAAAAGCGGAGCATCTTTTCTATCTAAACCCAAAGCATGCCCCGCCCTTCGGCCGTGGTCCTTTCACATCGTTTGGGGACATATACAAAAATTTTAAGATCAAGCTATTTTCATCGCATTTTACAAGTAAGAGTCGCTTCAAACCTTTCTGCTGGCTTCGTTTTCTTGTTCTTAGTTAATGAATGAGTGAGTGCACTTGTCTTTGAGTGCTTCAGACAATTATATCAACAAGCAGGAGGAAAGGCTTTTTGTTTTTTAAACTGACCGAGTTTTCAAGCACTACTTAATTATATAATTGCGTGCAGATACTTGTAGGCTTGGAGATAGAACGACGGAATGGTAAACAATAGTACTGCGTCCTTGTCCTCGAGTTTACATTCTGTCTAAGGAGGCAGGCAGGTTGGTTTCTTTTTTAAAAACTGCTTTCAGATTGTGGTGAGTACTTTAAGAAAACAGGTGCTTATGGAGTAGGAAGTTTCAGAGAGTACCAGGGAAAGGTGTTTTTGGAATGGTAGGAAGATACAGAGAAGGCCATATGTCTGTAGCCTAGTTAGCCCTAAGTTGAGATGAGAAGGAAATCATAAGTTACCTTGTTCAGGACTTTGAAAATCATGGTAAAGGGTTTAAGTGGCAATGAAGCAACTGAACAAAAGTAGGAGTATAATGTTTTAAGAAATAATTCCAGCTCTTCTATGGAGAGTGGTGCAGGAGAGGAAGAACAGAAGTAAATGGATAATCTAGGTGGTGGTTGCAGTATCCCACCCAGAGGGAGCCTCTGTTTGGTGAAAGTGTAGCTTAGTGGTAGCCTACTTACCTAGCTAGAGTGGGTCCTTAGTTCAGTCTGTTGTAGGGGGTGGGGAATGGAGCACATACAGCAAGCAATTGCAATAAATATTTTGGTGGAGAATTCCAACAGCTGCTAATGGATTGTTTTGTGGAAGCATGTGAGAGAAATGAGAAAACCCAGAGTTTCCCATTAGACCATCTTGCTACTACATGTGTGAAAGGATTATCCCAGTTTCTAAGTTATTAGTAAAAGATTGCCTGGGGAAATAAGTCATTCTAACAATTAAAAAAAAAAAAAATCACTGATGAGTTAGCAAGATAAAAAATGGGTTTCCAGACAGCTATCCTTATTTATTTCACATTAGCTTTTCTGGATTTTAAATCAGTTACGAGGCAGTCTCCTAAAGCTTCAGTGTTAATTGCTGCACTTTTTGAGGGGAAAGAAATCAAACTAAGCCAAAGACTCAAACTTTCACAAAACTAATAAACACAAATTTGAAAACTATTTGAAGCACAGAGCCTTTTGCAAAACAAGAAATGACAGCTAGTTAACAATTTCCTCACTGAATAGGCTTCTCAAAATAACGATTTTAATGTCAAAGGATCAAGAGGTCTTGTAAATGCAAGTATTGAAATAGACTTTTGCCAGAAAAAAAAATTCCAGAAAACTTAAAAAAAAAAAAAAAAGGCAAACACATAATGCTTTATTTGCTGTTTCTTTGCACTGCAGAAATGTCAGCAGCGGAGGGCACAGAGGGAATTGGGCAAACCTAAGGCCCTCTGGGATAGAGAGAAGCAGCAAAAAGGTGATCTCCCTGCAGCTGCTCCAAGGCCAGCCCTGTCCCTATGCTCCCAGGGCACAGAGGCAGCCAGGGCAATAAAGTCCCTACAAACACTTATTCATGCTTTGGTCACTGTAAGAGTTAGTGCTTAGGTAAAAGTAACCCAAATACTGCTTCATTCTTATTTGGGAGGTGGATGCTGGGGACCTGAATCCAGGATCCACCTTACAGATTTCCCCACTGAGCTACATAGCTGCCTTCAGTTCCTCAACTCCTTTATTCAAGATAAAATACTAAGTGTGTTGTTTTTGAAACTATTTAATAAAGTGTTACTACTTTATTATATATTTTAAAAGGTGTAGTTACATTAAATGGCCAGTTCTTTTTCCCTTATGTAATATCCAGATATTTCTTATTACATGCTTTGCCTTTTGTTACTGTGTGTGCGCGCAGCAAATTGTATGCTACTTTTTTATTCTTAATTTTAAAAACGCTCAAAACAAACCTCAGATTGTTGTGACTTGAAATCTGCGAGACAAATCGTAGGTTTAGAAGCAGCAGGCTCCTTGAAAGTGCTAGGCTTCGGTTCAAAAACTGGAGACCTGGGCTGTGCGCGGTGGCGGTGATTGAAAGGTTGTGCAGATAAAGTGTGTTGTTTTCATTCACAGAGGTAACACACTACGAATCTTTGTTATATCCTAATTAAGGGCAACAGTTTGGTTATTTCAGTTCTTTGGAAAGTCGGGAATACTTTTTGTGCAAGGGGAAAAAAGGTATCTGTCATATCTCTATGGTAGGTACTTCTATATAGACGAGAGAATGCAATGAAGACTGCTGGAATACATGAACAGACATTCCATTTTAGTGCAGTCTTGAAGATTAGTCAAGTTGCTTTGATTATAATTCAAGATTGTAGCTATTCATGTAATCCTTTTTTGTGAAAAATTTTGAGAAGAGTTAGCTGTTTTAAGAGTAGAAAGTAGATAGGAAGATGTTTAACCATTGAGACCCATTTTGAATTTTATGTTCATAAAAAGGGCAAATGGGTATGAATTTAATTTTTTGGGAAATTGCTTAGTCTTGGAAGTCGGTGCTAGCAGACTATCACATTTGGCTTTACTGAAGTTAATGTGGTCACCTCGGCTGTCAGTCTTGATTGTAATTCTTGCAGGAACTCTGTTCATTAATTTGTTGTGTTTCAGACATAATTTTATGGTTATGTTTGCATTTCCCATTTTAAGCATTTTCCTTTTTTTCCCTCTTATATTGTTACATATTTTTATGTACTCGAAAAAGTAAAGTTTTATATAAGTCAGCCCTGTGAAATAATGTGAACTAATCATGGACAAGAATTTTTTTTTCCATAGATGATAAGATTTTTAAGGACTAGAAAACTTCAGTTGTTGAGACCTAAGTGTAAATTATAGTTTTCTATTATGATGTTGGCTGTTAACTAAAGGTCTCTGTTACTTATGTCTCTAGAGTTTTTTATTTTTAAAAGGTTTATGTTTCTGTAAGCTACTGTGAAATTGTATAGAAATTTTTATTGTCCATTTTTAGACAGAGATAAAGGTTCTGTAACTTTTTGTCAACTTTGAACATGGTTCCATGTCTTAAGAGTAACCAGAAGCATTTTTTTTTTTAAGGTTTACCTCAAATAAAAAATATTAGCAGTTATACTTATCAGTCCAGTATTTAAAATCAGAACCAAGATCTTTCCTTTATGGTTTGATGTTGTTGATTTATCTTGATACTTATATAGAAGAGTTTATAAAAAGAAAAGTAAAAGCAATTACGATTTCTTTTCCCTCATTCATACAGACAATGAGTTACAAGGCACTAACAGTTCTGGATCCTTGGGTGGTCTTGATGTTCGCAGAAGAATTCCTATAAAACTGATCTCCAAACAAGCCAACAAAGTTAAACCTGCACCTCGAATTCAAAGGACTATTAGCAGGATGCCTGCAAAGGCCCCACCAGGTGATGAAGGTAACTTGTTAAACTAAGATGTTTAAGAGTTGTTTTGTTGAACTGGAGAGATGGCTCAGAGGTTAGAGCACTGACTTATCTTCCAGAGGAGCTGGGTTTAGTTCTCACAACTGTTACTCTAAGATCTGACACCCTCGAATGACATACATGCAGGCAAAACACCAATGCACATGAATATAAACAAATTCAAAAACAGCTGTTTATCTGAGTGCACCAGATAATATTTGATTTACTTAAACCTACCTTAAAATGTTAACCTTACAGTCTATTTTCTAATTTTTTTCTTCCTTTGTAAGTCCCCTTCCCCCCTTTCAAAGAATCTAATCAATATTGCACAAAGCATTACATTAAAAATAAAATGTGTTTTCACGATCCTCTTAAAGCTGTTGTTACTGTCTCAAGATTTTTTTTTTCAAGTAAGCTGGGTGGTGGTGCTTGCATGCCTTTAATCCCAGTACTTGGGAGGCAGAGGCAGGTGGCTGTCTGAGTTCAAGGCCAGCATTGGTCTACAGAGCAAGTTGGAGGACAGCCAAGGTTATATAGAAAAGTCTTGTCTAGAAAAATAAATTAAAAAATAAAAGGTTTAGCCAGGTGTGGTGGCATGGCTGAAATGCCAGCACTTAGGGAGCTGAGACAAGATGACTATTGTTTAAGGCCAGACCCTGTCTCAAACAGATGGATAGTCTTAGGTGTTTGTTCTATAGATATACTATAATTTACTTAACTTTTTTTTTTAGTTATTTCTTTTGCTGTAATTGTGTTGTAGTATGAACATTAGAAACTTGACTTGGAGGATGGCAAGATTGTTTTAAGTGGGTGAGGGCAATTGCCACATGAGCCTGGTGACCCCAAGTTTCATCCCTAGAACCCATGTACAAGAGGAAGGAGAGAACAGACTTCCAGAAGTTTTTTTCTGGAACCCCCACAGGCTACCGTGGCACATGTGCAAGCCCCTCCCCCTCCACGTCATGTACACAACAAATCAGTGACTTTTTAAAAAAGATTTGATTTATACATTTCAGAATTTATCAGATCCCGCTAAATTACTCTTCAGAAAGGGCTTGTTAGTTTATGCTCACGTACATCAATATTTTGTATTATTAACTTAAAAAATATTTTTTGAGGCAGGGTCTCTAACCCAGTCCTTGAACTTCAGCAGTCTTGCTGCCTCAGCTTTCTAGGCCTTGTGATCACAGGCAGAGAGCACTGTGCCACAGGGACAGAAACTTATATGTGGTTGGTTACCTTTTCATAGTATTAGCCATTTCTTTTCTCAGTTGCATTATCTGTTTTTGATGGTTGTCTTTCTCTTAATTTTGAGTTTTTTATAAAATTTGCTTTGTTAAATGCCTGTGTAGTTCATTTATCTTTTGGATTTTATATATAAAATATTATTGTAAAGAAGTTGAACATTTTAGGCAGTCAGTTAAGTAGAGCTTGCTCTTTCAAGTTTTAACGTAGTCTGAAAAAGCCTTTTCTGATTTCATAACTATAAAAACCTTTTCCTGTCTTCCCATTTGTTAGAAGTCAGCAAGCTGGCCTCAGGCCAAATTTGGTTCCTTTAAAAAAAGTAAAGTTACTTTTATTTGAGAATTATCTATAGCTGTTTCCCCACTATTATGGCAAAACTGACTAGATTTATATGACCTAGAAAGCTTAAAATTTCTACTGTGTGGCCTTTTGTAGCAACAATTTGTTGTGGCTCATGCTTTAGAACATTTATGGTTTTTATGGTTATTATTTTTTTTTAAGTGAGGTCTTTTAAAAATTTTCCCCCTAAACAGTTCACCAGCAACCCAAATATTGGGTAATTTGTCTTTTCCTTCCAGAATGGAAATCTTGCTCTTAAGGTACTTTTAAGCTCTAGAAGGATCTGTCTCACTCCTAAATTCTGTTCTGGTAATCTGTAGGTGGTTAAGAATAAATGATGATGATACATAGCTTTAGAACTTGTTCAGTAAACATGATGGTAATTGGTGAGGTTTTGTCCTAGAGATGGTCTGTGGAGTTTGGAAGAGTGTTGTTAAGAGACTCCGTTATAGGTCTGTTCTTGGTTCTGCCACTCAGCTTAGATGGTGGCTGCTGTAGCCACTGAATGTTGAGAAGTACAAGAATGGACTGAATAATAATGATCACTTCCAGGTGGCATTTAAACTCCACTTTAAAAGTGACAAATGTGCATTGTCTTTAAGTCTTTGGGAAAATGATAAGTATAATTAAGGCCTGGTTTTGTAGAGGTATATAGTTTATAATTTTTATAACATTTTATAACATAATATGTACAAAAAGTTAAAGGAAGTTTTATAATACCATGAATTTAACATAGTTATTCTTTTACTGTTTTAGAATAGCTTCATGAGTGTTGATATTCATGTTCTTAGAGCTTTGAAAGTCATCAGAAACATTTTTCAATAAATAGGCCTATTTGTCATGTAAATATACTTTAAAAATGAAATTAGAAGTTGGAAAATGTAATATACCTTTTTTTCTCAGAAGGATTTGATTATAATGAAGAACAGCGGTATGACTGTAAAGGGGGCGAGCTCTTTGGGAATCAGCGAAGGTTTCCTGGACACCTTTTTTGGGATTTTAAGGTATAACTAAAAATGAAAAATTAAGCATTAAGTATTTTATGAATTTTTAGTATATCTGTAACTTGTAGCACACACAATTCCACTTGCTTGTTTCTACTATCTTCAAAAATAATTTGAAGTAATTTTTATTAAAGCTAAGTAAAATCAGTAACCACTGTTAAAGAAGGAAAACAAACAAATGGAATTATACTAATCAACTTTTATTTCTGATTGTAGTAGCAGCTGTTATGAAATTCTAGCTATTTCACTGTGTGAATTGATAAGTACAATTTTCAGAATTGCCTAAAGAGGAAATTTTAATTATCATTTCAACAGATAAACATCTTGGGCGAAAAGGATGACACACCAGTTCATTTCTGTGACAAATGTGGGTTGCCTATTAAAGTTTATGGGAGAATGGTAAGTACAGTTAAGGCCTAGTTTTGTAGATGAAGGCATTTATGTAGAGGTAAGATTCTGAAATACAGTTTTTATGATTTTTTTATAACTGATTTTATAACATAATATATACAAAAAAGCTAAGGGAAGTTTTATAGCACCATGAATTTAATACAGTTAGTCTTTTATTGATTTAGAATAGTTTCAGGAGAAACACAGTAAGATAAAATAAGTTTAGTGTTCTTTTTCAGAAGCTTTTAAGTTGCAGAGACTATTTCAACATCTTTAGGTTCACATATCTGAAAAGAGAAGCAGGAGCCAGGCAAAGGGTGTATAGTCCTGTAATCCTAGCACTCTGAAGGTTGAGGCAGGAGGATTATAAGATCGAGGCCTGCCTCAGGCACATCAGAGTTTAAGGCAGCCTGAGCTGCACATGAGATCCTGTCTCCAAAAATAAAAAGCAGAGCATTAGCAGATGTGCATGTGTTTATTTATTGGGAAAAGAGCCAAAATTTTCAAAACATTTTCAAAAACTTGTCATTAAAAATTACTTCTGGGTGATGGTGTGTGTCTTTAATCCTAGCACTTGGGAGATAGCGGTAGGTGGATCTCTGTGAGTTTGAGATACGTTTGGTCTACAAAGAGAGTTTAGGACAGCCAGGGCTATGTTATACAGAGAAATCCTGTTTTGAAAATCTAGATACGTAGGTCAGTAGATAAATAGCGAGCGAGAGAGAGATAGACAATTATTAGCTGCTAATGGCATAGAATCTTAATAAGTCTTTATTTAAATAATTCCTGTGTGCCTTCTACAGTGTCTGTAGATCACTGTACTGACTGCTATTGAAATATACTAAGTTGTTGTTCTGTTACTTAACTATGATATTTTTGCCTACAGATTCCGTGCAAGCATGTTTTTTGCTATGACTGTGCTATTTTACACGAAAAAAAAGGAGATAAGATGTGCCCAGGGTAAGATATAGTCATCTTTAGATTATCTGATAGTAGTGGCTTATAAGCAAGCTGGGTTTAAAGGTTATGGAAATAGACAAGGCTAAGCCACTCTCTGTGAACCTAGGGTTGGTTTTAGCCTTCTCTGCAAGCATCATCCAAAAGAAAAGACTTTATCCTATTTAACATGGAGGTGTTTCTGAGTGTCTAATGAATTAGATGGCAGAAAAACAAGACGTGTGCAAAAGGGTCGTAAATTAGAAGCACACTGGCTGCTACAGTGAGGATGGGAAAAGAAACTGCTGAAGTCTTGACTTCTGTGGTTGTAAATGACCGATCCTTTGCTTTATCATTCCTGGCTGCAAACTGTAGAATGGTTAGAGAAAATTAATGAGCTCTAAATATTGAGAAATAGAAGGTCTCTTAAGACATTCTATTTGGGTACAATTCAGTTCTGAGATAAACTTTTCTCAGGTTGGTAGAGATGTTGATGATTAATGTCTGAGGCAGGTAGGGAAGATGAAAGGTTCACTAATTAAATATTCATTGTTAACCTTGCAAGTATCTTAGGTCGTATTTGAAAGTAAATAAAAGTGTTGTTTTATGTTATGGCTTAGCTAATTGTTTTCTTCTGTTTAGCTGTAGTGATCCTGTGCAGAGGATTGAGCAGTGCACACGAGGTTCTCTCTTCATGTGTAGCATTGTTCAAGGTTGCAAGAGAACATACCTGTCTCAGAGAGACTTACAAGCGCATATCAACCATCGCCATATGAGAGCCGGAAAGCCCGTTACCCGCGCTTCTCTTGAGAATGTCCATCCTCCCATTGCCCCACCACCCGCTGAGATCCCCGATCGTTTCATAATGCCACCAGACAAGCATCATATGAGCCATATTCCTCCAAAGCAGCACATCATGATGCCGCCACCTCCTTTGCAGCACGTGCCACATGAGCACTACACTCAGCCGCATGAGGATATTCGTGCTCCTCCCGCAGAGTTGTCCATGGCTCCACCTCCACCTCGTTCGGTCAGTCAGGAAACCTTTCGTATTTCAACAAGGAAACACAGCAACTTAATAACTGTCCCCATTCAGGATGACTCAAGTTCAGGTGCTAGAGAACCACCACCTCCTGCCCCGGCACCTGCTCACCATCACCCTGAGTATCAGGGCCAAGCAGTGGTGTCGCACCCTCATCATATCATGCCTCCACAGCAACATTACGCGCCGCCCCCGCCGCCTCCACCACCCATAAGCCATGCAATGCCACACCCTCCCCAGGCTGCAGGCACTCCTCACTTGGTATACAGCCAAGCTCCACCCCCACCAATGACCTCTGCCCCACCACCCATCACCCCTCCCCCCGGACACATCATAGCCCAGATGCCACCATATCTAAATCATCCTCCTCCAGGACCCCCCCCACCTCAGCATGGTGGTCCTCCTGTTACTGCACCCCCTCCTCACCATTACAATCCTAACTCTCTACCCCAGTTTACGGAAGATCAAGGAACTCTGAGCCCTCCATTTACACAGCCAGGAGGAATGAGCCCTGGTATATGGCCTGCACCAAGAGGGCCGCCACCTCCTCCACGAATGCAGGGTCCGCCTTCTCAGACCCCACTACCTGGACCACATCATCCAGATCAAACAAGATACAGACCGTATTACCAGTGATGTTAGTGTTTGAACTGAAGATGTGACAAGGAAAAAAGATGAAATTATTACTCTTTTAGTTAAGCTTTGACTGGGGAAGGAAGAATACCTCTTTTGAGGTGGCTATAAAACACAAAGTCTTGTCTCAAAATGGTTTTAAATCTTGACTTTAGGGGGTTGCTTTCACGTATCATACTGTAGTGCAGATAAGTGGCTCGGTTGAACACAGCTATATCCTAACAGCTGTTGCTTTGGTGTGGTAAACCGACCCAGAAGTGACTATTTGTAAAAAATTGGAAAAATTTTCACTGTTCCACTTTGAGAAATACTGCTTTTATTAAATCCAATGTTTAGTTTTTCTTGTGATGCATTTTGTTAACCTGTGTAAAAGGATTAAATTTCAAAATGGTTGTAAAAATGCTATTTTTATGTGAATTTAAGTGCAGCCACATTTTTTTTTTAATCCACATGTTTTACCACTAATTTTCCAAAGTTAAAATAAAATCCTAAAAGTAAAAAGCTACTAAAATTGTTACCAGGCAGACTGTTATATGAGAGAATTGTCTCACATTTTAGGCACTGAAATTTCAAGGTGTAGTGGTTGTATAGTGCACTCACTTGGATGCCTTTTCATGTTTGGATAGCCTTGGAAGCACCAAGATTCACCAGACTTCCTACAACTAGTTGTCTGACACAACCGAGCCATTCTAATAATTGGAAAATGACCGGCTTTGCAGGCTCTAAGCTGCGGATGAGATGCCATTCTCATCGTTGCTTTTACCTGGGTTAAAATCACATGATTTGTCACACTTAAAAATCTTAAGTTATAATATTTTATAGGATTTTTTAAATGGTGTTATTTGGATAAAATGTGTTCTGTGTTCACTGTCTTGACCTGCGTGTTTAGGAGTGATGGGGCTTTATTTAAATCCGAATTTCTTCACAGTTATTTGATTCTGGGCTTTAGTCCGTTCTTGTTTATGGGGTTATAAGCTGCAACCTGAATGCTGTGGAGGAATTTGACTAATGTTTTAGCAAATGGTGTTTCTTGTAATCACAAACTAGCATTTACTCAGGTTTCATTGCTGTGGTGAGTTTCTCGTCTAGGTTGAAATCTTAAAACTGTTATTTTTTTTTTTCTTGGTAAAACAGTCTAAAGTTGGAACATTTTAACATGGAATCAGTAGTGAAGACAACCAGATAATTTTGAATTGGACAGAAAAAAAATTAATCAGATTGAATTTCAGTGCCGTGTAAGGTGCCTTTAGAGTCAGTGTTTGCATTATAGGGGCTTAGTGAACTGAAGACAACCACTCACTTACACAGATTTCCTGTGTAAGTCAGCGTTCTTAGGGTATTGTTCATATCCTTTGAATCGACTAAACTCGTGTGAAGTTTTCTTCCTTTAAAATGGTGCAGAATATAAACATGGCAAGTAGTATGCAGATGTCATTTATTAGGTAGCTTGTAGTATATAAATTTAGAGCATTGGCTTTTGACAAAGGGTATACTGATAGCTGATTCACCATTTTATTCTGTCAGGTACAGAAAAACATTCTCATGTTGGATGACCAGATATAAAATCATTTCTGAACTTAGCACAGAAGTAAGAACTAATATAAACGGCCGTTTTCAGCCTTGGCTGGCCAAAAATAACTAATGAAGTTTTTTTCCTTGAGCAAGTGATTTTTTTTTTTTTTTCACATGTAACAGTTTGAGTCTGGTTTGCTCAAGCACTATTTCTAGTGAGAAGTTCTTGTTATTAGAAGCATGGAAGTGAAATAGTGTGACATGGTGGTGAGTGTTTCTGTCATATTACTGTAGGTACTTGGACTGGTGCAAACTTGATTCTTTTCATGCCCCGTTCAGGAGCTGTTAAAATGTTAGTGTTGAAATCTAAGTAACCCTTTGTTTCATATAACTAGAAAATAGCCAGAGTCAGGTCAGAGCTTCTTAGCTGTTTGTGAGAAGCTCTGTATTGAGATTTACTGGGGTGTGTTGTGGTAAGGAACCACTTAACCTCTGTTCTGGACCAAAAATCAGTATCATGAAAAAAATCCCACATTATGAGAATTCTTATAGGCTTTAAAAAAAATTTTCAGTTAGATTAATAAATTAAGCTGGGAGGCAGGTCAGATGAATGTCTTGTAATAGAATTTTAAATGTTAGACTTGAATTCATCAGTTTATTGTTTGAATGAGGGTGGGTGGGTAGACAGATAACAAGATTACTGTTTAGTTTTCTGTTCTTAAGGAAAAAGATGTGAATCCCAGCACATTTCAGGGAATCCTTTGAAGTTATCTATGACGGACGTAAGTCTAAATGTATGTATGTTTCATTAATTGCTCTTAAGACTACTGAGGTGGCAGTTTAATTCTTAAAAACAATAAAATGGAAGCATAAATACTAATTTGCCTAGATGAGTTTTTAACCTAATGATGACACATTTCAGAGACTGCAGAACTTTCCATGGCTCTACAGTAAAATTAGATTGACTTTTTAAACGCTTATGACCAAAAAGTGGCTGGTGCATTTCTTTGGCATATTTGTTCAGAGTATGTGACTACTTTATCGGTGTTTGGAGAAAGATCTTTTTCTAAGATGGTAAAGAGCTGTACTCATTTTGCTTTGTAAAAGCCACCTGGTCAAAATTGTGTAAATACTAGTCAGATATAATGGAAACAAATAGAAAAGAGTGGAGTATTTCTAGTTCTTAAGTAGTGGCTGTTTACTGTGTGAAGCAGACAGAACTACTTAAAGAGTATCATACAAGTTTTAGAGAAGGACCTACATTTCTGATTCAGCTAATTTGCACCAGAAGTACACGGAAATTACTACTACCTAAAAAACGCTTCTCAGGTTGGCCATCAGATTATAAGATTAATACTAAAGGAAGTTTAACACGGTCATACCTGAGTACTCTACCAATTTAATTTTATTCACTGGTTTATTGCTTTTTACATTGGGCTTAGGAAGCAAGCAGAATTGCTCATTAATAGTAGTTGTACAATCTAATAAAGCAAGGCTGGCTGTGCCAGCATTAGAGAGGATTGCTGGTGCGGGCACAGTGGCTTGTGCCTGTGATCCCAGCAGAGGTGGGCAGATCTCTTGTAGATCTTTTGTAGATCTCTGATCTACAAAAAGTGAGACAGCCAAGGCTATACTGAGAAACTGTCTCTGAAAACCAAAAACAAAAGTAGTGCTGTATAAGCCAAGTAACCATTCTAAAGCACTCCTAATAAAAACTGACTTGGTTTTTAAAGTCCCTTCAGTTTTTCCTCATTGAAGAGAAAAGAGAGCACTATACGAAGAATGTTGAAAGTACATACTAGTTTCCAGGTTTCACTGTCTCACCCCCTTAGTTTTCAGACCTCAGAATGACAGGTTTGCAGCAAACATCACAGTTGTGTTCTCACACATAGGGCCTTCCTTTGGAAGAAGTAATCTTCCTAAAATGTGTCCTAAATGTACCGTGTTTCTATTCTAAGTGCTTGTAAGCCCTGCCCTTCACATTGTATTTAAGGTCACAATTCTTACAGTGCCTTAAAAGTTGTCTTTAATTTGCCTTCCTTCAGATTGAAAAGCTGTGTCCCCTTTTACTTTGCTACTTTTAAAACCTTTAAATCATGTAGAAAAAAGTAATAGATAAAAGTTAAGTTCCCCACCCAAACCCCTGGCTTCCATGCTGGTCAGCTTCCCCTGATGAGTAGTTAACCTTTGACCTACATCTAGTTTTAGTTACAAGTCTGACAGCCGAATAGGTTCCATGAACTAGTAAACGTCCTAATCCCTGCTAAATGTATTTCATAAACTTTATTTAGTAATTCTATACTGAGCTACTGTGGGATGGAAAGGTTTGTTAGACAGTATTAAGCACGTGGGGTGCAGTCTTCAATATCTGTAAGTAGTAAATTATATGCCATGTTAGGTGTGTGTCAGTCCTGTGGGAAAACCAGTTAGCATAATTGGGTAGTTTGTAAGAAACTATAGAAATGATTCCTGAACGTATAGTCTTAGTTGGGTAGTTTGTAACTTAGTGGGAATGGCATTGAAAAGGCGGCTTTTGAGCTAGGATTCTAAGTAGGTGAAAGTTTGTTGAATGGGGGCAGAGTTTTACAAACTGCACAGGTAAGGAAAGGATCCAGTGTGGGATTTTGCCTGGCTTATTTTTAGTAATAGAAGAGAATAAATAAAGGTGAGGTCAAGGGCAGGATTGGTGTGGGGAGAATACTTGCCTAGCAGTCAAACTCACAGGTTCTGCTTTGGAGACTTGGCGAAGCGCCTGGTGTTAGATGTGGGTAGGTGAGGACTTTACAAGGCAGACACGACCTCCACTCTTTAGCAGCTTACACTCTTAAATCTTGATTGCAGAAGCATTTGTTTTCACCGTATAGTGGTCAGAAAAAGAATTTCATCCTTAAGAAATGGATTAGCGGGGCTGGAGTAAAGATCACTAGCTGCTCTTCCAGATGGCTCAGGTTCGATTCCAAAACCCCAGTCCCAGAGGATCTGATGCCCTCTTCTGGTCTCTGTGCACCAGGTACACAGATGTACATGCAGCCAGAACACCCATACACATAAAATATTTTTTTAAAATGGATTACCAGATTATAAACAAAAGTAAATAATAAAATTACAAAAATAATACAATTAATAGCTTTGCAGGTTGTGGTTAATTGTACAATTAAATTAGCAACTGGAACAAACATCATGTACCTATATTATTTCTGAGTTAATTCCTACCTGTAATTTTTAGACATTTTCGTCTCTTCTTGGAGGTAACGTATTCTAAAACCAGAAAGTGCAGGCTGTACAGCTGGACTGTCTGACAGTTTCTGCAGCTCTATCGTTTGCCCCCTTCCAACCTTGTTTTAGTTTGCTTTCCTAAATGTGAAGCTGAGCTGGGGGTAGGGGAGGGTGGTGCCCTCCTGCAGGCCAGGGCTTAGAGCATGGGGCAAGAGAAGTCAGGGTTGCAGGGCACCCTCAGCCGCGCAGTTCCAGGTCAGCGTAGGACGCAGGAGTCCTCGTCTCCAAAGCCTCGTCTCCAAAGTAAATAGAACTGGGGTGTCGCTCAGCAGCAGAGGGTGTGACTCTGAACTCAGCCCCTGGCCTCAAGAGTCCTCACTCTGCAAAGGCTATTTGAGAATGAAAGGATTGCATGTTGTATGGATTCTAGTCAAGGTTTCCTGACAGATCTTTGTTTTGTTTTCCTTTGGATCTTGAAGAATAGAGTCCTCGTTCACATAGAAAAGATGCAAAATCGGATGTGCAGGGCAGTTTCAACATGATGAAATTCTCTGCTCATGGATGGTAGAGCCAGGCTGCAGCCCCAAACCTTCGTAAGTGCTGCGCGACTCTTGTCAGCAACAATGCTTTATCAAAGCTAAATTATAAGGTAATTTTGGCAGGTATTATTTCAGCTAATCTCTTACTTTGAGTGATGTATCGGGCCCCGGCTCTTCAGTGTTTCAGTGTTGCCCTGCTTTCCTGAAGTTTGGTTTTTATCTCTACCAACGCCATTCTTAACCTCTCCCTGATCAGGGGTCGGGTACCAGTTTCAGTTTGGACTCTGACGAGCAGACGAGTCAAGGCACGGGTCCATAAATGTCTATACCTCAAAGCATCGCTGCCTTAGAGGAGGAAAGGAACCACTGAGAATGAGTTCTGCGAGCCTGTTGAGATGTTAGCTGTGTTAATAAAGGCACCAGGTCCGGGCGAGCTGTGCAGGCGCCCTGTGATTTCCGTAGCAAGACTGTAGGGGGCGCAATTGCCTGGGATGAAACTGCCATTCGCTACGGTTTTGAAGCTTTTGCCCAACTCCACTTTAATGAGCATCCGGGAAAACAAAAGATCTTATCCGGAGATTTACAGGGGCGTGTACGCGCATCCTAAAATAATGCACAAGCCCTGTAGGGTGAGCATGACTCTAAAAGCTTTAAACAATGTATTCTTTCTGTAGTTTGATTTAAGTCTAATGGACAAGCCCTTCTGGGCTGTCTCAGGAGAGGATGAAACTGTCCTTTGACTGGAGGCCACTGTAACACAGTGGCGGCAGCTTCGCCATTCACAGAGAGGTTTGGTGTGTCATCGAGCGCACTGAGTTATGCATTGGTGCTGCGGGTGAATTTCCAAGAGTCTGGTGAGTAAGCATACAATTGCCAGAAGAACAAGGCCAGTGAGGGACTCCGGAGCGCTGAACCTCACTCTCCAGCAAAAAGCTCGATGACCCTTCCAGCCCTGCGAATTACACACAAAACACGCCTTTTCCTACCAGCTCCTCTCCCGGTGAGACCAGGAAGCAATGGCTAGCTACTCACCTCCCTTTATTCTTCTTGCTTTGTCATTTTATAGCCCCTATTAGCTTATATGGTTTTCATACCAGGAAGGGAAGTAAGAAATTGCCTTTAAAGCCACTTATGTAACGCTTTCATGTATGGGGTTAGGGGCAGTGTTTCTGAATCTAGATGGGTTAAGGAGCCTTAAAAACTGGAGTGATAATCATAAAAGTCTGGCCAAAGAAGTCCTATTGCAAAAGTTCTGTTAAAAGTGTCTCATAGCAGTGTCGTCACAGCACGCAAGAACACATCCACAGCAAATGCTTGTCAGTAAACTAACAAATTTAATAAAACAGCACACACCCATACAACTTAATTGTTTAAAACAGAGATATATTAGCATGACCTGTATAAATTAGAGTCAGAGCAGTGGTGTGAATCCATGATGAAACATTGAGCATGAAGGTAGAGACTTGGCTAGGAATCCGTCAATGCTACAAAAATACATATAAACAAAATACTTTTCTGCCCTTGATAAGTCTACAAGGTAGAAAATTAGAAATATGTACATAATTTCATAACTAGATATGTGAAAAATATACCATGCTAGAACAATCTCGTTCCAAAGTTTGAAACATAATTCTTTCAAAAATATCATCCATACAACGTATGAACTTAGTGATAACTTTCTAGGTATAAAGTTGGTTATGATACGACAGATGAGAATCCTTCCAAACTGTATCTTGATTAGAATTTTGTTTCAACTGGCACCTGGAAGAAAGCAAAGCATTTGAAAATCTTAAATAATTTAACTTTTTTTTTTCAGAAATTCTTTCTTATGATGTGCAACTTAACACTTAGCGGTAAATTTTCTCTTTTAAAAGATTTAGTTATGCAGGTGTTTTGCCTGCATGCATGTGTATATATGTATATATATGTATGTATATATATATATATATATATATATATAGTGTGCATGCCTGGCACCTCTGGTGGCCAGAGGAGGACACTGGATTCCCTAGGACTTGAGCTGCAGATGTCTATGAGCTGCCATGTGCTGGAGTTGAACCCTGGTCCCCTAGGAGAGCAACCAATGCTCTTACTGAGCCATCTCTTCCGCTTGAAAGAATCTGCTTGGAGAGGCTGGCAGATCTTTGTAAGTTCAAGACCATTCCTGTCTACATAGTGAGTTCCAGGACAGCTGGAAAAAAGGTCAAGACACTCTTGAAACTTTCAAGTGCCTGGCCCCTCCCAAGTTTGCACAAGAGTAGTAACAATCGCTGGCAGATAGACTCTCCAAGCAGCTGCCTTTCCGGCAGCTCAGGCATGGATCCAGCATTCAGCTTTTGTGAATTGTCACCCATTTTAAAGTTGGCTTTCTGGTGATGCATCTGCCTTTGAGTCAGCTATTGTTCTGAAAGTGATATCTCATTTATATTCCTGTAACCCCAATAAACTCATTAGTTCACTAAAAAAATAATAATAATAAGAAGAATCTGCTTGGTTAGCACAGACCTGTGTGCTGACTCAAGCTGTGAATGTTTCAAATTTGTAGCTTAAGCAACATGACAGTACAGTATGTTGCCCATTGTATCTCCTTTGTTTTGAGTCACCCAAGCTCCAAGGAGCCTTGTGTGCCATCCGGACATCTTGTTTTTACTTTTCTCTTTACATTCGCTTATTCACTCACTTCTTTATTTTGTGGGGAGAGGGGCATGGCATAGCATACATGGGGAGGCCAGAAGACGATGTGAAGGAGAGAGTTGTCTTCTCCCATCATGTGGGTCTGGGGATGGGCCTTACGTTCTCAGGCTTGACAGCAAGCATCCTCACCCACCGAGCTCTCTCTCTCTGCCCTCACCTTCCATTTTTACGCCACAGCTAGAGGTCTCTCCACAACTATTGTTTTACTTTCCTCTAAGCCAATCCAGCTCCTGGTGTTAAATTTTTCTTTTTCCAGTGTGAGAAGCCAAGGTCTCTACCGTGGTACTGGCCTGATTCTGATGTCGCATTTAAATGCTGTTCTTAGAATTTATCCCTTAGTGCTTGGTGACAGCTCTGAAGCCACACTGGGTGGGTGTGTGCTGACTCGGCCTCGCCCCGCTCTTCTCTCTCCTCTAATGCCCTTTCACTTCTCCCCTGCTATTTGCAGCACTCTTCCCGTCTCAGTTATCTGGCCCTAGACCTTGATTTGCAGCTAATCTGCATTCCTGCTTGCTTTCTTAGGCCTTTCTTCATTTCAGGATTGCCATGGGCCCCCTCCTGTGCTTCTTAATGGACCTCAAGCAGTCTTTAACTGAAGGATAGAAGAGGGTACAGCAGTGAGGCAGGACACAGGATTTGTCATCAGTCCTTAGTTCAAATTCTTTTGCCAGCAGCCAGTGTGACCTTACACAAATCAGTTAAGTTCTTTGAGCCCAATCACCAACATCCTGATTTGAAATAGAAGGTATCATCTTTGTATTTTGTCCTAAGGATTTAAAATAACTTATTGGACCTACCATGTCGTGGTCCTACGAGAGAAATCTCTCTATACTATAGACATTGCCTTAAAGGACTGTATGTTTTAGAAGTCAATGTTCTAGAATGAATTGGAACTATCTAGTCAAATATTTGGCAACTCATTATAGTAAGAAAGAAAAGGCGCTTAACTTCCATGTTGAGCTAAGCCACTATTCTAGGGACTTCCATGCACACGTATGTCAGAGGGGGCCTACTGTTTCCATGCTTCGTGGAAGCTTCAGGTGGACTGAATGGTTCTACTGCCTTGTGAGGTATCTGAGTTAAAATAAGACCATGTTTGAAAATTCTGTTTCAACTTTGAAAACTGAAAGAGATGTGCTCAAGGTGACGCCAACTCACTATTTCCCACTTTTTCTCACCTGAGCTTATGCTACATCCAACTTGCCCATGAAATCAGGAAGCATTCCGTTAGTTCCCAAGGATGTTTCACAGAGGCTCAAGTAGGTACTGGATTTTCTACAGATGATGGCAGAAAACCTACTACTGAAAACTGTATGTGTGTGCATGTGAGGCCTGGTCAGTGAAAATTGCCTATTTTCTCTCATCATGAGGAGTTTGGAGAATGAGCTTTCGATTGTCAGGTTTGGCATCAAGCACCTTTACCTGGTGAGCTATTTCACAAGCCCATATTTAGACACACACACACACACACACACACACACACACACACACACACACACACACATTCCTGTAATGTTTGGATGAAGATAAATCTGTTGAAGAATCATACCTGATATTCCCGATTCCGTAATCCTCCATTTGTATTTATGGTAAAGTCAAATTTCATTTCTTTTTCCTAAAAAGAAGAGTGGAAATGGGGATCAGGGTCCAATGTTGGGATTCAGGGGAAGCACTTGATTGGCTACAACTGTGAATGTCATCAAAGCTCCTGTACCTGGCTGGAATTAAACTTTGAAGTGCTGTAGTCCTTCTTCATCAAAATGTGCAAGACAGCATCATGGATGGTTAAGAAAAATATTGAGTCTTTGACTTCATCATCAAAGAATTCACACCGAGCAAGTTTGTCAATGAAATCATCTGAAGAAAAAGAAGACACTATGTTACTTAGAAAGGAGACCTGTCTCCTCATGAAACTGTTATCTTGAAAATTTGTGTGTGTTTTGTTGACCAAGGGTTGACTGTTAGATACAGCAGTGTAACTTGTATGGCCTTTACATCTTTAATGTCCTCACGAGGGAAGGAAAGAGGAAAGGGTTCTGTGAGAAAACCTCAATGTTTCCTAGAAGAAATGATTGCACATTTATTTAGGCAGGAACCCACTGAGCTTGCTTCCTTATTCAATGACTGCAACAATTATGGCTATTACTAAAAACCCTCGTTCTTCCTAGTTAGAGACTATAGGCGTAGACCTGTATGTATGTGCCACAGTGTTGACTGTCAGATCTGTTATCTACCAGTGACCTAACTGTAGCCCATTTTCTCAGGTTCCTGGGTTTTATAAAACACCTTCCTTAGCTTCTGAGGTTACTTTTCTGATTGTCTTTGAGGAATCCCACATATGTAGGCACTAGCCAACATTTGTTTGCACAGATCACTCAACCAAATATGACCTTCTGTACAAAGCTCTAGCTAAGAAATAAAAAGGTAAAGAAGACTTCAGTCTCACCCATAAAGAACATTTATACATAACTGTACTACTGACAGGAAATGTAAAATAGTGGGGCAGCTTAGTCCCCCCCCACCCACCTTATTGTCTTCTTAGTTTTAAATACAACAACCAGCACACAGTAGGTCGTCACATTGTTTTGGTAAATTAATGAAAGTATAGAATATGCACTATGGAAATTCTGACAGCAGGTGACAACTGTTTCCTCCTGGTGAACATCAAGGAAAACTACAGCTCGACAGCATTTTACAGTGCTGAGGATTTAGAGAGAGGTGGAGAAAAAGAGGGAAAAAGGATGAATGATGGCGTAGTAGTCCATGGGAAGCTTTCAACAGACAGGTGACCTAGAAACATCAGGAATGAAGGTGACATCAGACTGAAAGGGGCACGGGATGGCAGAGGCAGATGGGTACATCTGCAATGGTAGAGAGGGAATGAAGTCCTCCAGTAAATTCACGTTACTGGGATCATGGAGTATTTGTATTCATAAGCCAGGAAAGACGCCAGTTTCTGAGAACCGTCCGTCACCTCTCCCTTACATGCTCTCTGCTGAGATGCTGACAAGATTGACTCCCATGCTTCAGGATGTCCCCGCTCAAGTGCCACGTTCCTTTATTTGATTAGGAAATGGCTTTCCCATGAAACTAAGCTCTGTGAAGTCAGGAACTTGTGCTTCACTCAAAACAGTGTCTGACAAGTGGTAGGTACTCAGAGAGTCTTCTCTGAATTAAATGCTGTTTCCTAAGAACTAGGCAAGAGACAGGGACTAGGAAGATGAACAAGACCAGTGCTGGCCTTGGAGGGGACAAGTGGAGACACTAACAGAACTAAGGGACAGTGTGGCCTGTGACCCAAGCAGCTGCAGGCTGAAGTCCCCGTGCTCTGCCTGGGGAAGGAAGTTTGCAGTTACTGCTGGAAAAACCTTGAAAAAAATCTTGAAGGATTTTTTTTTTAAGTCAGCTTTTTAGAGGAGAAGAGTCTAGAGATAGATAAATAGACAAGTTACATCTTCCCGATGGCTGAGGTAAGACTGAACAAGCGTTTGGAATAAGGCTTTGGAACCAGGGGTAGACTAAGAAGAAATATTTCCAGACCTGATAGCTCACACATTTCCAAGAGAAGGGGAGAAGGAAGGATTAAAGATGGCGCTGGGGATGTACACAGGGAAACAGCGAGGCTCTGATCGAGGTTGGGAAAGTGGCCGGGGGACATCCGGCTAATCTGCACGTGGGTCTCAGATATGATGTGGGTTGGAGATACAGTCCGGGGATTCGTTAACACATGGAAGAGATTGGCTAGGAAGGGTTCATGGAGTCACCATGGTAGATTTTTAAGACTGAAGCCTGGGGAAAGCTGAATGCTAGGCTGTGGGAGTAGCCAGTAGGGAAAGTGTGTTGCCACGAGAGAGGAGGGAGATATCCAAAGGAATGGGCTCAGGAATCAAGTAAGGAGAGTCTGAGGTCAAATGCTCAGGCAGGCTTCAGCTAGAGAGACCTTAAGAACAAGTCTTTAGTCTTGATAAATTGGATATCACCCTTGGATACCTTTGGCAAGAATGGCCTTACCAGCACAGGGAAGCCAAAGCCAGGTTGTTGTGGCTGAAGAATGCAAGGAGCCGAGGAGACAGCAAACAATGTTTCCAGCAAGTTCAGAGCGAAAAGTGGTTAACACACTTGCTCATTTGCTGTATCAATGAAATTAGGACCCAAATCATAACATTTATTTAATCACATGTTAATAACAAAACGTAAGCCTGTGGTTTCCATGGGGATTTTTATTGGCTCAAATAGAAATTCAGTCTCCTTCTTTGTGATCATATGACATAGTTATTCTTTGGATGGCCTGTCTGCATTGGCTGTGAGCCCGAGGTGACTGTCTGAACATTAAATGCAGTGAGAAGAACCAGGGCTGGGGCTGTTGCATGCAGCCCTGGTTCCATCTCCAGCACTGACAGAAGAGAAAACCCTGCTCCACCTCTAACCAGGCCTGATGGCACATTCCTGTACTACCAGCACTTGGGAGGCTGAGGCCAACCTGAGCTATGTAGCAAGATACTGTCTTAAAATAATAAACAAAAAAATAACAAATGAACTTACCATCGGTTCCAACAATATATACATCTACCTTGATCCTAATAAATTCTTGTAAAATCTGTTAAAACAGAAGGTACATCCATTTTAAGGAAGAGTTTTCACTGTGGCAACATAAACTATCATAGTGCCTTATGAGTGATTATTTTCCAAACCATTTACATATTTGAAAGAGTCAATAGGACTATTGTTTTTAACTAAGGTTAAAAACAAGGCTGCATGAGAAATATAAAATGAACCCTGAAGGAAAAAGCCTGCCTTAAAAAGAAATTAAACATTCTTGACAAAAGGATAAATGTTTTGTCTCAAACTTACAATATCACCTCTGATTCAACACAGTATGTTCTATGGAAATGACTAGAACTTTTCCACCCCCCCCCCCCTTGGGTTTTCAAGACAGGGTTTCTCTGTGTGGCCCTGGCTGTCCTGGGCTCACTTTGTAGACCAGACTGATCTCGAACTCACAGAGAGCCTTCTGCCTCTGCCTGCAGAGTTCTAGGAATAAAAGCTTGTGTCACCCCACCCAGCTAGAACTTTCTATCCATATAAGAAGATCACACAAACTAGCCCAAGTATTATTCAATGTTCCCGTCCATTGCAGCTGGCTGCATGCAGTCCCAAGGAGTAAAGGACTCAGGTTCCTGGTGTCTAAGCAAAAAGCAAACACCAGTGATGATGGGAGGTGACAAAAAGTAAGAGGAGGCTTTCATCCTTGATCAGGTTCGGGCATGAATACCACCACCATCAGCAAAAAGCACTTCTAGGCCTTCTACAGGCACATCTGAAAACTGCATTTTTTTTTTAAAGCTAGTTGGAATCTTTTCTCTTTCAGTTGTACTACTAGTATTTTTTTAATATGCATTTTTCTGAGCTAAAACAAAAAATATAAAAGAAAGAAAGAAGAAAGAAAAAGAAAGAAAGGAAGAAAGAAAGAAGGAAAGGAAAAAGAAAGAAAGAATTGTGTAAGTCACGTGATGTAAGTTGGGAAGCTAGGCTTGGTGGCACGCACCTGAGAGCCTTGCACTGAGGAAACAGGGGCAGGAGGATCATGGGTTCAAAGCCAGCCTAGGCTGTATAAGTTCAGGACACTCTGTGATTCATGACACCCAGGCTCAAAAAAGCAAAACAACCCCCCTCCCCCCAAAAAAATCCCAATAGCAAAACCAAATAGTAAAAATAACAAAAGGAAAAAAAATTAAGTTTATTCACTAAATTGACTTGTTTTTAAATTTGTGTTGAGTTCACCCATACTCAGTGGAGCTCAGCTCAGCTTAATTAGGCAGGTACCTGTGAAAACCTAAGAGAAGCAGAAACCAGGGTAGGGCTTATTAAATTCCCTTTGAGTTTTTCACGTCTGTTAGAAATCAGTTATAGAAATGCTGAGGGAATGATGAAAAGGAAGCAGGCCCCATTGCCATATTACACCATTTTTAAATCATGTGATTTTTATTTTTTCATATGGCTACTTAGTATAATTTAGTATTATACACACTTAATTAGCCAAGTGAAATTTCATCAGTTGGGATAAAAAAAAAAGCAGATATACCCACTGTTCTGTTTCACCGCAGACTCTCCAGGTCTCACTTGTTTTTAGAATAATGCAGACAGACACAATGCCCGTCAAGGTCTGTGGACACCAGTGATGCCCGGTTTTGAAAAGGATGTGAGTGTGTGTGGCTGCCTACCTGGAGCTTCTGCACACATTTTAAGTATGGATTCGGCCACCTTCAGAATTTTGTGCAGTTCCTCCAACGCTCCCCACCCCTGTCTGCTCCTCACAAGCTTAACTAAGGCTAAAATTCTAATTAAGTGTGTATTTCCAGGCTGGGGAGTTGGCTCAGAAGGCTCATGCCAGGGAGCATGAGGACCTTTGATCACCAGAACCCACACAAATAGTCAGGCTGGGGGGTGGCCTGGGTCTCTGGCTCCAGCCCTGAGGCAGGTATATGTGTGTGTTAGGGAAGGGGTGTGACACAGAGATGGGTGGCTCCCAGAACGCTTAGGCCCGAATCAGTGACTTCTAGGTTCAGAGAGAGGCCCAGGATCAAAACAAATGAACAAACCAACGAACAAGGAAAGCATCTGAGGAAGGCACTCAATGTTGATATCTGAACTCTGTGTGTGTGGGTGCATGTGTGTGCGTGCACATCTGTGTGTGATATGCATGGATGGTATTCATTTGTGTGTGTGTGATATGTGTGTGTGTGTTACCTAAAGGTGTTTCCTTCCATATATACAACTTTTGCCATTAGTAAATGATTCACTGATTCCACCAAGAAGACACAAATTACCGTTCTGAGGCCCCTCATTGAGGAGATGTCGAGGAAGGACACTGCTGAGAAGTCGAGGATGAGGCTGTGGAGGCTGACTTTGGGGACGGTGATGTTGAGAGGAAGATCCGCATTCCAGTCTATGTCAAAGGGCAAGTCTGCGGTGTTGATCGGCTGATCCAGTTCTTCTATCTGGTTGTTGTCCAGTTCTTCGTCGGAGTCTTTAAAGCCGTCAGAGGTGCAGATGAAGCCTTTCTGCAGGACAGGGGTAATCATGTGAGGAGTCCGGCTGTGAAATGTGCATCATGGACACACAGGAGCCCCTGAGCTTGGAGTCAAAGCTGGGTCAGCAACACGATTTGTAGCTGCGTTGTACTATTTGCTTTTGATACTCTTCCCAGGACAAAATAAATAAGTGAATAATATTTTTAAAAAGGAGATTTTCAAAGACGCCATTATAAAAATATGGCATTAGGGCTAGCAAGATAGCTCAGCAGGTAAGGGAGCTTGGCACAAGGCTTAGTTCAATCTCCAGGGATCACACAGAGGAAGGCAAGAACCAACTCCCAAAAGTTGTACTTTGACTTCCACATGTACAAAAATACACACACACAAATAAATGCAATAAACATGGCATAAGTTAACGCAAGGAATATGTTTAGCATTTCATTTAAAGTAATGGAACCAAGACCTTGAATTATGCTTTACTAAAAGTTTTTTTTTTTTTTTTTAACCCAAAACACATGGAAACGTGAGCAGAAAACTTACAGGTGTCACTTGTAGCAGGCCTTGTTTCTGCAGTTTTCGGATTTTCTTCAGAGCTTTATTGCGCTTGCGTAGAATTCGAAGTGGATTAAAGCCAACCTGAAAACCCAGTTGTTGTGTTACAGCGGAGCCAAGCGGCCTGCTGCTTACAGAACATGATGCCAATGACTGGCTGGGAGGGGCTGAGGGTTCAGGAATAATTGAGATAAAATGTTTTAAAATAAAATTGAGATGAAAGTTAAAAACAATACCAGCAACAATATTAAGACAGGGCTATGATTTGCTTAGCCTGCATGCAATTATCCAAGTTCTAAGATGTTCATACGGTTCAGAATTTACCCATAAATGATCCATAAATGGATTTAAGCTTTATTTTAATCTGGTTTGTGTTTGGACCTACAAATCTCCTAGGGGATTTGATTTTGTTGATTTTCTTTTTGTCAGGTATAGGTGGCACCTAATAAGACTTCTTAAGTTATTTTTATTCTATTAAAGGTTATGTGATTATATTTCTTTTCAGTGTATGTTAGTACAATTTTATAGTTCTGGTATTCAATTTGGGCCTCCTTAACAAACTAATCATTGTAATTAGACACAAAGTATGCCAAAAGGCATTTTTTTTAAGAATGATTAAAAAAAAAAAAAAAGAATGGATACCAAGCTTTTGTTTGCTTGTTTGTTTTTTTTTTCTTTTGAGACAGGGTCTCACTTCGTAATGCTGGCTGCCCTGGAACTTTCTCTCTCTCTCTCTTTCTGCAGAGCAGGCTGGCTTTGAACTCACAGAGATCTGCCTGCCTCTGCTTCCTGAGTGCTTTTGTTTCTTAACCTATAAAGATTGATCCTTGCCTTCTTTACCAGACTACTAAGTACTCATTGTCAATGAGCCAGTTACAGCTGCTCCGCTGCCTCCAGTGATGCAGCCAAACAGTTCACCCGTTTCTGACGTTGCTACCCCAAGAAAATGTCCTAAAACCCAGCTACCTAATGCCATGAGTGAATGTTCTGACTTTACAGCAGGATCTAAAGACAAGGATTCTATCTTAAGCCTCAGAGTAGGAGGCGTATTTTCCAACATATCAACGGGCCCTTTTAAGGTAGTTTTACCTACTCTACCTGTGTCTAAACACTGACACAGCTCAGATTTAACACACAAGGAGTCAGTGACCTTTATGTTAAAGAGGGAATGTTTCGCTTGTGATAGTCAGAAATTTTTTTTTTGAAACTTACAGCCTCAATAAGTTTCTGCTTGAAGAAACCAATGTTTGCAAAGTAGATCGGAGCTGGACATCTGAAAATTTTCACTCCTTCTGGCTCATACACCTATGAGACAGAGACGATGGTTAGATGAATCCCACCGCCTTCATTTGACAACATCTTAGCAAGTAAAAGACAACAGAAGGTCTTTCTTACGTCAGCATAATTTTTTTTATTCTTGTAGATGTTGCTCCTCCCGACGTTAGCCAGTGTGCTGCATTTTGGACTGCGGGGGGGAAAAACAAAACCCCGCCGCGTAAATCATTCCTGCATATGTTACACCCAACACTGATTTTTTTTTTTCTCTAGCTTATCAATACAGTCTTGCTTTTCAAAGTTTGAAGGTGTGGGGTGGGGAATCTTAATAGAGATTCTGGAGAGCAAACACCTTATCTCCATGTCCCAGAGCTTTGTAAACAGTGACTCTTCTTTACTATGTCACAATCTACAAAGCAACTCATAAGGCCACGGCAGTTCAATGCTAAATAGAACTGGTATTTGGTGAGGTAGGGTCCTATGCACTCAACTGTACAAACAAAAACATGGGGGAGGAAAAATGACTTGCCCATGTTTTTTTCTCTGTATTTGATGGACCTTGGATAATGAATCCAAGTCGATAAGAATACAAGGTATGAAAGAGGGAGAGACCAATAGGACTCATTTCCATGCCAGTTATGTTCCATTAGTCAAGGAATCATTTTAACGGTGGTAGCAACTTCAGTTTTAGCATTCCTGAATTTCCATTTCCCTGGCAGTTACACCATGTATTCCAGCTAGGCCATGTGACCACATGGTGGTGACACTACCTGACAAAGACTTAAAAAAAAAAAAAAAAAAAGCACAAAGATATTTGAACTGGATGGCTTTAAGACCCAAGAACGACAAGCTTTTATAGACCTTTTGGGATCGGGACGTCTTTGAGAAGTTCACAGAGCTAGCATTCTCAGCTGAAGAGAAAAGGGACCCCCCCCCAAAAAAAAAAAAGTCTAAGGCAACAACATTAAGCCTGTTAGGATGGAATCACGTCCTGGTCACAGGTGAGCAAAGCAGACTCAGAGATGCTTGCTATTTCTTTGCACCTGTATCTAAGCAGAAAGCAGTCAAGCAGCTGGTGTCCTCCTTGGGCTGGAATCTAGTGCTCCAAGCCTTTAGGTGGGGTGACTTGAGGAGAGTTATATTAGCCAGTCTTTTAAAAATAACCTTTTAGATTTCCTTGTTTTTATGTATGTGTATGAGTGCTTCACTTGCATGAATGTACCTGTACTACACGCACACCTGTTGTTGGAGGGGATTAGAAGGTGGCATTGGGTCCCCTGGAACTAGAGTTGTTGTGGGTGCTGGGAATCAAACCTGGGTCCGCTGTTAGAGCAACAAGCACTCTTAACCTCTGGGCTATCCCTCTCCCTCCCGGTCAGTCCTGATAGGTCCACATGCCTATCAAACACACTACTTTTACTCACTGACGGTTGTTTTTGCTCTTCTAATTGGGCAGGTGAGAGCCTGTGAGGTTGTACAGGGCACAGAGAACACTTACAATTGGGTCCTGAACACAATAGTTAAGAGCTGAAATGCCACACTTGCTGCTAGGCCCAGCCCGAGTCCCAGGACAATGGCAAAGATGAAGGTCATGATCCAAATCAACTGTGAGAAGAGAAAACAACTGAGTTAAGGGAGTACGGTGTTGTAACTCCAGAGCTAGAGAGAGCCTGAGCGTCTAGGGCCAAAGGCAGAGGTTGGAAGTTGTTATCTTGGGCCAGGGAACAAAGTATCTAGAAAGACATGTCTCAAGAGGTCATTTCATTTCTGCTGGCTCAGTGCTGGGCCACAGAAACTCAAGCAAATAAATGGAAAAGCTCTAACAGACAGTGTGTGTATTCCTATCTCATCCCAGAATAGATTCATGAAAGGGGATTGAGTTGTTGGAGCAAAAATTCCAGAGCAGTCTACTCTGACAACTCAGCAAATTAGGGCTTGGGTACAGCAGTGGTAGGACACTGGGCTAGCATATGGCAGGTCCTGGGTTTGAACCCTGGCACTGCAAAGAGAACAAAAACAAACAAACAAATGGAAAAAACCCAGCAGATTGACTGGGACAGCCTGTACTAATCTTAGCTTTGTACTATTGATTTAAGCAATGGCTATTATCATTAAAAAAATCAGTGCATTAAAAACCACACACAATGATCTATCAGGAACACAAGAGAACTGAATGTAGCTTATTACTTTATGCTCTTATATTGCCATAGGGTACGTCAACGAGGATTCTTATACTCAGACTTTGACCCTGATTAAATTATAAAGTCTGCTTTTTCAGACATGTAGGAGCTTTTGAAAAAGAATGAGTGTTTCCAGAAGGAATGTTTAGAATTCACACCCTCCGCTGGTTCTCTGGAGACTAACATATCATTTAACAAAGGGCCGAAACAGCATGCACCCTGAAGTTCAGAGCTCTGGTGTGGTGCTCAGCATAACCCAACAAGGTCGATGTCGACAGAGCGAAGGAAGGGCCCACACTTGTGTTCTATGAGACACTTTCTACTTTCAAGATCCCACCCATCTATTTATTATTGTTATTTTTTGTGTGCATATGAACTTTGTATGTGTGTGCTCGTGTGCCTTTCTGTCTTACTTCCCCTGGATGTCAGAAGAGCCTAATTAACGAATGCTAGGTTACAGGTATTTGTGAGTCTCCCAACATGGGTGCTGGGAACTGAACTCAGAACTCAGTGCCGGGCCATCTCTTTCCAACCTTATTTCTTGTTTTTGAAATAGGATCTCATCCTGAAGTTCAGGCTGACCTCTAACCAATGCTCTTTTTGCCTCAGTCTCCAGAGTGCTGAGACTACAGGCATGTGCCACCATCATTTTAAATTAAAAAAAAAAAAAATCCCATATAATGATCAGTTGAGCATGTAATTTCAAGATAGGAAATAAACTAAGCTTATTTGCAAACAGAGAAGTAGAAGCAAAATCTCACAGCATTTACAATTTAAATATAAACCTTATATAAATTTTTATGTAAATTTTTCATCAGCATTAAACTTACATTCTGATTTTTTGGTTTCTCAAATACCATTATATCTACTTACACAATCATATTTATCCTTTTTCCACAATCTGCCTATTTCAGCAAACTGCATCAGCATTCCCTTTAAGTTTCCAAGTGCTAAGGCTGCCAGCACAGACTGTGAAAGACATAAACCACAGATGTACTTTTAAGTTAATCAAATAAACCACATAGAAGCAAAGGTGAAGGCCACAGATAAGTCCCTGGGCAGGCCTCAAAGTATATCAAGGCACACACCCTTTTTCCCCGTGTGCAGTGCCCGATAGGGCAAGGATAGGGACTCTGACTTGTTTTCCTGCCGAGGTTGTTCCTTCCCAGTGAGCAGCTTTCTGTGACCACGCCATAGATGAGCTGAGGGCACTTACCATAGTCTATATCCTTCCTTCTTGCCATAGAGAGAGGCCAGTCTTAAACCCTCAAATGAATTATTCCCAAGCAAAGCAAAGATGTTTAAACAAAGACATCGGGTTGTTCTTTGAAAAAAAAAAAAAAAAAAAAAGAGGTTGGAGAGCTTGAGGTCGGTCTTGGACTGAGAACACAGACCTTCACTGGTGACAACCATCAAGGTGTTTTATAAAAGGAAGCTGATGATCAAAGAATGATTAAGAGAGGCTGGAGGCAGGCTCTGAGACCACTCAAACCATATCTGCCCTGTTCCCAGAGCGTTCTGCGGTAAATGGGTTATAGGAGGGGCTTAATGATTAGCCACTGCACGAGCAGGTACGCCAGTAAATGTATGTTTCCAAGCCTAGGAGTGCCCATCCACAGCACGGCCTCTTAGGAGGTCCCAACACCGGCAGAGCCCAGTGGTGGGCTCACCAACTTCTCCGATTGTTAACTCAGCCTGCCATAGTCTGCTCATCATCTCTGGTGGTTCACATACTGTAGTTAGTCTTGTAATCTCTGTTCCAGATTTTAAAAAAATGCTAAATAGTGACGTAGATGATGATCATTTGGGTCTAGCCCCATGGCAGGAAGCTTCCCTACCTACACCCCAGTTGGCTCCATTCTGAGCGCAGTGTGCGATGTGTGTGCTGTGGACTTTCACACCAAGAAAGCATAGCGACCAAAGGAAGCCACACAGGGCTTTCATTTTCATGTGAAGATTAAAGGGCCCAAGTATTTTAAATCTTTACAATCAACTATTTTATTTTAATATCTACTTGGTTCATTTGATTCACTGTGAGAACAGAGACTAGAGGTTTCCATGTAGAAGAAACACAGTCTTAGGTAACATTAAAAAGGGGGCTGGATGTCTCAGTGATAAAAGCACTGACTGCTCTTCCAGAGGACCCAAATTTGATTTCCAGCACCTACAGAGTGTCTCACTACCATCTATAACTCCAGTTCCAGGAGATCTGATGCCTCCTGCCAGCTTCCACAGGCATCGCGTGCGTGTGGTAAATAGACGACCTTCCTGCAAGCAAAACTGCCTATCCACATAGAGTAAAACGATAAAAACAGAGCGGAGCGTGATGGTGCACGCCCTTTATTCCAGCACTCAGGCAGGCTGAGGCAGGCGGATCACTGTGAGTTTGAAGCCAGCCTGGTCTACAAAGCAAGTTCAGGACAGCCAAGGCTACACAGAGAAATCCTGTCTTGAAAAAGAACAAGCAAACAAACAATCAAAAAAGAAAAACAAACAAAAAAAAAAAAACAAAAAAAAACAGAAAGTATGTCTGAATGAATGCCATCTAAAAAAAGAAGAAAATAGAATAAAATCATTACCAAATATCAAAAAAGTATTTTTCTATTGTCAAGGTTCTGGTTTTTGTTATTGTGCCACAGATATGAGTTGCCACCTCTGTGGTCACTGGTGAAGGGTATACAGGGCTACACAGTACAGTAGGTTTCCTATTTTCGAACGAGTTTAGAAAATATTCCAGTGCCTGGCTGGAGAGACCGTACCTTTTATTAGGCATTTCCCAAGCATTGTTCCACGGAAAAACAATTTGAAACCATTTACCGAGAAACACATATGCGGCAGAATGCTTGGTGACACAGAAACCACAGGCGAGGTGAGGTGGGAGGGGGGGTGATTTTAGAGTCTGCAGACACTTAGGAAGCTTTCCATACATATTCGGTAGTAGCCACTGCTACTGGCTGTTTTGACTTCATAGGATGAAAAAAAGCAGAGTCATGACTCAGGCCACATGAAGGGTTCCAGGCACAGTTGTACAGAGTTGATCCCTGGATTCTCTATAGCGGCTGCTTTGATTAACAGTCTAGGCAAAGTCCTTGAGTACAGAGAGAGAGGGAGGGAGGGGAGAAAGAGAGAGAGACAGAGACAGAGAGACCGAGACAGACAGAGACAGAGACAGAGTTTTAATGTCGGTTGTTTCTTCAGTGTCTCTCTCTACAATGATATGGGCAAGCAGAACTCACATGGAGGAAGCCCATAGGGCCTCTTCTTTATATAGAGGAGAGGGTGCAAATTTGTTTTTTAATTGAGCTATACACTTTAAAATTTTACTTTACTGGTGATATCTTGGCCTCTTTCATGATGTTTGTTTTGAAACTACAAATTTTGGTGTGTGGAAGACACGGTTTTAGCAAACAGTGCTCTGTGCTGCTTGGAGACAGATTCAGCCACAATGGTTTTTAGAAATGACCCTACCAGGAGTCCAGAGCCCTGGAGGTGAATACACATTCCAGCTACCAATCCACATGGAAGAAAGACCCAGATAGCAAACAATAGATATTGGTAGGCTGGATCCTACCTCTATGTCCTTTGTAGTCAGAGGTATAATGGGATGTTTGGCTAACCACATTAATGACTTCCTTAATCTTAGCGACCTGATTTAAGTACACCATGTGCCTTACATCATTTATTGTCACAGCTTCCCTGTAGGGCAGGTACCATTTCCTTCCTATTTTACACGTGGAGGGTTTGAGGTTCAGAGAGCTTAAAGCATTGACCTCAAGCCACACAGTAAGATGGTCATAGGGCTCCGGACTCATTTATATACACCTTTGAAATCCTAGTAACACCCTCGAGATGCACTTGTATTTACCATCATCTGCTTTCATAGGGGCTCTGTGGTTTCCAGGACACTGGGGCTATTTACAAGGATTAAATGAGACCAAAACAGTTACAGACAGGGAACTCGAGGGCACGAGGCATGTTCTGTGTCTGGCTGTTTACTCCCATCCTACAAGCCGACACTGTTGGTTTTGGAGTCAAACCAAACTCCTCTGTGCTGCAGGGTGTGTTCGTAAGACAGGTGCGGCGCTGGTAGCACCACTCTCTGCCTTAGATAGAGGGCCTGCTGACCCAACCCTTTAAGAAAATGCTCACTTCCATCAATCCCCAAAGCTGCAATGCCAGAGCACCTCCCTGCTTAAACATTAATTATGTTCTGCTCTATGCACCTGCGGAGAGTAGAGCAGATAAAGCAGTTTGGGCATCCACATTCCTGACATTCATAGAAGGCTGCCATAGAAGGAAATCTTTCTTGGTCCATACAGTGTTGACTAAGGAGAATATCTGTGAGTTTTTCAAGCACTCATTTTCCCTAGCTCAGTTTCAGAATCTGAGAGTTAAATTTAACACCTCAAGGAGAGAGATGTCTCTCCCCCCAACCCCGAAAAAAAAGAGAAGAGAATTACCTTCTGTAGTGGCTGCAGAAGGAACCCGATGGCCACAATGACAATCAGCACAATGACAGCTGAGAGAAGGCCTGCAACCTGTGAAGATGAGATAATTCTCAAGGCAGCTGCTGCTTCCCACGTGGCCTGTGTTCCCCCGTCGCCAGCAACGTGCTGGCCTCGCAGCAGAGAGGCTGGGTACCTGTGTTTTGCCGCCTGTGCTCTCCTGGACACCTGATCTGGAAAGGGCTGTGCTCCCTGCAAATCCTTGGAATGCCCCGGTGAATATGTTACTTACTCCCAAGGCAATTAACTCCTGCAAGAGACAAGGGGAGGAAGCTTTTTCTAAAGCGGTCTCTTTAAGAAGAATACTATTTGCGTGAAATAGTATATGTGGTTATGTAACCAGGCCCAGTGTAGACTTACCTGATTACCATCAATCGGATAATCGTATTTGAGGGAATAGACGCTGGCAACCGAAAAGGCCACTGCAAAGCCGACGATCGCGATGCCAAAGCTGTCGCCTATGGTGTCTCGGAAAACTTCCACACTGGGTGTAATAGGGGGCTGAAATCTGAAATCAAAAGCAAGCAAAACCATATGCCACCGACTTTCTCACAACCTCAAAAGATTATTGGGCAAATAAATGAATACAATCAGTGCTGAATTGTTTCTTTCTTTGAAGTATGGCCTAAAGAACTTGATTCCATTGAAAAGTTTGGAATTTCCCTTTTTACTGTGGTGAAGTCATGCTGCTGGTATTGGTAAAGGTTATAATCCAGCCTGACAATAATGGCAAGATGGAAACGATTTTGCCAGTGTACTTGGACGGTTGTCATGTGTTCCCATAGTCCCCTTCAGGCGACTGTCTTAGATTCTGCCTGCTGTCATGATGGCTTTCAAAGCATTGATCTCAGTGCTCTCAATAATTATCCATGGCTGAAGGCTCTTTGAGCAAATACAATTCTGGGACAAGGGAAGTAAAAATCTTCTTCCGATTGGTAACTTTTCATGGCGAACCCTGGTAGGCAGGCCTTGGGCTCTGCCCTGGGCTTTGACGAGCTGCTAGTGTCCACTATGCCCACAGGGGAGCAGCTTTTAGCTTAAGGTGATAAGAGCATCAGAGATGAGTGTGCACCGCAGGGGGTCTTTCCATGTTTATGCTCATACACTGGAGCAGTTTCGTACATTTGCTAGTTGTAATATAAAAGCCGCGTGCCTCAAGCAGCAGCGAACTACGAAAATGTTCAGCTTTCGTCAGCATCCGCTTCGGACCTCAGGCTTACCTGAAGTGCATAACTAGATCCAGTCAACCGTGTCTGTATTATTGTTTCATCTCTTATGTCTTTAATAATAAATACTCAGGTGTAGTCCTGAAAAAGTACTATTATTCCTTGCAAATTAGAAAGGTCGATTGCAACTTAGTTTTTAAAAATGAACCAGACAGCAGAGATACAATGAAAGGGCACATTTTATATCAAAACAATTAGGACCCTATCATTATTATAATTTGGCTTTTGTTTTGACTTCTCAGCATGACAGTGTGGTATGGCAGAGTTAACTGGCCAGACACCTTGGCTCTGCTTTCCCTGAGCCTGGCTCTTCATCTGTCCAATGACACGATCACACTGTTCTCCTGTCTTCACAGCTCTGTGTGAGTGTGGACACTGAATACCATAAAATAGAAGATGCCTGCTGTACGATGCCTCTAACACAGCTTCCTCCATGTTGTTCCTTTACCTCCTCAAGCACATCCCTTGGGCCAGGTTATGTGTACAGATTTGGTGTGTGCATATGTGACCCCCACCACCACACACACAATTTTTTTTTCTAAAAGTGGCATCTGTGTTAGTAGCAAACTAGCAAGAATTAATGATCATTATCTTGAGTAATAGTCTATTTTCAGTCAACAAAAATTTAAAATGCTCACTTGATCAGAAAAAAAAAAAACTGGCATGCATTAAGATGCATCATGTGCCTTGTATCTCATTTAGGTACTAAGCCAGCAAGTAGTAATGTTTGAACTCGAAAGAGATGCTGGCCACTGGCCATATGCATACATTCATTGAATGCTTCCAGGATCTTTACCCTTTTTGGCCCCTTTTTTATAACCAAGTTCTCGGAGGTAGCAGTTGAGTGAACTTGCCAAGGACGGGAGGGGTATCTGAAGTCAGGTGATTGAGGGCTGGAGCACTGAGCCTGGGTACTCCGTCACTGCCTCTCTGGAGAATTCATGGTTAATAAACATGAGCTATGTCCATCCCTGCCCCACACACCTGGTGGGGTAAGTGCACGGATAGCTGATATATTTACTAAATAAGGATTATCACTCAGTGATCTTAACTTTATCGTTTATTTTCAAAACCTTCCACTTCTGGCAAGATTCTCTTTGATTCTTGCATTTGTTTTCTGATGGGGTTTCTGTCTCCAAGTCAGTTAAATGAACTACAATCACTTGAAAATTACAGAGTGGGAAGAAGCCCAGAGACAGCTGTTCCCAGCCTTATTTCTCACAGTTTAAAAAAAATGATTTTTTTAATTAAGTGGAGCACATGAAGATATGCGTATATGTATATCTGTATAAATATATGTTGCTTTAAAAGCCACACATCTATCCGCTCTTAAAAGAATTCAGCTATATTAAGATGGATATAGATATAGTAACTGTGTGTATAATTTCTGTAAGTATCAAATACTTGTTAAGCTTAGAGAAAAGAAAATCAGTTTTTATTTCAAGAGGAAAATGGCTTTCCTTGGCAAGGAAGTCGAAAAGCAACCAATACTGTCTGTGGTTAGAGGTGAGAGAGAGAGAGAGAGAGAGAGAGAGAGAGCACAGCATGAGCCCAGCTCTCCTCACTTTCAGATTTCTGTGCCCAGCTTCCCGATTTCTGTACCAGCCATCCCTCCAGCTTTCCTGAGTGTGATCATGAGACAGGACAGAGCGTGCTGCCTGGGCTACTCAGCTGCTGTGCCTCCTGTGTGTCTGCTGGCTGTTGTTTACAGTAATTTGTGGATCAGGAAATCTGGTTTCAGCTGATTCCTTTTTATAAGAAGAAATGATTCTTTTTTGAACTTTCATTATGTTCCTGATTTTCACTCTTTTATTTTTTTAAAGGTGTGTGTGTGTGTGTGTGTGTGTGTGTGTGTGTGTGTGTGTGTGTGCCTGCCATCAGGGTGCAGATCTTCACTGAGGTCATAAGAGGAAGTCACATATCCTGGAAATGGAATTATAGGTGGTTGTGGGCTGCCATGAGGGTGTTGGGAACTGAACTCAGATTCTCTTCAAGAGTAGCAAGTGATTTTAAGTGCTGAGCCATCTCTCCAGCCCCGGTTTTCACTGTCATGAGTCCTTGGTTGCCTGGTTTGTGAGTTTTTTCTACAAGGAGACTCCTTCTAAGTGCTGAGGATCCTGAGATTCTTTTTGACTGCTTGCTCAAGAGAGAGGGTACACAGATTTCTTAAGGGGCTTGTATGATCCTTGCAACTACGGTTGCTTTCTTCACTGAGAGCTCAAAGATGCCAGCACTGAAGATCCACTTACCCAAGACTCATGTTCCCAACCACGGCCACACCAAACGTCTCTCGAAAGTTACAGCCATAGGACACGCCTGTTGCGATTACAGTCTGCAGAGTTCCAAATTACCCACATTAGAATGTGAGGTGTAACTAAGAGTCATACTTTGGAAAAAAAAAAGTAATTTCCCCAAACCCAAACCACCTAGGTGTCAAGCCTGACTATCTGAACTTGATCCCTGAGATCCACACAGAAGGAGAGGATTGACTCCTGTAAGTTTTTCTCTGACCTCCTCATGTTCCCAATATATATAATAATATATAAATAAATATATATATAATATATATATAATAATATAGAATTATATCCCAATAATATATAGATAAATATAATTGAAAGGTTAAAAAAATAGCCACTGCCTGGGCCCAGTTACATTTTTAAAGCCTCAGGGCAATTCTAATTTCCATGGGCATCACAGTTCAGGCCAGGAGGGTCTTCTTTTTTCTAGCGTGGCTGTGGAGGTCTTGCTCTTCCTACCTTGGAAAGAATAAACCCAGATAATGAGAGGAACTGGGAAATTCTGATGAAGAGAAATCCAACTACATATTAAACCCAGAAACTGGGAGCTAACGCCCGCCTCACGGCAATCTGGGGTACAGACAGGCTTCTCTCCTCAACACTCTAGATTGTAAAAGATACTCTTCTGCTGGCAATCATTACCATGATGAGTTCGATGGGGATGGGCACTGGAAGCTTGTTTCTGTAGCGCTGATTGATTTCTTTGACGACAAACACAACCACGAGAATAACCACAGATGTCACGAGATCTGCAATGTTAGTCTTCTGAATTTGCGTGAAGATTGACTCCAGGACCTGTCGTCAGAAACACAGATGCACTGACGTCCTATATGAATTCATAATTCAAACACATTTCTCTCCAAGACTGAACCCAAATCTAAGGTCTCACCCACACTAGGCAATAGTATTTTTTTAAATTTCATAGAATTTGCTACTGTTCTGTCTAAGGAATCATTTCTAGTTTCTGAGCATTTTCTTAAAGTACATCCTTTCACAATACAGACCTTCTCTGGGTCACATGGGAAATGCCTGCACCATGCAGACTAATTCTTGAAGGAAGTTGGGTTTTTATATCCACCGGCCCAAGACAGTTCAAGCAGACCTAAGCTAGATTTAATGTACACCCAATTTTGGAATACTTCTGTGGGGAGTGGGAGCGCTTGAAGCAGGTGCTATCTCAGAGTCCCAAAGACAATCCTGTGAGAAGTCCTGAGGACGTTACCTGCTGATAAGCGGATAGAACGCCACTGTTTTGTACTGCACTACTTCGCTAAGCCCCTACAGGCTGGACCAAAACAAAATGGAGTCATGTACGCTAAATGCTGCACAACCAAGCTGACAGTTTAAGGGAGCAGATTGATTCCAAGCATAACATTCTTTCACCCCAACAACAACAACAAAAAAGAGCCCAATCTAACTTAGTCTGATAAGGTAGTTGTCTCTGCTTTAATCCAAACTGGGATGGAGTTTGAGAAGGGAGAGTAGCTGGAAGTGACCTGCCATGAACCAATTACATTTCTGTTTTGTCCTATCTGATTCCTACCTTATCAAGCTCACTATTTCTCAGTGGGGTTTGAGACCAAATAAGACCATTCTTGAGGGTAACAGAGAGAGTTGTCAGTATCCAAAGTTCTGGTGAATATATCATAATAAAAAGCTGATCAAAAGGGAGAAATTAAGTATGTGCAAAAGCTGTCCCTATGCACATTTTAAACTTTTTTTGCATATATAATAATTTAGTGTGATATTTAACTGTACTGGAGTACAGACATGGAACAAGGAACTTCATGTACTTGTGTGTATGTGTGTGTGTGTGTGTGAGAGAGAGAGAGAGAGAGAGAGAGAGAGAAACAGAGAGACAGAGACAGAGAGAAAGACACACACACAGAGAAAGAGAACAGGCTGGCCTTGAACAGACACCCACGTGCCTCTGTCTTCCAAGTGCTGGAACTAAAGGCCCCTGTGACTGGCTTTCAGTGTTCTTTAAATGATAGGAATACTTACTTTGAAAATGGAGAAGGGGTCACTGTGCGCTGGGACGTTCAGCTGTAGCATGAATTTCAGTTGAGAAACCAGAACGTGAATGGCAGCTGCTGTGGTGAAGCCACTGATCAGGGACTCGGAGAGGTATATCACCACAAACCCTATCTGCAGAACCCCCAGGAGAAGCTGGAGAGAGGAGAACAAAAGCCTGTGTCAGTATAGAACAGGGCACATAAGCAAACCAAAGGCTTGCACCTGAGGTGCTTCAAAATGTCAAGCGCAGCCTGCGGGAACACTCCTTGAGGAAGCCAGTGCCTCTGTTTCCAGGCACACCTACCAGTCAGGACTCCTCTTGGCCTTCTCTTCCATTTGTCAGGCTACATGCAACATTATATTGCATGGTGTTCCGATAGTCCATAAGTCCACCATGCCTCCAGGAGTATCAGCCCCATCAAGAACTTCTTCCTTGCCTCCTCATTTTTAGGTGCAATATCTTCAGAAGACTCACCACGAGCCCTTTATGGCAAAACCTTACCTGGCATCCACCCTCATAAATGTGTTGTGGCATGCATGGATGAGTGGCAATTCACACCTCAAACAAGCTGCTTCACTTGCTTAGGAAACATGTGATGAGGGCTGGCGAGATGGTTCAAAGGGTTGAAGTACCTGCTGCCAAGGCAGATGACCTGAGTTCAATCTCTGGGGCCCATACAGTGGAAGGAGATAACCAATCCCCAAAAGTTGTCCTATGAACCTATCTCCTCCCATAAATGCATAAATGCAGAAAATAAACATATAACTGCATCCTGCATGTTGGAATTGTGAGGTTTTAGCCAGGGCACAAAGGTGCTTACTGTCCCCAAGGCATCATTGTTTACAGTGAGTGTGTTAAGTGTCCTCTGCTTCCCCTGCAAACTTGACCTGTCCCCCACACTCATGGCCCCAGAACACAGACAGAACTTCGGGTACACAAAATCCAAATTGGGTCCCACCATTTCACATTCAGAAATGTGTGAAAAACAAATGGCCACAGGTTTGTCAATAGGCTACATACATGCACCCTTTTACAACTGACGTTTCCATTTTTTTAAGAAATGGTTCTAAGCAATGATATCACTGGGACCTTAAGGAACATCTTGAGAAACCTAGGATATTTTCTCTGTTGATGATGGTGTTGGCCCTGGAGCTTGGGAATGAAGATGCAGTCTCACTGTAATCTTTTTCAGGTTTCTTCCCAAGTCTTTTATGTGGGTAGTTAGAAAAGCAAAGCACCAATTTCCTCCCAACTAAATCATAGTAGTATCTGGGCATTAGAAAGAAAAAACTTCCAAAGCTAGTGCCATTATATAGTCACATTTGATGACAATTGGATTAAGCATTGCTTCCTTTCCATGTATGCTTTTATCCTGCCGCTTTTATTTCTATCTAGATTGTGCTTATTTGTTTCTATCGAGATCATGTTTACCGTTTGGTTGTGGTTAATGACTCTTCCTAAATACTCAGAGACTCTGGAAGGATCTGGGAGGGAAGAGGAAGGGAGAGAATAAAATTAAGCTACGTAGGTGGGTCTAGTGCTGCACACCTGTAATCTTAGGGCCTTTCAGGGAGGCAGAGGCAGGCGGATCTCTGTGAGTTCAAGGCCAACCTGGTCTACAAATTGAGTCCAGGACAGCCAAGGCTACACAGAAAAACCAATAAATACATAAATAAATAACTTTTTTTATAAAAAAAAAATCAAGGTACATTATATAATTCTCAAAGAATTAGTGAGAACGTTATATAAAAATACTTTTTTTGGTTATTTTGTCTTTTTGTTTTGTTTTCCCAGAGCTGAGGACCAAACAGTGGGCCTTGCGCTTGCTAGGCAAGCGATCTACCACTGAGCTAAATCCCAATAAAAGAAGATATCAAAAGATGGAAAGATCTCCCATGCTCATGGCTTGGCAGAATTAACATAGTAAAAATGGCCATCTTACCAAAAGCAATCTACTGATGCAATGCAATTCCCATCAAATTACTAACACAATTCCTTACAGACCTTGAAAGAAAAAATCCCAACTTCATATCAAATAACAAGAAACTCAGAATTGGTAAAACAATCCTCTACAATAAAAGATCTTCTGGAGGTATCTCCATCCCTGATCTCAAGCTGTACTATAGAGCAACAGTAATAAAAACTGCATGGTACTATCATAGAAACAGAATGGTGGATCAATGGAATCAAATAGAAGACCCAGAAATAAACCCACACACTTACAGACACTTGATCTTTGACAAAGATACCAAAATCATACAATGGAAAAAAAAGATAGCACCTTCAACAAATGGTGCTGGTCTAACTGGATATCTACATATAGAGAAATGCAAATAGATCCATACTTATCACCCTGCACAAAACTAAAGTCCAAATGCATCTTAACATAAAACCTTAACATAAAACCAGACACACTAAACCTGTTAAAAGAAAAAAATGGGGAAGAGCCTTGAGATCATTGGCACAAGAGGCAGCTTCCTGAACAGAATATCAACAGCATAGGCTCTAAAATCAACAATCAATAAATGGGACCTTATGAAACTGAGAAGCTTCTGTAAAGCAAAGGACAGTGTCATCAGAACAAAACGACAGCCTAGAGACTGGGAAAGGATCTTCACCAACCCTATATCTGACAGAGGGCTAATATCCAGAATATATAAAAAACTCAAGAAGTTAAACAGCAACAGATCAAGTAATCCAATTAAAAATTGGGGAACAGAGCTAAACAGAGAATTCTCGATAGAGGAATATCGAACGGCAGAGAAACATTTAAAGAAATGCTCTGCATCCTTAGTCATCAGGGAAATGCAAATCAAAACGACCCTGAGATTTTACCTTAAACCCATCAGAATGGCTAATATAAAAAACTCAAGTGACAACACATGCTGGAGAAGATGTGGAGAAAGGGGAACCCTCCTCCATTGCTGGTGGGAATGTAAACTTGTACAATCACTTTGGAAATCAATTTGGTGCTTTCTCAGACAAGTAGGAATAGTGCTACCTCAAGATCCAGCTATACCACTCCTAGGCATTTATCAAAAAGATGTTCAAGTATACAACAAGGACATTTGCTCAACCATGTTCATAGCAGCTTTATTTGTAATAGCTAGAATCTGGAAACAACCCAGATGTCCCTCAATTGAGGAATGGATCCAGAAATTGTGGTACATTAGAATTGTAATTGTGGTACAATAGAATACTACTCAGCAATTAAAAACAAGGAAATCATAACATTTGCAGTTAAATGGTGGGATGTAGAAAAGATCATCCTGAGTGAGGTATCCCATAAGCAGAAAGACACACATGGTATATGCTCACTTATAAGTGGATATTAGGCATAACATAGGATAAACATACTAAAATCTGTACACCTACAGAAGCTAAGCTAGAAAGAAGACCCTGGGTAAGATGCTCAATCTTCATTCAGAAAGGCAAACGGGACAGACATCGAAGAAGTTGAAAATAAGGAACAATAAGACAGGAGCCTACCACAGAGGGCCTCTGAAAGACTACCCAGCAGGGTATTAAAGTGGATGCTGAGACTCATAGCTAAACTTTGGGCAAAGTGCAGGGAATCTATGAAAGAAGGGGGAGATAGAAAGACCTGGAAGGGTCTGGAACTCCACAAGGAGAGCACTAGAACAAAAAAAAAAAAAAATCTGGGCCTATGGGTCTTTTCTGGAGACTCCAACCAAGGACCATTCATGGAGATCACCTAGACCCCCTGCACAGAGGTAGCCCGTGGCAGCTCAGTCTCCAAATGGGCTCCCTAATAAGGGGAGCAGGAGCCATCTATTACATGAACTCAGTTGCTGGCTCTTTGATCACCTCCCCCCTCAGGGGAAGCAGCCTGACCAGGCCACATAGGAAGACTTGAAAAACAGTCCTGATGAGACCTGATAGGCTAAGGTCAGATGGAAGGAGAGGAGGTCCTCCACTATCAGTGGACTGGGGAAGGGGCATGGGAGGAGGGAGGGAGGGTGAGATTGGGAGGTAATGACTGTGGGGCTACAGATAGGATACAAAGTGAATAAACTGTAATAAATGAAAAATTATATTATTAAAAGAACTATAAAAAATTCCCCCCATAAAAACTTCCTATAGTCCACCCAATGGGGGCATGCAAACCAAAAATGGGGAGGAAGTCACAGAAGAAGAAGAAACAGAAAGATAGGTATAAGACAAACAGATTTTGGTAGAGCAATTACACTAGAATTGGGCTCACCTGGATGATTCCAGAAAGAACGGTTACTGATGCAGCCACCATTATCTTCTCCTGGTCCGTTGCATTTTCTGGAGAGCCTGAGAACTCTGGAGCAGTATTGGTAGCCGAGGCCACTCTTGTCACTACAACTCCCACCATCATACTCAGAACTGGAAACGGACCTAATTAAACAAAGGTAAATGATGGTCAGGATATGCCTTCCTATGCCTGAATTGCCATTCAACCACAAAGTTGCCTAAAACAAGGTACTGTGTACAACCAGCCTTAGCCCTAATTCTCATGGGAAACTGAGAGTCTTCCGAATGAGGCACACTTCGGAATTTACAGGGAGTTTCTAATAGAATTTATGAAGAGTGAACAAAATCAGCACGAATCAAGCCAGCGGTTGACTTACCCACAGATATGTGTCTAGAAGTACCCAAGAAAAAGTAGGTTAGGACTGGGAAAAAGGCCGCGTACAACCCATAGGACGGAGGGATGTTGACCAGCAGAGCAAATGCTAAACCTGGAAAGACAACAGCCGAGCGTTTAGTTTTCAGTAGGTTCTCCTAGTAGTTTAGATTGGGCGTTTGAAGTCACCACATTAACGCAAAATGTGTCAAAGATACAAACACAAGGACTAAAACTAACACTGTTAGAAGAACACAGGAGTATGAATCTTTGCAATCTTGGATCAGGCAACAGTCTCTTGGAAAGGATGCGTATAGCACAAGCAATCAAAGAGTTAAAAAGCCTGGGTGGGAATGTGGATCAATGAAAGAGTACTCACTGAGGTGAGATGCTCTGTGTTTAAGCCCAGCCCTGAAAAAACAAAAGCCTTCTTCCAAGGATGTGATCCTCAAAGACAGCAATGGAGTACTTGGCTAGCAGGCAGGGTGCCTTAGTTTGACTCCTCAGTACTACAAAATAAGAATGTTTGGGGATCTTGGCTGTAGCTCAATGGTAGTGTATTTGTCTTGGGTTTAACCTGCTCTCCTCTATGTCCACTAAAAACACAGGCAATGGCCATAATGGGTCATCTTTCAGGCTGGGCATGGTGGCACATGTTTGTAATCTTAGCATTTGGGACATGGAGGAAGGAAGTTCGGGAGTCTGAGGCCAGCCCTGGCTATATGAGACTCTGTCTCAACCTCCCCTCCACTCTCTAGTTTTAGAAACAAAAAGCGAAAGGACAACACAGAGAACGGAAAAGCTGCCGGCAAATATATATCAGATAAAAGTCTATTGTCCGAAATACGTAAGCAACTCTTGCAATTCCATAATAAAAGACACGGTCTGATGGCTCAGGGTGGCCTCAAACATGCGATATTAGTCAAACTCCTGACTCTCCTGCCTCCACCTCCTGGGTGCTGGGGTTACAGGCATGGAGCCTCACACTTGATTCATATTATGCTGATAACAGAACCCAGGGCTTTGGGCATACAGGGCAATCTCTGTACCAACTGAGGCACATATCCAGCCCTGGAAACCCAAGTGTTTCAAACATCTAGGAGAACTAGGGGTCTAGTCCAGTCATAACGTTCTTGCTTGGTATGTGTCAGGCCCTGGACTTGATCACCAGCACCAAAACAAACAGAACAAAAGGTAAAGGATCTGAAGACTTACTTTTTCCAAAGACACGCAAAAGGGTACTGAGCACAAGAAAAGAGCGACGCCTGATAAACATGATCAGCTGCCAGAGAAACACAAGCCAAGGCCGCAGGGAGATGCCGCTTCTCACTCACCAGAACCGCAGAGAGAGGAGAGAGCAAGCAGTAAGGCGTGGAGGCTTCTGGAGACACGCGCACTGCTCGGAGGCGCGGAAGTGATGCGGCTGAACCTCGAGCTACCACAGGCCCAGCAGTTACACTCCTAGCGACAGATCCAGGCTACCGAAACGTATCTTTACGCAAAGAGTTGCACAGGAGTGTCCATAAAAGCCTTGTTCATCATTACCTCTGAGCAGAAATGGCTCAAACACTCGACAAAGCACTCTATAGCCACACAGTAGAATGTTGTCCCTGCTATAGTATGAATGAGCTGGAGAGCGCTGCGCTGAGAGAGAAGAACCAGACACGGGGTGCCACGGACAATTCTAATTTGCACGAAATATCCAGAACAGGAAAATTCATAGACACGGACGGTGTTGTTAAGGTGACGAGCGAAGGATAGGGAATGGAGTGCTCATCAAAGGATAAAAGGATTTGGTGTGTGCTTGTGTGAAGGGGTGGGCAATGGAAAGGTAATGAAAATATGCTAGAATTAGTGGTGTTGGATGCACAACCTGATGGCTATACTAAAACCCATTATGCACATCAAAAGGGTGGCTGGGTATGTAACGTGTTGTCAGAACACAAACCTAGCGTGTATGAAGCCTTGCTCTAGCACACACACACACACACACACATACATACACAAGTACACACACAAAAGCATTATAATAGTGAGTTTAGTTATATGCAAATTATATCTAAAAAAATTAAAAAGTAACAGAGAAAAAAAAGAAAAAAGTTACCTTGTAGTACAGCCACCAGCCCTGTGCTGATGCCAGAAACGATGTCACTCAGAAGCCATTCCTTTATCTTGTAGGCTGGCAACCAAGATGCTATGGGGAACAAGGACAGGGCAATTTTCTTGGCCTTTTGTGAAGAGCAGCTGAAAACATTGAAAGCCACAGGTCAGTGAATTAATATCGAATTTTAAGTTTGCCTCCTAAGAGTAGGTAAGAAATTGGCAAAGATAACCTCATTTTAAAAGATGAAACTGGTCATTTCACTCCCACTAACAAACTCCCCTTGGCCCCTGCCAAAACCTTGCTGGTCACTACCAGAGAAACTTTTCTGTCTTTGAAGGAAAATGCCAGCTTTTTTCCAGCTATAGCAGAATGTATGTGTCATTCCGAGTCGCGCTGTGCAGCCCTTCGGTTGGGAATCTCCCTGTCTCTGTCTGTTAGTTTGACTTGGAAGAGCTGCGTTTGTGCCGCTAGCTGCAATGGGGTGTTCTTTTTGCCCCTCCACCTCAGGCAGGGAGTAAGGTTTGCAAAGTGAAGACTGACAGATTTCCAGAGCTATGGACTACAGCCAGGAAGGAAAGCTCAAAATTTAGGAGAAATTGCTTTGCTTCTTCCTCATTCCAGGACCTCAAGAGCCTCTTACCTACAGCACCTTCTGAGATGATCCAGGAGCGTCTTGTGATGTCCGTGCGTCTTCTTGAACTCCTCTCCAAAAGTCTTTGTGGAATACACCGGTCTGGCCACCACGTACTGATTCCCTATGGCTTCGATCATTTTGCTTCCCCTGGTGACAGTGGGAAGTAGGAAGACCTTTGAAACTATGTGTGAACGCTTCTTCTTGCCGTTAGCAGGTTAAAATGCCTGAAACCAAACAGAGCTTGCTGCTTCTTAAATAACTCAGAGATAATGTGATGCAATTTACAGATGAGTGAGCTCCGAACTGAATGTTACCACCTTTTGAGATCAAAAGAGGCAGGATTACGGGACCTAGGTCACCTTTTGCTGCAGTGATACTGCTTTTTCCTTCAGTGAGCCGACACAACTCCTTTGGGTTAAGTAAGCAGGGCTTTCTTATTTTTATTTTCTATTTTGGAGACAGGATCTCACCCTGTAGCCCTGGCTGGCTTGGAACTTGGTATGTAGACCAGGCTCACCTGGAACTCACCGAGCTCCTCCTCCCATTGCTGCCTCCCAAATGCTGAGGATAAAGGTACACAGCCAAAAAGCATTAAATTGACTTGCTTTACTTGCTGAACAGTTCTTGAGAATCCATCTCAACTTTTTTTTTTTTTTTTCCTAGAGATATTTCCAAAGGTATGGTACTGGGACAGTGGGACAGATCAAAGAATATTTATTTCCCTTTAGTTCTAATCAGGGTTGCTTTAATTTACATAAGAATTCTGGTTTTTTATAAGACCTCAAAATCAATTTAATTTGTGACAATCAAAGATATTGGCCATTTATATTCCTATGATTCCTGGGAATTAAAAACAAAAACAAAAACACCAAAACGCTCGCTGTAGATACAAAGTATGATTTTGTTTACCTAGCTCATGAGTGACAAGTTCCTGTCTGAGGAAAGGCTGTGGGCAACTGAGAAGCTATTTGAGCCTCTGTTACATGTCGGGACGGTGACCCCCATGTGAAGACAGAGTGCCCGGAAGTTTCCAGACTTCCGCTGGTGTTCACCACATAGTGGTTACTGTTTAACAGTGAACATTTCCTGCGGCTGGGGTTATAGCTCAGCGTGAGACGCTTGCAGCTCTGAGGCCACAGGTTCAATCCCTAGTGCTCACGAGGAAATAGGTCAGTCAAAATAAAACAACGTCTTCTCCAGAAGGCAGCCGTTCTCAACATGGGGGTCGTGACCCCTTTGGCAAACCTCTAGCTCTCAAAACGTTTACATTGCAATGTGTAACTAGCAAAATTACAGTTAGGAAGTAGCAACGAAATCATTTTATGGTTGGGGGCCACCACAGCATAAGGAGCTGTATTAAAGGGCTGCAGCGTTAGGAGGGTTGAGAACCGCTGCTCTAAGGTATCTACATTCATGTTCGTGTCTCTATTTTTGTTGCTGTAATATTAGAAGATCAATTTATAAACTCTCTTATGTACATTATCAGTTCATCACTCACAGTTCAGACACATTAACTATTCTTATTATCCTCATCCTACAAATGAGAAAATAATTATGGACACTACCACCCACCACAATCTAAAGGCCTTTTCTTCATATAGCTAACCATGTCAGAAATGGGACCTCCATTTTCACACCTTTCTGTTTCTTCTATGACGTGCCGTTTATTGTCCAAGATGAGCATAACTGAAGCACATTCTGCTAGTATTTGCCCTCTCGGTTTTGCTTACCTACCAGTTTTGTTCTCTGACTTAAATCACAGAGATTGACGACCATCTCGTGCTGATTGTATCTTGTTACGTAATGCTCCTCCTCACCCCACCGTCTTCCCTGCCTGTTCACAGCCTTCACATCACAGCAGGAACTAGAGGCAGACTTCAGTTCTTGGCCTCACCTGCTCTCTTTGATCACCCCCTTTAGTTCCAGGGAAAGTTTCCTACTATCCTCTAACTTCCCCCGTGAATCAGCCTCTGAGAGTGTGTGTTGCTTCCTCTAGCCTATTGGATCTTGAACTTTACTGTGACTTTTAGACTTCTTCGTAGTCTCTCCCTCAGCCTGTTGTTGCTTGTCTTTGCCCCTCTTTGGTTCTCCCCCTCACTTCCAAGTCTCCTGCCCTATGGGCTGTATAGTACTTCACATCAGAACCTGCTTATGAAGCAGGTTTGGCTTGCTCTTTGCACTAATTGGTATGTTTTTGGCTGTCTGACCAGTTGCCAGCACTGTGGCTGGGACATTAGCACTTAACAATCAGTCTATGGTCAGTGACTTCTGATGCTGTGAATGCCTGGCAAAGGCTGTCTAAAGGGAGGGCTCCAAAGGCCTTAAGATCAGGAGGACTCAAGATGGTCCTTCTCCTGTCATATGTAGCTATGGATGCTCAGGAAGAGTATTTAAGTTTGGCTGCTTTACTCACATTTCCTACCTAGGTGTTCACAGAAATTTACTAGTTTTCTTCCCTATTTAGAAACAAAAACAAAACATAACTCTGACAATGCATCTTTTCTTCTTTTGACCATTATATTTTCTTTCTGCACAGCCATTATTTTATTTCTCTCTCCATTCATTCATTCATTCATTCATTCATTCATTCATTCATTCATTCATTCATATGATTTTTGTCAGTGACAGCGATGGCAGGAATAGCTTCTTAGCTAGCCCCTTCCTGAGATTACCACAGCAGGCTCTTTAAGGCCCCTCCTACTTGCGGATAGATCAAGAGCCTGAACTCTGGCCCTCTCACTGCACAGTGGAGACATCTTCCTTCTCACAGAGAGCTCGGAGGCAAGGGGGTGCTCAAGAGAAAGAATCAGGAAAGTTGAGATATCTGTCCAGACGTATGAGAGATCGAGAACCAGACTCTTTGCCCATTGCTCTCCTGACAAAACGCTGCTGTCTCACACCCAACAGGTAACAAACACCCTGAGTTCAGAGCCAGTCACCCAGGCATGCCTCGGCGGTCCCGGCTCCAGACAGTCATGAGTGCCAGCAGTTCAACGTGTCTGCGCTTCCTGGGAGCAACTTACTGTAGTTAAGAATTCAAGCGATTTTATTAATTTTTTTTTTTTTTCACTCACATGGCTCACTTTTTCTTTCCAGAAACTCTCAGGGAAAAATTATGTGTGGTCCCAGGAATTTGCAATTCCAGCTGCAAGTGTTATATGAACATTAATGGATTCCCATGCTTTGTTTTACATCTTTGTGGTTCGGATCTCTTTGGGCTCCCTAAAGTGTCGGTGACTTTAAGTAACTGGAATTCATTCTTGGAGTACTTGGCTCCCACTGATGTTGGAACTTTGAGATTTATTTGTAAGTGTTTCCATTTTTATTTACTTTCTCAAGCTGTATACTTTTCAAGTTATTTGGTCTTTATGGTATCTATTAACACAGAGAGACACACATGTACATGTATATAGATCTACGTGCGTTGGTGCCAAACCATCCACTTTTATCATTCTCTGCTTAAAAAATATTTTAGCAGAAATTTAATCCTAGGGTTGACTTCTGAAGTCCAGTTTCTCAACTGAACTATTCCTATGTATTAGTAACATTTTGAGAACTCCAGGAATTGGCATTGCACATTCCTTACCCACCCCTGAGTTCCACCTGATCACGTGGGAGCCTCCACTGTGGCTGCCCCGCTCTGCAGAGGTGTGCCTTATGGCCTGACCTTTCAGACCTTATCTAGCATTCTGGAGTCAGAGCCCTAGCCTTTCTCCTGGGAAGCCTCTCACCTGAACCAGCAGTTCTACCAGCAATGCCAGCTCTCACTCTGACCAGCGTGAGGCTAGATGGAATCAGGGAATGATAATGTCAGTATCAGAGAGGTCAAGTGCTGGTCATGAGTAGCTGGAAGGGGAAAGAGGAAGGCTTAGCCGAGATGCCAGGAAAAGAAGTTGGAAGGATAACAGTTTAGAGTGCACAGTACTTTCCTGCTACAGACCATGATTCTCTCGGCTTTCATTTGCTTCTGAAGCACAGCAGGACAGCCATTCTCTGCCGCTGACGTGCAGATCTACGCCGTTGACATACAGCTGAGCTATGTCTTTGGGAGACATAAATATAGGACCACTATTGTATAAAACATGGGAAACATTTGTTTCCCCCCTGCCCTTCTGTGATGATTGCTTGAAGGCCATTAGCGACCCACAAACACTTCCAAGGCTGTTCAGAAGCCAGATCATTTCATGGAAACAGGGTTGAAAGTCTGACGTAGAAGGTGTTTAAAGGTAACAGGACAAGAGCGAGGGACCTGAGGGAGTGGAGGCAGCCTCTCCATGTGTCCAAGACAAGACTGTTAAAGATCATGTTCATATGGCTAACTGACATTCCTCAGTCCACTTTCCATAGTGGGTAAGAGCATGCATAACAGATACCTTGTATTGCTAGTTTAATAGGAATGTTTACATACGATGGTCTTCAGACATCTTTGCAAAACTCAGCTCAGTTTTACCTTGACTGTGAACTGTCTGTTTTTCACCAATTCCATCAATATGTTGTACATTTAATGGGGAGGGGGGGGGGGGAGGAGAGAGAGCAGTCAAGCCTAATTTAGACTTTTAGAAAAGAGTGAAACTTGTGCCAGCCATGACGGTACATATCAGTAATTCTATCATTTCGGAGTTACAGGCAAAAGGATCAGAAGTGCGAGTCCAGTTTGTCTCAAACGTTTGGCAGGCAAGCATGGCTGGCTTCAGGGCTTTGCTGGCAAACGAGCCCAGCCTTGGTTTTCTTAATTTTAGAAGGAAGAAGCTATTTGTCTTTCTGATAGGGTTGTTCTCTAAGGCATAGAGACTTCTTAGCCTTGATTGTTTTTTTTTTTTTTTTTCACATAACAGCTTCAAGACTGAGTTTTAGATGAACAGTACAGACCCAGTTTGCAACACTGTCTATGCAACAAAACCAACCAAGACCTGATGGACACAAATTATGGTGGTTAAAAGAAAACAGCCCCCATGGCCCATAGGGAAGGGTATTAGTAGGTGGTGTGGCCTTGTTGGAGTAGGTGTGGTATTGTTAGAGAAAGTGTGTCACTGCAGGCAGGCTTTGAGGTCTCAGAAGCTCAAGCCAGACTCAGTGTATGTCTGTCTCTTCCTGCGGCCTGTCGATCCAGATGTAGAACTCTTAGCTCCTTTTTCAGCACCATGTCTGCCTACACACCTCCATAACTATAATGGACTAAAACTGGAAGCCAGCCCCAATGAAATGTTTTTCTTTATGAGAGTTGCCATGGTCATGGTCCTCTTCACAGAAACAGAAGCCCTAACTAAAACACATAGTAATGCTGTCAATTTTTCTATGACTTTCATGTTCACTCTGAGCTTATCTCCAAAGAAGTAGCATTTTTCCACCCTCACCAAAGTTTAAACCCCTTTTTGAAGAATCTACAAATCTAAGCTTATTAGCATGGGCTGAGAGACACTTTAAATTTAGGCTCTTATGTATTATACAAATTATTTTCTCCTGCTTTGTCACAAGTCCAGCAGTAAGTTCCTAAAACACCATGAAAGTTCACATCATACGTCTTTGCCCACATTGTTGTCTTTATCTGTGATGTTTTCCAACACCCGCTACATTCCAATTCACTCTTAAAAATATTCGTTTGACCCCACTGCTCTCTCCTTTCAACAGGCATTGATTGACCTAAAGTGTGTCAGAAACTCAGTGATGCATAATAAAAAGATGCTGAAAAGCTTCCTGGGATCCCTCAGCTGGACTTAACCATTTCCTTTTTGGAAGTACCCTAGGCATCTTCCCATTCCACGTCATACTGTATTATCATTATTTGTGTATGGTTTTCTCCCCAATAAGACTGAGTTTCCTAAGAGCAAAGCTCAAATCTCAGTTTTTTTTCCTTTTGTAAAAGCCCTGTAATGTAGTAAGAATGCAAGAAGATTTTTTATAATGAAGTAAAATATGAACAAAATATTTTACATATACATGATGTAGCCCTAACATTCAAGTTTACACATATAAAATGATTGGGACAGTTAATAAATTGAGAGAATGATTGGAATTGAGGAATGTTTCATGCAGCTCTGTGTCACGAGTTAGACCTTAGAAACATCACCCATTTCTTGCAAGGCTGATGAGAAATAAGCATGGACTCAGCAGAGATAGCAAGGCTGTGGGGGCGGGCACGGGACTTTCATACTATTGCTGGAAATGTAAATTAGTGCAGAAAAACAATTAAACATGCAGCTAGTATATTATCTACTCAAACCACTCCTAGGTTTATACATTAATGAATCTAAGTCAGCACACAGAAGAAATGCCTGCAACACCTATGTTTATTACAGCACTATTTCAATCTCTGAGTGAGGAATCAGTCTGGGTCTCCACAGCAGGTGAATGGATAGTGAGAACGGGACAGATATGCATACCTATTTATGTTATTCAGCCTTAAAGAATTACAGAATTATGCAGTTTGCAGGAAAATGAGTGACGTCAGCGGTCATCAAGCAAATAAGCCAGCCTTAGAAAGACAGCTTGTTTTTATTCATACTGTCCTAAATGAAAGTTTGGGAAGAAGGAGGGAACCAGTGGGAGGTGGGCAACAGAGTGATAGGGGAAATATGTGAGAAATATACACATGTATGAAAATGCCATAACGAATGCTGTACAATGACTATGTGCCTCAGAGCAGGTGGGCAGTAAGAGATCAAAAAACTGCACAGAAGACTTGTTGGCCAAAAGAAGAAATGGAGAAATCATTAGAGATATAATGAGAGATGTTATAGCAATTGTCAGACTAGTAAGTTCAGAGGACAGTAAAGAGAACCCCTGGCCACTCCCATAGGCCTTGTGGTTTTCGGAGCACTTTTCATTTCCTACCTGCAGATGAGGTGGGTAGGTGTTATCATTGCCACTTCACAGGCACAGACTGAGATGAGAGACAGTAAATGGCTTTCCTGACTCTTGAGAGCAAGTGACAGAGCTAGGGATGAAAAGCCAGGTTCCGTGACAGACTCACTGTGCTTGCAGCACGTTTTTCTCGGCAAGTTAATGTGGGAACATGCCAACCCTGCTCTGGAGAGAGAAGACACAACCCAAGAGCGTAGGGCTCCTGGAGAGCTGCCCTGTCCTTGAATGGAGAGACTCCGTTCTCAACGCCACACACATAATCGAGGTGGGGTAGCCTGGAAGACTTAAGACTCCATCTTAAGTCACCTGGTTTGTCCCAATCTTTGGGCCTTAGTAGAATGAAACCATGGCAGGGGAAAGCTCTCCTTTCTCTCTCTGTTTGGAGAAACACAACCTTTATTGTAGACAAATGCTAGAGTATGTTATTGGTAATTTATTCTAGTAACTTAAAAATGTCCATTTTGCTAGACGTGGCACATGCCTTTACTCCCAGCACTTGGGAGGCAGAGGCAGTTGGATTTCTTGAGTTCGAGGCCAGGCTGGCCAACAGAATGAGTTCTAGGATAGCTAGAGATACATAGTCAGACTGTGTCTCAACAACACAACAATAACAAAATAAACATTATTAATCAGGATGCTGTGCTCACTCCTGCAATCCCAGCACTTGTTTCCTGGGGCAGGATGATGGCCATGAGTTAGTTCCAGGCCGGCCTGGGCTGCAAAGTAAGACTCTATCTTACAAACAAACAAACATATAAATAAACAAATAAAAACAGGTGACAATGACAACAAATCCATTCTCATTTTGTGAACAGTTTCCTTGGTGGAATAACAATAAACACACAAATAATAATAGCACCCTGCACTATATCGCCAAATGACTAATTTACTTTGAAAAAAAATAATTATTTGGTCTTTAATATAAACAATGATTTAACACATTGTTTATTTATACATTTAAAAACATTATAAAGCTGACTTATACCTGTAATCCCAACACACAGAGGGTTAAGGCAGGAAGATATCTATGAGTTCAAGACCAGCCTAGGGAATTTGAGATCAGTCTGGGCTATGTGGTGAAACCCTGTCTCAAACCAACCAACCATCCAATAAGAATATTGTAAAATGAAATGTTCTGGCTTAAGAGAAAGAAATTGAATCTAGTTAGCATTGATCAATGACAGCACAGGTGCCCTGTGCTATCCTCTGTTAGTCATGGCATCGGGCACTCAACTGCCAGTGGCAATCTCCCCCCTGGCTCCCCTGCCACCTCTTCCTCCTTTTACTCTCTGTGCCCATTACTGTTACCTTTCCTCTTTTTCTCCTTTCCTCTACTGTTGGGCTTTGTCAGGTGTCTGGAAGGTAAAGCTCTCATGTCTGGGACAGGTGGCCTTTCCCAAATCCCTTCTCACAGGCGATTCTCTCTCCTGTTGACAATTTTTCCTAGAAGTTTGCTGTGTTTGCTAGCCTTTCAGAGCAGATAAGCTGCCCGCAAGACCCAGTTTAGGTGAAGAATTAGTGCAATTATCTGAATAATCAAGGCAAAACCCACTCCTATCTCTGAAAAAGCTATGTAAGTCTTAATAATGCACATAACTATTTCCTTGGTAATTAAGGCTCCTCAGACATTGAATTCACATTGCTAGTGTTCCAGATAACTTTTTTAGCCTACTAGTGAAACCAATCAAAGTAATCATGCTTGTAAACTCAAGATTATAATAGTCACCTCTAAATAAGCTGTGTTAAGCAAAACTATTTTTGAGAAATAGCAAATCAGCTTGAGTACAATGATTGTCAAGTTTAGTTCCTACCTGGATATACCCAGTGAGGAGTTTCAGCAACAGTGGAAAATTTTTGAGACAAAGCAGTTCTGCACTAGAAGACCGTATGCATCTGGTCGAGTCTATAGACTCGGCGTGCATCCATGTGTATTATGGATGTCTTTATATAGGTTATATAAAGTGGTGGGCAAATTACCTTTCTGTCAGCTTTAATAATTAACTTTCATTAACTTTTACAACAATGGAAAGATTCCAATATGGTCTTGACCTTTGAGACGCTGATCAGCAGAAGTGATGATGACAACAGCTTCCTTGAGTTCCTGGTGAGATTAAACCACCCACTCACTGCTCGTGTGTGTGTGTGTGTGTGTGTGTGTGTGTGTGTGTGTGTGGCAGAGAGATTTCATTGGCTTGCAGTGATTTGCACAACCATGTTTGAAAAAAATTCCCAAGTGTTATCTCTCTGACATTTCACCTACTAGCTTTGATGGGAGTGCAGAGGTTTGGTTTCTTGGCTAGATGACTTCACAAGACTTAGTGGCTGCAAAAGACTGTGTGCAAGTTAGCTCCTGGTACAATAAAGGCCCTCACTAGAAATGCTCTTTCAACAACTCCTGGCAATAGCCCCGTGTTCACAGTCTGAGTTCTGTCCGGTCCCACCATGGCTTCGGCTAAGAGCAGTAATCCCTCTGTTTTCAAAGTCAATAAATATTTCAGCCCTCTTCATGTTTAACTTCTTAGCCTTTGACCTTGCTGCTGTCCTCTTCACAGTCTCCTCCTGTTAAAAGGTGCACGTGTGTTTTTATCTGACTTCATTTTCCACCTTCCATGTCATTGCCTACCATGTCTACCAGGTCCCCTCTTCAGAGTTCCCAAGATTCTGTCCTGGGCTCTGTTCTCGCCATGGTCCTCAGTGGCCCTCAGATTTCTAGCTCCAGCCTGACTTGCCCAGGAATTCTGCAGGACCACCCTGATGACATCTAGACCTGCCATACCTGAGTCTGAGCCCTTGGTTTTCCTTTGAAATCGGCTTTGTTTTCCATTTCAGAAAGAACACTCCCTTCTGCTCACGTCAGAAAGCATGGGACCATCTTCCTTTTGTAGACAGTCTCCCCACCTCCATCCATCCATCACCTGCTCCATCTTCCCTTTGCCAATACAAAGCTGCCGTTTTACCCCATCATCACCTAAGCTGTCAGCATCTTTTGCAAGAGCCCCTTGCTACCATTCTTGGTTCCTTTCAACAAGTCCTTCATGGCTTTCTCTCCTAGTGACTTACAAATACAGCATCATAACTTAAATATCCACATTTATAACTTGTGTGAAGTTTGACTCCTTCGTCAGAATGACAGGCTCAAGGTTGGAAGTGTCCTTAACTTTGTTCTGAGTACCGACTGCTGCATCTCCAGCACCCATCATGAATCATTTGCAGAATAACTGACAGTTACTGAATGAATTATATATGATATATACAGGTCTAAAAGAGTGGGAAGGTTGCTGAAGTTTGTTCTGAGTTAATTTAACCCATGTTTAAAATCTGTCTCTAATGAATTAGTTGTAGCACCATTTCTCTCTTTATTTTATCCCATTTTCCTTTTGAGACAGTCTCACAGTGTGGTTCTGACTTGCTTGGCCCTGTCTGTGCAGGCCAGGCTAGTTTCAACTTCACAAAAATCTGTCTGCCTCTGCCTCCCAAGTGCTGGGATTAAAGTTTGCCACCACACTCAGCTAGCCCATGATTTTAATAATAATAATGGCTAACATTAATTTAATTCTTACTGTGGACCCAAAACAGTGTATGTTTATTTTATTGGATTTTATTTTATTAAATTTCATTTAATTTTTACAAGGACCAAACATAGCACAATATTTTAATTCATATTCTAGTTACAAATTAGTCTATTGAGATTTGATGTCAGTGGGGGAGCCAGTCAGAACCAGGAGACTTCGCTCTGGCACTTCTTTAATAACTATGGAAAGCCACTTTTGACTACTTAAACAAATGTCTGGCTCATTTGTTCAGAGCAATGTACCTTGATCTGCATGAACGGCATGTTTCGGTTTGGGTGCTGAAAGAAGTGGAGAAGGTTGAACCTAAAAGTAGAGTCTCAGAAGCAGTGATCAGAACCAAAATAGTTTATTTTAGAGCAGATAGGAGAGCTTGTGGCTGGTGAGTGCACTCTGAGCAAAGACAAATGAATGACATTTCTATTTACTCATGATAACCAACTAGAGAACTTAATAGAAAGATTCTTTTGAGACTTGTAACAAAAGCTACAAAGATTACTGTGGCTAAACCTTTATCCATAGGCACACAAGAAATCTAGGGAGGAAATTACAGACTGTCTTTAAGGATAAACAAAGTTGAGGAAAATTATAAAGCCGTATATTTTCGTGGATGTGGAGGCTCAATATCTTAAGTTTAATTTAAAGTAGATGCTATTGTTATAACAATCATCATCAAAAAGTCTACAAACTGAATAAACAACCCTAAAATTTGGACGGTAACACAAAAGGCCAAGTCAAGCTTGAAGTAGAAAAAAAAAGTTTAGAGGCTTAATTTGCACTATATACATTTTGTTTTTATTGCTAATTGATACAGGGGGGTTAGCTAACTGCGGACATCGTGTCACTAGGCAGGTCATCCTGGGCTGTGTAAGAAAGGTCGCTGCCTTGAGCCCAGAGGCAGAGAAGTAAGCAGTGGCTCTCCATGGGCTCTGCTTCAGTTCTGGTTTCCCAGTTCCTTCCCCAACTCCCTTCATTGATAGACTGTAATCTAAGCTGAAGCATTGCCCCTCCAAAATCAAAAGTAAAAGGATGTACATTTTAAAAATAATAAAAAAAATTAAATCTGTAATAATTGTGACAGGGCTGTGTTTGTGAAATGGGAGATAATGAAGTCAATGGGAGCTGACTAGAAGTCTTAGAAGCATATGTTGAACCTATCATGATAGAGGCTCTATGATGGTAAACTGTTTACCCACATGGAAAAAAGTCCAGGTCAGATCTCCTGGTGTTCAGGAATTAGACACAGGAGGATGGTGGATTTGAAGCTAGCATGCTCCTGTGTCAAAATTGTTTTTCTTTTTAGATCTCAATTTTGCAGCATACCTACAAAAATTAAGATAACTAAAAATCCAAATACAAAGAGTAGGAAAACTAATCCTTAAAGGTGTAAAATAACATGCCAATATAATCTCTAAAAATATGTCTTAAGCAACTTATAAAATATACATAGCTCTCTCTTTTTCTTTTTTTATTTTTTGATACAAAGTTTCATTCTTATTTTTCTTTCTTCCTTTCTTCTTTTCTTCTTAGTTTTTATTTATTTTTATTTTTTTTATTCAGGGTTTCTCTGTGTATTCATGGATGTCCTGGAAAACTCGCTCTGTAGACCAGGTTGGCCTGGATTCAGAGATCCACCTGCCTCTGCCTTGAGTGCTGGAATTAAAGGTGTGAGCCACCACCACCCAGCTTAAATATTCATATCTTCAAGGAAAAATAGTTAAATTCAACATCATTAAAATTAAATTATGAAAGGCAATATAGTAAAAGTGAAGATAGGTGCCAGACTGGAGAAGCAATTGGCTCCACTCGAATCTTTTAAGAAGTTTATATTATTATTATTATTATTATTATTTTATATGTATGGAAGTACTTTTGTCTGCATATGTCTATTTACCACATAGATGGTTGGTGCCCAATGAGCCCAGAAGAGGGCAGTGTGTCTCCTGGAACTGGAGTTACAGACAGTTGTAAGCTAAATTGTGGGCTCTAGGAACCACATGCAGGTCCTCTGCAAGAGGACCACTCTCACAGTGCTGTTAACCACTGAGCCATCTCTGCAGCCAGCCAATTGAATCTTAAAAATGATTACTACCATTAGAGAAGAACTCCTAAAAATCAATAAGACAAATGGCAGAACTCACAGACAATGCAAATGCCAGTTAACATTTCAGAACAATCTCAATTACACTGAAATTCAAGAAAATATAAACTAACAATGAAAAACATTTTACATCCAGCAGCGATAACAGCAGAGCTTTCTCTGTGTTTGAGTAGGGCAGGAAGAAAAAGAAAAGCACAATTTCTAATGCAAAATTTGCTATAGGGCCTTTGAACAGATCTTGCAAATCACTGAAGAGTTCTTAAACTTAATCTTTATTTGTTTTGTGGTATATTTGCTTTTGCTTGTCAGACACTAAGAGCAAAATGCTTGTCTAGGGTGTAGCTTGGTGGCAGAACACGTGCTTAGAGGCTCTGCTTTCAAGTCCTCAGAACCAAATAAAATAACAAAACAAACCAAATCAAAACCAAAACCCAAATGGCTGACAATGTTGTCAGGAGTGTGGAAGTTTAACAGTTCTCACATTACTGAGTGAGCACAAACACAGCCATCTTTTTCCTGAACAGTTTTAACTATTTTATCATTAAAGCTGAAGTTTCACATTTCTAACACTTGTGAAATTCCTCTCTCAAGTGTATATCCTGTCGGTAACGTGTGTTTCAGGATGCTCAGCCGTAATAGCTAAAAAGTAACAAAGGAAATAACCTAGACATCAAAAGTCATACATCGAATAAAGAAACCATGCTTTTAAGAAGACAACAAAACAAAATGATTTGTTCCCAAGATGATAGTCTGTACAATGATTGTTGGGGCCTGAGGATGGGGGAGGGATGTTGTTGATTCATAGTTACAAACTTCATATTATAAAAATGAGTATATCTTGAAGCTCTAATATATAGTATCATGGCTAGTATGAACAATAACACTTAAAATTTGCCAAGAGAGTGACAGATCTTGAATGTTATCATACACACACACACACACACACACACACACACACACACACACAGAGAGAAAGTGGCAGAGACGAACAGATGGATGGAGACAGGGACAGAGGAACAGGAAAGCTGGACATAAAGATGCATGCCTCTAATACCAGGACTTAGGAGGCTCGGGCAGGAGGATTGAGAGTTCAAGGAGGTCAGTCTGGGTTACATAATAAGAAACTTTGAGGGAGACAGAAACAAAGGGGTCATTAAAAAGAAAAATGCTTATGATTCATATTCATAGATACATAACAGGTATATATAAACAATGAGAACATAAAAAGAAACAGGACTGTGATTGTCATTGGGGGGATGTATAGGACTAGGAAGTGAGTTTCAACTTTTTTTTTTCCTATGGAAGATTCATTTAAAAAAAAAAAAAGCTAAGGTGTACACTAATTTTCTAGGGCTGCCAGTACAAAGCACCATAAAACACACCTGTAAAGCGAATCAAAAAAGGTATTTCCCCTCACTTCTGAGGACCAGAGATGCAAATTCAAGGTGTTCAGCAGAACTGATTTGCAGTGAGATACTTCCATGGCCAGGATACGACGCTGCCTCCTCCTACCTTTCAGGGATGGCTTCAGTCTCTTGCACCCTTGTCTGGTGGCATCACTCCAGTTTCCCTGGCTGTCTCCATAAGCTGTTCTCACTGTGCCGCTCCATCTTTTCCCTTTATAAGAACAGCATTAGTTACTTTGGATCAAAATCCTGTTCTACTCCGGAAAGAGTTTGTCTTGATTACATGTGCAATGGCCCTGTTTCCAAACACCTGAATACTGAATACTGGAAGTGTTGCAAAGTTTTCAGCATCTTTTTCAGACGTGCATTTCTGTCCATACCAAGATATAACTTTCAAGCAATGAAAAATGCCATTTTCAAATATATATTTTAGTGGGCTTTAACCAATGATTATACCCACATGTATTAATTTTTTTAATTGATCCTATGGCAAATTGCTGCACACTTGATCTGAAACAACACACATTTATAACCTTATACTTCTGCAGGTCAGAAGTCTTCCATGAGTCCTACTAGACTGAAATCTGTGTCCTACAAAGCTGTGTTCCTTGCTGGAGGCTCTAGAGGAGACTCTTACCTTGTCTTTTCTCGTTTAAAGGTCACCTGCATTCCTTGGCTCATGGCTTTTCTGTTTTTAAAGCTGGCAGCATTATATCTCTCTCTTCTTGCTTCTGATGTCAATATACTCTGCCTATACTTGTAAGAGCCTCTCTCTCTCTCAGATAATATCCCCATCCTGAGTCCTTACCCTTAATCACATTCAAGGAGTTTTTTTCTGCCATATAAAGTGACATAGGTTCACAGGTTTGGCATATTAGGACATGGTCAGCTTTGGAAGCCATTATTCTGTCTAGCACCCTGGATGACATCCATCAAAGTGGAGAGCATTTCCATCCCACCAGGAGATGAGATTGTCCTTCCACAGCCAGTCCCAGCCAACTCCCAGGGCAGTCTCCACTCTGACTTCATCATACGCTTGATGAGTTTGAGTCATTCTTGATCTTCATATAAATGGGAGATACAGCATGTCCTTGTGTGTTATCTTGTTTCTGTCTCACAGTTTAATATCTTTGTAACTCATCTAGAATGTTGCCCATTTTTTTATTGTTGTGTAGTAGTGTGTTGTATAAATGTACTAAATTTTGTTCATAATTCTCATGTTGATGAGTCTATGGACTGTTTCCAGTTTGAGATTGTTATGAATATTCTTATATATAATGTTTTGTGAACAGGTGTTTAATTTCTCTGTAATGCTGTGAGAATTTCTAGGCTACGAGACAGAACTATGTGTAAAACTCTGGAGTAGTTTTAGAAAAATAGTTTATTAATTATGATTCTTATCATCATTGATGGAAAATCTTATTTGTTCTGTATCTTGCTAACAGTTGGTATTATCAATTTTTGGTTCTGGCTATTATAATAAGTGTTTATTTCTTTAGAAAAGAAGCAAAAAAAATCAAAACCACCTTATACTAATAGCTGTTTACCTTTATATTTGATTATCCCAAATATCTTAGGAAATAAAGTAATTTTTTTCTCCTGCCAAATTTTATCCTTGGAATTGCATGCCTTGAATAAGTCCTCTTGGCTTTCTATCATTCTGTTTCTTGAAGACGGTCAATGTTTGCCTGTGTGTCTGTGTATGTATGTCTGTATGTTTGGGTACATGTGTATGCCTGTGTGTATGTAGGTCTGTGTGTGATGGGGGTGCTTATTCATGTCTAGGACAGCGGTTGACATCAAGACGTCTTCGTCAGTCATTCATACATCTTACTTTTTACACAGGTTTCTCAATGAACCAGGAGCTCACCATTTTGTCTATGTTGACTGGCCAGCAAGCTCCTGGGGTCTGCCTGTCTTCATCCACCTTCTGCCTCCCCACAAACCTATAGTCCTGGGGCTGCAGACATGTGCCTCCAAGGCCAGCTTTTAAATGGATACTGGCCAACCTCAGGTCCTTATGCTTGAGAGCAAGCACTTTGTCCACTAAGTCATCTCCCTAGCCCATATTTTTATCTCTCTACCTCCAGTACCTAGTACAGTGCTGGGCATGTGGCCAGCGTTCAAACTGCTCTCTCTTTCAACAGACCACTACACTTTTGAGAGTGTGATGAAATCTCAGTTTTATTCCATTTACAAACTTAGATCGAGATAAAATCCATTATTATTTTTTTTCTTTACTAATGGCATGTTCTCACGAACCATCAAGTTTTCTATCCAAGCGCTGTTCAGAAGTGATATGCAAGACTTGGAGCACTGCTGAAAGGCCAGCTGTCATATTTAGTAACCTGGCTTTGTCCTGCCCTCCCACCCTAAAGGACATGGACTCGCACTTAGATTGACTCCTCCTAGAGGCAGGGACTTCTGGATAAAATTTCCAGAACCCCCTTTGTGTGGGCACCCCCTGGATAAGTGGAGCTACCACCCCTCACCAAAGAAGCCTCTTTTTACAACAAAGGGAAAATTCCATAGTTTATAGAAGATTCTCATAGGTAAAGAAATGCGAGAAGTTATATAGCAGGGTTCACAGGTTTAGTATTGTGACAAAATTGATCAGTTATGAGAAGTTTTGCAAAAAAAAAAAAAAAATAGTAGAGCCACTGGAAATAACTGACTTGATGGATCCCTGCCCTCCCTGAATTGACTAAATTTCAATGGTTTATAGAATAGATCAAAACATTTACCAGCTTAATGCAGGTACATTTCCAGATATCACTGTGAAATGGAAAGAAATTGAACTGGGAAAAAAATCTCTTTATCTTAGAAATGAACAATAAGAGTTCAACTCCCTCACACTTCAAATCACAGTCAGCCCTCTCTGTGCCCACACAAATGATCTCTCTTTATTTATTTATTTTTTACTTATGGTCTTCATAAGGACTTTAGCCTCCAAAGAAGTCAAAGCCATCAAAGAAAATAATTCCTAAAGTTAATAGAAATGTTTGTTAATCCCTCTTGGTATCAAGATAGGTCTAGAGACAACAGATTGTAACTCATATTTCAGAATGTCAAGGAAAAGAATCAGGGTAGCCAGTAGCCAACCAGAATCCAGATTTCTAGTGTTGCATTTTTGGTCAAAATCAAAACTTGAGACTGCATGAGGAAATTCAAAATCAATCTTGTATAATATGCTTTTAAAGACTGCCTTTCAATTGGAACATATCCTCGGATATTTGTGTTGGGAGAGGGTACCTGAGGAAAGATTGGTATGCCGCCGAAGCACTTGCAGGAAGTAGTCATTGTACAGATTTGACAAGTCACCTGGGACTCATGACTCTCATTTCACGCATGCCATAGTTTCTTTATGGCTTCTTATTTCAATTTGTTTTATTACGTGTAGGAGTATTGGACTTCTTATAGCAATATTGGAATGAAAGATTAAATTTTATAAGTTTAAATACAACATTATAACTTTCTGCCCTCATCATGTCAGACCTTCCTCGCTTTGCTAGAGTCTTCATTTTAAAGGTAGGCAACCTATAAAAAAATGGGTGTGCAGAGTGGGTGTGGGATGGCTGGATTTGTCATTTTGAAACGACTGCACACTTTATGGCAGACGTTATTTAACATTTGGGAAGTGAGCCAGCTTCATCTTTGGAAAGAATTAAAGAGTTGGCAGGGTTTACACCAGTCCGTTGTGGTGGGATTTTCTACTGAATGACCAAGGCTTCTCGCATAGGCATTGTCTACAAGAGTGCCAGCCTCCGAAGCCGAATTCATCCTTCTCATTTCCCTGCCAGGTCCAGCAACCCTCTGTGGCTAGTCTCCTAAATCTTGATACTTCTTACTTGGTTCCTCTTTTTCCTCTTAGTCTTAACTTTTCTTCGGTTTTCCTGTCCCTGATCAGTTTTCCATCAGCTGGTTCACATCCTTGTTTTCTTTCTTCTAATTCTATACTCATTAGCTTACAGAATTTTAGACTTATGATCATGATTTAAAAAACAGGATCGTGGTCTTCCCCGGGCACTCTGGTGATTGTTACATTTTGGCCTCTTACAAGAATGTGTCTCCTGCTAGGCGACCCCGTGACAACTGGAAGCAGTAGCCTAGCACTATTCCTGTGCTAGTCTGGCAGGAGGTAAAGGGTTATTTCTGACCATGCTGGTACTCATTTCTCAGTTATACTAATACATATTTGGAAATATTTATCAATATTTTTAGGACATTTATTAAAAATTGAAAAATAGAACTTGATTTGGCAATTGTATTTCTAAGAAATTGTCTTGTGATGTATGTTCATAAATAAGTTTAAAAAGCTGAACCTAAGACCTATGTACACCTAAGAAAGCTAATCAGGAAGGAGGACTCTGGATAAGATGCTCAATCCCCATTCAGAAAGCCAAAGAGGATGGACATCGGAGGAGGGAGAAAACAGGGAACAGGACAGGAGGCTACCACAGAGGGCTTCTGAAAGGCTCTACCTTGCAGGGTATTGAGGCAAATGTTGAGACTCATAGCCAAACTTTGGGCAGAGTACAGGAAATCTTATAAAAGAAGTGGGAGATAGCAAGACTTGAAGAGGACAGGAGCTCCACAAGGACAGCGACAGATCCTAAAATTCTGGGTACAGGGGTCTTTTCTGAAAGTGATACTCCAGCCAAGGACTCATGGAGATGGCCTGGAACCCCTGCACAGAAGTAGCCTATGACAGTTCAGTATCCAAGTGGCCTCCATAGTAATGGTGACAGGGACTGTCTCTGACAAGAACTGATTGGCCTGCTCTTTGATCACCTCCCCCCGAAGGGAGAGCAGTCTTACCAGGCCACAGAAGATGACAATGCAGCCACTCCTGATGAGACTTGATAGACTAGGATCTGAGGGAAGGGGAAGAGGACCTCCCTTTTCAGTGGACTGGGTGAGGGACAAGGGTCGGGGAGAAGGAGGGTGGGATTGGGAGGGGAGGAGGGAGGTAGGTACAGGGGGGATACAAAGTGAATAAACTGTAATTAATTTAAAAAACAAATTTAAACTGATAAGAACAGATACTACACTTGATCTTAGCCAAAAGGCCAGGGGTGGGGGGATACAAAGTAAATAAAGTATCATTAAAAATAAAATAAAATTTAAATTTAAAAAATTGAATTTTAAAAAAGAGGAAAAAAAGTTGAACCTAAGAGTTTGTATCATAGCAGTATTTCACAGTTGAAAGCAGTGATTGTGGAAAACAGTAGCCTGGCCAGAAGCATCTTGAATATAGCCACAGTAGCTACCAGCATAAAACTGGTTAAACACGCAAAGTGCATCCGTACAATGCTGCACACTGTAAGTTCATCTCCAGGTTGCTCTGATTCCTTCCACACCACTCTCCTGATGGCTCTCAAGACTATAATCAGCTGTCAGGCCTTTCTCTTTCTGGCTTTCTGGCAATCTTCTCGTCTCTCTCAGTGTTCGTTGGCTTGGCTTTCCCTCTCTCTGCAGCTGTCTAGCCCTGACCCATTGACTCGGACTTGTGCTTACAGATGAAGGAGCCATTCCAACTGTTTGTTCCCTCACAGGTAAGATGAAAAGAGCAATCCCCAACAAGGAGCTATGGTACCTATTTTCAACATTAAATTGAGTAGGAAAATTCTGTTTCCAGCACATAGAGTGTGTTCACTAAACAGTATTTTCTACTTTCTCTATGGAGCTTCATCCTCTAATCCATGCTGCATGCTGATGCCAACGTAATATTACCATACATAGATCGTTTCCCAGAAACCGTTTGCAATCCTAAGTCCCTTTATAGTCATCTCTCAGGGTAACCAACAGCTCTTCCAGAGCCCATCTGTCTTGTCACCATCCTCCATAGGACGTCTCATACTCCATTGCCGGATGCACTTGGCATTTGACTTGTGTACATTACCAGTGTGATTATCTGTTAGATGGGCAATGAATCAGTGTTCAGTGGAATGATGTGGTCATTTTTGTTTTAAAGTATGGAATGTGACATTTGGTTAGGGGCATAAACTTGCTGTTGTAGCGTCGTTCCCATGAGAAAATCAGATCTGATTTGTAGTCTTTTGACTTACTATAGTCTTTGCATAATAGAAATCATTGCAAGTTTAAGGCCTGCTTAGTAAAGGACTACTGTTCATAATTACTAGGGGTTCTGTTGAATTCAGTATGAAATAACTAAACAGGCAAGTTGTTCCGACTTTAATGCATTCTTTATGATGACGTTAAGAATTGAGAGGAACACATAAATTATGAGCAGGAGCGAAAAATAACTCCTGTTGAAAAGTGGGCTTTTTTTTTTTTTTTTTTTGACAAAATGTAATACTGACCAAAAGCTGGTTTTTCTTTCAGTGCTGAGCCCTTACTCTTGCTGGTAAGTTCTCTACCCCTGCACCCATCTGCCAGCCTCGTGATTGGGTTTATGTCCTCCATTCAGGACTGAATTGCTCTATTTTTAAAAATAGGAAATGGGCTTCCCTCTGGACTTTCTCTTTTCTCTCATTAAAGTATTTTGCTGTCGAATCTGTCTGAACCAGCCTAATCTAGCATAGAAGCTAGTCAACATTTAGAAAAAAAAAAAGACTAATGAACTATATATATTCCCTTTACACAAATAGCAATTAGCTCAGGAGATAATTTTCTTAATTCATGACTAACTCCAATTTTTATCTTATATCCCTTTGCCTATTCAGAGAAGCCGGAAAAGCATAGCAAACAAATTCAGTCGCATCAATTTGTCCCTTCACTATCTGAAACAATATTGCCACAGAGAAAGGTTCAAATATGTAGCCTTCCCCAGAGGCTGGAGTGCAGCACTGTGTGGTTTCAGGAATGGTGGCAAATGTTTCTTTTTCTTCCTATGCTTTCTTTGTTGTGTGTTTGGAAGAATCCATTCCTTACTTTTTTTTTTTTTTTTTTAGCACTTAGAGGTTTTTCTTTGTATCTCTCAAGAGAAGGATTCTGACAGCAGGGAACGTGAATGAGGCCTGTTTATATTCATTTGGAGACTCGTGACTATCCATTGCAAGATCTCTAGATTATAAGGCAGACATCAGCACCAGACAGACAATATTCTCTCCCTCTCTCTCTCCCCCCTTGTTCCTTGTCTCTTTCTCTCTCTCTTTCTCATTTCTTTTGCATGTGTATGTTGTACATGTGAGTATACATGTTTGAACACATGTAAGCACACATGTATGTGTGTGTACTCAGGTGCATGTGTGTGTGGAGGCTTGAGGTTGATGTCAGGCATGTTCTTTGTTTACTCCGGACTCTCTATAACTTGCCAAGTCTGATCTAGCTATTCAACTTGCCATGGGAAATCCCCTACTTTCTTCCTGAGGGCAGGGATTTTTGGTGACTTGCCACCCCTGGGCTTTAGCCATGAGGCATTGCCCCAGCTTCTGTTATACTACCAGACTTAAAACAATCAACAAAGAAACTAAACCAGCAGCAACAAACCTCAAAAAACAACAACAAACCAATAACACAAACTAAACAACAACACAACAACTATCAGCCCTTTTTCTGACCTGAATTAATTTTCTAAAATGTTCCTTTACCTTAACATTTCCAAATTCCCATAATTCTCTATTTTATTTTATGGCTGTAAGAAGACAATGTCAATTTAAGGTTCAAATATATTAGGGAAATGATTACATTTATCCACATTCTTATTTTTATAAAGAAAAATTAGTAACACAAAATTTCCTTCAACAGAGACTGTGCCTGGAGAGATGGCTCTGGAGTGCTTGCCAGCAAGCTTAGGTTTGATTCTTGGGACCTACATAGTGGAAGGACAGAAGTTGTCTTTTGATGTGCATGTTTTCACCCTGGGTCTCATAGCTGTCCTTGATAAGTAAATGTAATAAAGTTTTTAATTAAAAAAATCCATGCACTTTCAATCACTGGAAAATGGCTTTCTTCTCTTTTCCCTTCTTATGAGCTATCAGGAGGTGGCAGGAAGCTTTGTTAGGTCACAGGTATACACATAAACACTGTCAACTTAGGAACATGTAATAAAGCAGACAGCATCCCTGAACCTGGTATGAAGACTGTGTCATTCCAATAAAATGTCCTTGGTTTTGTATTGAATCATAGCATAAGAACAATTTATTGATACTCTTACAGGATCCATCCAACTAAAGAAGTTAGACTCATTAATCCATGATGTTCAAGGCATCTCAAAGAAACATGGTTGAATTTTTTGGCAAGTAAAGAGCCTCAATCAGATTAGAACTGGTCACCATTTCCCCCCAAGAATGCTGAGTGGTTGCAGTGTCCAACCATGTGCCTCGCCTTTCCTGCAGTCCACACGAACTTAGAGGGCCCCATGTGTCCTCCTGGTGACTGGGAGAATAGTGCATGGTTACAGATAACTTTGGCTACAAATAAGCGAAACCACAAGTCACATAGAGTGGCTCAGGCAATGGAGAAGTTGAAAGACAGGCTTCGGGAAGGCTTCTTCCTGGGAACTTGACTTGGAGTCATGTCTTTGAGAATGTCTTGGTTCTCTTGTCCTTTTAGTTTCAATTCTCAGCTTGGATTGGCCTTATTAGCACTGAGATAGGGACTAATAATTCATTATAGTAGAACTCTTAGCTTGAATCATTGTTGACCAGTAAAAAAAAAATTCCTTTCTAGCGTCCCTTGAGGTTGGGAATGACTATGTCCAGATGACATACTAAAATGGGTGAGAAGGACCTTCCTTCTACCATTATTCTCCTTTTTATTAGATAGAATTGTGATATGGTAATGAGCAACCTTGAGGCACACAAATAGTGATAAGTTTGAAAACAAAATCACCCGAATCCTAAAGACTAAGGCAGAACATGGAGAAAGCATTCTGTCTAGCTGTGTTCCATGGCAGCCTTGAGTGATTTATGCTGTGAATAAGAAAGAAACATTCATTTTATGAAAGAGAGATTAATTTTATTCTCTGTAGATCAGGGATTAAAATATCCGGGGCCCCAAAGAGTCTCTTGAGTCTTGTAGGCCCAGATTGTGTATGTGTGTGCACTGTATGTATGTGTGAGTGTTCATGCGTGCATGCAGGTATGTGTATACATGTATGTGTGAGTATAGGCCAAAGGTCAATGTCAAGCGTCTTCCTCAAGTACTCTCCATCTTGTTGTTTAGAGTCTCTCACTCAACTCATCATTTCAGCTAGACTGGTGGGCCAATGAGCTCTTGGGAGCTGACAATAGAAAATCCCCTTGCTACCTTCACCACAAAGCTGGGCTTACAAATGCATGCCACCATGCCTAGCTTTTACATGGTCCCTAGGGATGTGACCTCAATTCTCCATGCTTGTGTAGCAGGCACTATACCGATAACGCTATGGTAATTTGAATATTGACCCCGGAAGATAGCCATATCCTACTTCCTGGAACTAGTAAATATGTCACTTTATATGGCAAAAAGGACTTTGCAAATGTGAGTAAGTTGAGATGGGCAGAGTGGCTTATGCAAGCTGTTCCCATAAAACCACAGCATCCTTATAAAAGATAGACAGCCGAGTAAGAGAAGTTATGGTGGTACTATAGCACAGGCTGCGGAGCAAAGTGGGCAGCCTCCAGAAGCTGAAGGAGGCAAGGGGTTGGACTTTGTCCTAGAGGACAAACTATGCCTTCTGATGCCTTCAGTTCAGCCTGCTCTTGGACCTCTGGCCTCCAGTAGTGATAGATAATAAATGTATATTGTTTTAAGCCACTGAGCTTGTGCAACTGTGCTATGGCCACAGTAGGAGACCAGTTAAATATATAACTGTTTGTTCTTTGAACCCTCATTTTCTTCCCAGAATGCAGTGGAGTTTTCCAAAGAGTATCCGACATATTGTAACAATTGACTAGCTGCATTACTTGTGAGAATCCAGTTGTCCTCCAATGCAAGGAGGTATCAAAAGGATGTACAAAAATATAAAATAACACTATTTTCATCACCTTTTAAAACTTAAAACTAGGTTGCTTATTTACTCTGTGAGAAGTTCATTGCTTTTACATCAGACCATAAATGTAACAATGGAAAAGATCTCATTATTAACTTAGGATTCATTCAGTAGACACTAACTCTGAAGCACCGAAATGAAGGATCTTTGTGGTCATAGATAATTTTTGAGGGAATTAAAATTATCCTCACACCAAGAAAGAGAGAGAGAGAGAGAGAAGAAAGGCAGAGAATGGCTGTTTTCAGCTTAAATGGTGTAGCTGGTAATGGCAATTTTGGATCACAATTTTATTTACATTACCCACAGGCAGACTTTTCCCAAAAACAAGTGGACATGCCAGCTTTCACTGTGATTGAACGCATTTAAGATCTATGCCCAATCTATGTCAGCCGCTCTAAATGAACACTGAAAGATGAGTCATCAGACCACCGAAAGGAACCTCAATGCCTCTTAGACCAAAGTTTTCTGGAATCCTCTGTGAAGGAGAGAAGCAACTCAAGGCTGCTGTCCTTTGACCTCCACGGGCATGAAACATGCATATCTGCACTCTTGCACATTGTACAGGCACATACACAACAGTAATAGTAAAACACAGCACATTCTGGGATCTGACCCATTTATCCCCCTCATGCTCAGATGCTCTCACTGGGAGTGACGTTTCCCTTTACCTTTTATAATCCCCCACGGGGGTGATCTATTTTAGTTTAAGAGAACAATCGAATTCAAGTCAATACTTTAATATGCCTCTGTAGTGAGACATACCCTGCCTTTTTGGAGCTGCTCAGGTTTGTCATAGTTTGTCATAGTTTCTCCAGCTGGCACTGTGCTTTAAAGAACCTTGTGGGGAAAGTTGCATCATTGAGTGAGTGTAGTGGAGGATGACCCCAGGAGCCACATTTTGGACGAGCAACTGCCAAGACTGTGAGGCCAGCCCTGGTGCCACGCTGCTGTCTGCCGCTGCGCGGACACCCTACTCTCAGCTTGCTTGCGGTGTTCTTTTCTTCTGACCTTCAGCTTTTCCTGGCCTTAATGGGGCACGAGGACGCCTTGCACATGAGTGCAAATTTTTTGGACTTTTGGCAAATTCCCAAGCTAGGCTCTACTCTCTCCCTCATGCCCTCCGAACTGTGTGGGACTGAAGTCTCCAGGGACCTGGAGAGTCCCCTTCCTCCTGTCCCACGTGTTCCTTCCTGAGTTCACTTCGCCGTGGCTGCCGTGGCTGCCTCCACGCTGGAATAGAACAGCTCACACTGTCGGGCCTTCCCGGAAGCGTCAACAGAGGCTGAGTAAGAGCCCCTCAAAGCGAGCTTCCCCCTCACCTTCTCCACGCTTCCCTTCCTCTCGCGGGCATCCCCACCAGATTAGCTTCTCTAGGCTTTAGTGCCTTCATCCACAACACAGGAAAAGCACAGTACCTGACTTGGAGACTTTGAAAAGCTAATTCTATAAAGAGAGCAGTCTCTCAGTCAACGGTGGTGTTCCATACATACTAATTATTACTTTATCAGCACAAATTTTAGCACATGCCTGCCAGTCTCCTTCAGGTCCCATCTGATATAATACTTGTGAACTGAACACACATGCTAATAATTACACACATTATGTTCCGGGAAGTTAAATATTTAGTCTGTGTTGGGGAATGAGCTGAAGCAAGTTGGTTCTGTGAGCAAAATCATGCAATGATTTTCTGAATCTCTTCATCAGCATTTTGTTGCCTACCAGTCTTCATCCAGCTTTCACAAGCTATGTAGAAAGGATGTTGGGATCGGCCACAGTCTCCTTTATCAGGTAGAGCTGATCATTCCTCTCCTTGGAGAAGATAGATTGAAAAGGAGGAATATGGAGAGGGAGGGGGAGAAAGGAGGAGGAGAGTAGGAATGGGGAAGAGGGAGAAACCAAGGGGCCATTCCTTATGAGTCCAGCTTGGTTGCCCAGTATGGAGACGGCTGCAACTCCTTTGAAGAAATGCCCTTCTACACATAATACAAACGCAGTTTCATTGTTGTGAGTCTTTAATGGAAATTTAGATTTTTATATGGTTTGGCTGATAGCTTTCTCAAAACTTTCCCCAAACTGGTCTGTAACCAGTTTTATGATTGTGTAACTAGCATACGTATATGTTTTTGGTACCCAAATGTACCTTCATAAGGCAGCGGCTTATAGTAAGTCATCTGTAGCAAAGCTCACAAGCTTTCTCTATAGAGGGACAGATAAATAAGCATTCTGGACACTGTGAACCCTATAGTCTCTTTGCAGCTCCTCGGCCCTGCTGTTATAGTCAAAAGGCGCAGAGGAAGTCATGTACACGCATGAGCAGGCCTGAGAGTCAGTGTTATGAGCACTAACATTGGAATCTCACCGGCCCCAAATTCCAGTGACCTTCAGACTCCTTTGATCATGATTTTGGCCAAAGCCAGAAGAATCAAGGAAGAAACAGTCTCAAAGAAGAGTGGATATTCTCTAGGGAGAGATCTCAGAAATGTTCATTTAAGAGTCCTTAAGTCACAAACATCAAATAATTTGTTCATATCACTTTGCCTCAGTGATCTGTTGAAGAGGTCTAAATATCATAATAAACTGAGTTAAATTTATCTACCTATAAACTTACATTGATTAACTTTTGTTGAATGCATGATAGTTATAACCTATTCAGACCCTGTAAAGTTTGAATGAAGACTTTCCTTTAGTTCCTTGGGAGGGATTTATTTTATACTTATTTTTTAAATAAAATTATAATTTAAAATAATTTCAAGCTTATGGAAATTTTGCATTTTTTACAGAGACTTTCCATATAACTTTCCTGATGATAACATCCTAAATGAATCCATTTATTTCAAATAACAAACAATAAAGACACATCACTGTTAGTCGGAGTTCATATTTTCTTCAGATTTTCTGGTTTAATTGAATGTTCTTTTTCTGTTCCAGGATTCCATCCAGGAAGTCACATCACATTCACTTGTCACATTTTTGTGGGATCTTCTTGGCTGTTATCATTTCTGAGACTTTTCTCTTTTTCATGACTGTATTAGTCAGTGTTCTCCAGAGAAGCAAAATCAGTAGAAGAATCACCTATTTTTCTATCTATCTATCTATCTATCTATCTATCTATCTATCTATCTATCTATCTATC
>NW_026585644.1:12767931-12794063 GCF_907164565.1 Psammomys obesus
ATCTATCTATCTATCTATCTATCTATCTATCTATCTATCTATCTATCGTCTGTCTGTCTTATTTCTTGGAAGGAAGTTACTGATATGATTTGGTCCTTGGCAGAATAGTCAGGAAAGAGTTGCTGCTGCTCCTGTTGGACTCATCCTGGTGGGTGAGGGGGGAAGGCTGGTTTAGTTGATGCTATAACACTGAGGCAGAATTTTCTTTTCTCTGGAAAACCTCAGCTTCTGCTTTGACACTTCAGTTGATTGCATGAGGCCTCACCCACATTTGTGAGGGTAGTTTCCTTTAGGAAACCTATCGGAGATGCAAACTACAACTACAAAGCACCTTCACAGGATCGTAAATGGTAGTGTTTGCTTAAACAGCTGGGCTTTGTGGCCTAATCAAGTTGAAGCATAATAACTGTCTGACCTTTTATATTGTTGAACACCCTTGGTTGGTATTTCTTTGATGTTTCTCTCAAGATCAAACTGGGGTCGTGTGCTTTGGGAGGTAAACTGTGTTATTGTTGTTTTGTTTTGTTTTGTTTTGGTCATTGCAATGAAGGGTTGGGATGGGAATGAGTTCCATGAAATAATAGAAATATTATCTTAGCCAAACCTCTGAAATAGCCAGAAGTTATTTGCTGTGGCCCATCATTTGTATTCTATCAGAATATTCAATTAACCTCATGATGATTACTTTCTAATTTTAAAAAAGATAACATTAGCATTAAGAGCTGCACAAGGCAAATAAGGTTCTTATTTACTCTTTGCCCAGCTTCTCTTTGGGCACTGTCAGTGGCCAAGGGTCTGTCACTTCGTTAAAGTTACATTGTCAAGATTTTACCTGCTTCTCTACTGTTGTCCTTTTGCTGTCTCAGGATCAGGTCAAGATGACACACGCTTAGTTCTCAGGTCTCCTTAGTCCCATTCAGACTGTGACCTGTGACAGGCTCTCCCACCTTTTACAGCCCTGTGACTTTTGAAGAGTTCTGCTTGGTTACTTTCAGTTTGGTTTGTCTTGTGTGTGTGTGTGTGTGTGTGTGTGTGTGTGTTTTTGTTTTTGAGGCTTAGGCTGACATAGTGCATTATGGGAGAGAATATCACAGAATATTCTCAGCGTTGGGGTCCATAGAGTAGCTATGTCTTATTACTAGTAATTTTATCCTCACTCCTGAGGATGGTGGCTTCTCTCCTTTAGATCGCTATGCTCCAGTACTTAAGTCCTCACCGCCCACAGAAGATAATGTGAGACTGCTAATATTGTATTTCTTAAACTTTTACCAACTAAACCACTAATAGATCTTACCTATAACAGCTATCATTCTGGTGTTACACAGACGTTATTCTATTTCCCGCATTCCTTCTACAATTGGAATTGGAATTCTTACGTAAGGAAGAGTTAGTCTTCCACTTATTTATCCAATTCTTTATTTTTATTATCACTGACTCAGGCTTTCATTTTATTCTTTGGGTTATATACTAATAATGCTTAAAATTTATATATTAAAAAGCCTAATGGAAGTTTCAAAGGAATCCTTAAGATAGAAAAGCTGGACATGATGGCTTGTGCCCGTAATGTCAGCACTTGGGAAGGTAAGGAGTACTGTGAGTTAGAGGCCATCTTGGACAACAGAGTGAGATCCTGTCTCTAAATAAATAAATAAAGGGGAAAACAAGTTGGGCATGGCAGTTTCAGCACTCCGAAAGTGGAGGGAGAAGAATCAAAAGTTCAAAGTCATCTCTAGTACATGAGTTTGAGGCCAGTCGAAGCCACACAACTCTGTCTAGCCCACCCTCCCACCACACAATAAAAAGAGAAAAAATACTTTAGTTTCTTTTCTTACTCTGTCCTTACATAGCCAAAGCCAAATCTAAAGCTCTTGAATGTAAGTACATGTACAGTGAAGTGATGTGAGAAAAAGAGCACACGGCTTCCAGTCCAGACCGTGAAGAACCTCAGCAAGAAGCTCACCTGCCTCACTCCAGTTTCCTCCCTCGTGAAATGAGCTTGGGGGCTGGTAGGTTACAGCTACCCCAAAGCACATTCGCAAGGGCAAAAGAGATATTGGGTGTAGAATATTTAGTGCAGAGCCTAGACTGTCTGTGCTTAATAAAATCTCGGTTCTCATTATCAAGAAAAAAAAAATATAGCTAAAGCCATGGTTAACTGTATCCTTTGTGGCTGAACTGGAAGTAATGAATTAAGGGACTCCTGGTAATGAGGTCTCGGGTTAGACTATATCTTGCTTATGTCCTGCCACCTCCCTTTATGCACTCAGTCAAGAATAAGTCATTCTTAAATTTTTGCTGAAGTAGGTCTGACTTTGACAACTGAAAACATTATAGACCTGAAAACAAATATGCATCTATCTTCAGAGCCCGGCCCTCTTCCCACGCAGTATCTGCCCTCTGGGTCCTTCAACCCCACACACCATGAAGCTTTGGTATACCTGGTTAACAGAGCCAAGTGCAGTGTCCCTTCCTGCTAGCCCATTGCCTATTGATTTGGGATATTATATCTCATTCTTTTGTCCAATCAAAAAATATTTATATGTACCCACTTCCATGTTTTATTCTTTATCCTTGTTTAAGATCATTCCCATGTCATTTTGTGATGTCATTGTCTCTCTGTAGAGCCAGAAATTTGAGAACCCAAACCAAAACATTTTGTAAGAAACCTTTTGTTTACTTTGAAACACAACATTCCTTTGAGCCTTACACCTCATCTTAAAATCTGGGAGAAGCCAGCTTATATATACATATATACAACAAGGAAGGAGAGAGCTGGCAGCACTGTCTCTTTGATCTGACTCTACCCAAAACTCTACTTAATTGACGTTTAAAACATTCAGCTGAAGGAAGGCAGGAGCCCAGCAGGAGGGGCCAGGAGAGGACAGTGGGGGAAAGGACAGGAGCAGGAACAAAGTGTGTATGACAATGCGGTAGTGAAACTCATGACCTCAGATGCTAACTTAGGATATTAGTAAAGCAAAACATTCAGATGAAGTGTATGTAGCAAAAATTTAACCATTTCAACTACAACCCAGTGACATCCAGTACCTTCATAGAGTTGTTCACCCATCATCTGATCCCCAGATATTTTCATCACCCTCTAAGGACATCCTATACGCAATTACTTTCCATTTCCCCTGCCCCCAGCTCCTAAGAACATTAATCTGATTTCTGCATTGATGAACTCATCCATTCTGGGTATTTCATTTTATTGAAATGACGTAATGTGACCTTTTTGCATCTGGCTTCTTTCATTGTTAGCATGGTGTTAAGGTTCATCCATGATGTGGCGTGTATCAGAAGTTCATCCCTTTTCTGGCCTTGCATGTATTCACAATTGGTTAACTAGTTACCAAATAATGGCCATTTGGGTTGTTTGTACTTTTTGATCATTGTGGGTAGCACTGCTATGAATATTTTTATGTCAGTGTTTTTTGTTAACTTATTTATAATTCTTGTATGTACCTAAGCCTAGAATTACTTTATTTTATAATTCTGCTTAACTTTTCTAGAAACAGCTAAATTGTTTTATATAGTGACAAGATCATTTTTCAGTTCTATCAGCAATGAGTAAAAGATCCAGTTTCTCTATATCATGCCAATATATATTATTTTTACTTCAGAAAAATTAATTGCAGCAATCCTGGTTTGTATGAAGTAGTCTGTCACTGAGATTGTGATTTGCATTTCCCTAAACTATCAATGTTGAACAATTTTCCTTTTCCTTTATTTTTCATGTAGCCCAGACTATGCTCTGCAACATACTTTGCATCAGCTTCCCTACTTGGAGGATTATAGACATATAGTCACCATGCCAACCTTACTTTTTTATTTTTTGAGAGTGAAGGTGTCTTTATTGCATGGTACCAGCACCAATGTCAAGTTAGAGGTGCGGCCTGAAAACGTTGTTTTCGAAGCACATTCAGGTCACTGGGAACTTGGCTTAGCCTATCAGACCTATGAGAGGTGGTATTACCCCTAGACATTCCTTGGCACTTGTTTCAGATTGATGGCCCGGGCCAAGACCTATAACTTCTGCATGTCAAGGCTAGCAAACTGTCCAATGGCATCTTGTTTCGGTTCCAGCACCTGTAATCACCTTCAAATCAGTCCCACACTAGCGGCCCACGGCAGGAGTCCACAGCCTTCCAGGGGATTCTCTTCACTACTTCCGGGTTACAAGTGGTCTCGGTCAGCTGCTCTCGTTTGCTCTTGTTCAGGTCTTGGCTAAGAGGTCAGCTTGCAGGGCATAGAGCTTCCGAACAGCCTCCTCATTGAACACACCAAAGCCAAAGGCCTCACAAATTCCCTGGGAAGGCTGTGCAGCATGAGGCAGCCTTCCCTGGGGTGACTCCAGCTGTTCCCGCAGCATCTGGCACAAGCATATCATACTGCACCGCGTAGCTGATGAACTTCTTCATGGCTTCCTCCAGGGGATGAAGCCATCCTTGAGGAAGACAGAGGGGTTCCACATGGCTGCTCCAGCCACCATCCCTGAGGAGGCAGCCGTGGCTTGCCGAAAGGCTTCTACATCCAAGTGCTGCTGGAGGTGGTGGTAAGATCCTCCACTGGCAACGCCAGGTATGGAGAGGGTTTCGGCGACGGCTCTTGTAGCTTCCCAGCTGAGGTCGTTCCCATTCCTCCCTCAGTGGAATACTCTCTTGGACAGCCCATGTTGACATCAATAACAGCCGCATCACTTTCTACAAGCCTGGCCACAGCAAGGGCTCTCTCTGTGTCAGAAGTCCCGTCTGGAAGACCACTCTGCTCTGTTCTCTTTCAAGCGTGGGGAAGACTACTCTGTCATCAGGAGCAACAAAGTCTGCTGTGCCGAGCATCTCATTGACAACTCGCTTGCACTGAGGCATCTTAAGACCAATCAGCTCCTCACAGTAAACAACCTCTGCTCCATAACCCAGGGCTAGTAGTCACCTTGGTAGAGTCTCCACCTGAACCAGAGGGGCTAAGATGTGTGTATTGTGGTAGCACAGGGAGAGGCTTTTCCCAATCATTCCTCCTCTGCTCTACCTCACAGCCACTCAACTCTAAGGCTCCTCCCTCCTTCCAGACGGTATGATGCATTTGGTGCAGCCATGTCACGCGCCACACTGATCCTCGCCAGCCACCGTACTCAACCTTACTCCTTTTAATTTGTGTATCTTCTTTGGGAAATGTCTATTCAAGCCCTTCGCCCCTTTGTCATTGAATCATCTTCAGTTTTGTTCCTAATTTAAAAGATTTTGTTTTTAATTCTAGGCCTTTGTTAGGTGTCTATTTTCTCTCAGTCTGCAGTTTGAAGACAGCCAGCTTATTCATGTTCCTTTTGTTGCTGAGTCCCTCGATTTCACACCTAAAAACCCATTGCCAAATCCAAGGTCATCAGGCTTCAGTTCTATGCTTTATTCTAAGATTTTAATGTTTTTGGCTATTCGTTCCATTTTGAGTAAATTTTTGTATATGGTCTAAAATACAGGGCTTACTTCATTCTCTTGCCTGTAACTTTCTAGTTGTCCAAACCATGTTTGTTTAAAAGATGCATGTTGTCTCACCTGAAGCTATGACACCCTTACCAAGCTTCGGGCAACCATCTGTACATATTTTTGTGACCTTTGTATCTTCTCTATTCAAACCAGACAACATGGACGTGAGGATTTAGCCTTTAAAAGAAGATTCTCCAATTTAGCATTTGAAGTGTATCCATTTTACTGCTTCATGTTTCTCAAGTCAACACTGCTTTCCCTCCTGGTCACTATCAGTCCAGCCCAACCTCTGTTAACTCCCATCTGCATTGCTGCTGTGGCCATTCCTCAGTAAGCAGTCAGGGTCATCTCCTACAACTAACAACAGAGTCATATGAATATCAGTTCTTTCCGTAAATTCAAAATCTTAACATGATCCCAACATCTACCCTCTGTGCCCCAGTGGTCCCCTTTAGACTCCTTGCACTCAAGCCTCTCTGGATTTCTGGCTGTTTCCTGAGCTCACCAAGCTCTTTAGTTCCCTAAAGCTGTTGCATGTGCAGTTCCCTCTGCCTGGAATAACTGCCACTTTGCTTTTCAGCTAGCTGCTATTCACCCTTCAGCTCATGAATCATAATGTTACTCCCACAGAGAGGCCTTCCTTGACCTGCCCTCTTTTAGTCTCTCTCCAGGAACATTGTAGTTTTTAATTCCCTCATGTTGATCAGAAGCTGTGATCATGTACTCGCATACGTGTGCCCCTTTAAGTGCCCTGGATGGTTTTATGCTGCCGTTGTACTGCCTGCCCCAGGTGCATTATCTAGTAAATAAAAAAAGATCCAAATGAGTAACAAACAATGAATAATGTTTGCTTAATGCTTATTGTCTTGCCAGTATCTTCCAGACAAGAGGGTTTAGTTTATTCTCCAACTCTCCATTCTGCATTTGTTCAGTGGCTATTATTATAGGTGCTGGGACTTAAAATGATACCTGCCATTGAGGCGGCTCCAAAAGGGAAAATATAGTGGACAGAATGGTGGCTCCTAAAACATCAGATCCTGACCTTCCTTAGGACCTGTAAATGTCACCCTTATTTGGAAAAAGAGTCTTACAGATGTGATAGAGGACCTTAAGATAGGGAGATTATATTACTTTATTCAAGTGGACCCTAAATACTGTCTTATGCATCCTAGAATGAGCAGAGGGAGATTTTACATGAACAGGCACCACACACACACACACACACACACACACACACACACACACACACACTGATGAAGTAGATTACAAGGATGTGTCCACAAACAAAAGCATGTCAACAGCCACCAGATGCTGGAGAAAACAGGGAACTGCCTTTCAGCATTTCTGGAAAGACTATGGCCCTGTTGATATCTTGATGTTAGCCCAACAAGACTGGTTTCACAGTTACTGCCTCCAGAATTGCGAGAGACTAGAGTTGTTATAAGATGCCCAGTGTGGGGTTAACTTATTCCGGCAGACACAGGAAACTACACGACACAGGTAGAAGTGAATAAATCTTTGCGAAATGCCATCCCTGGGCAAAAGGACCTCAACGGTGACAGGGGCAAAGGAAGCACTCCTTGGGAAGAGGCCACAAAGAGGTCTCAGAGGAGGGACGCTGAGTTGAATTTTGAAACATAAACATTGATTTCTCAGGCAACATTAGAGGCCACATATGTGGAGATTGTTCCCACAAAGCAATGACACAGGTAAAGGCCTGGGGACACAGTTATAGAACTAGACCATTTGGAAACAGCTGGAAAGTCAGGTGGATGGAGAAGAATAGTGAAAAATATGGAAGCTGGGAATCAAATTCCAACCAGACTGTGAAAGGCCTTGGGTATTATGATGACATACTTTGTCTTTGTTCTCTAAGTAAGAAGAAACTCATGGAAAAGAAAGGGATGATTGATTTGTAGAAACTGCAACAACCTGAAGAGTGGTCTGAAGCTTGGCTCTGCCAGTAACTGAGTCTCAAGATGAGAAGATCAAGAAGCTCAACGATTATATGGAGATGTGGACAGGGAAACAGGTACATCCTCCATCCTGGATGGTTATCACAGGCTGTGGCAATAATCTAGTCAGAGATGCCAAGCTCAGGTGGCGATGGGAAGGTCAGAAGAAGTGTGCTAACTTGAAGACATTGCCTTCAATGTCTTCTTCAACAAAAAGGAGGAATTTGTAACTCCATCTCCTACATTGCGTGTAGAAGAGGGGGTTCAAACATGTGGGGATTGAAAGACACCATGAATAAAATTATGGGGAGGAGGGCAGTCAAATCATTTAGTTCTTGATGGGGTAAAAATGTGTGTGGGGTAGACAAGTTCATGTTTCAGAAGGATGATTACAAATATCTGCTGAAAGTGGAAAACATCAACAAGCATGGGAGTTGGAGGGATAAAAGTGAAGAGGGAGGGAAGTAGATTAAGAACAGGATGAAGGTTAGACCCTGGGCTCCACCAGATCTTGGGGAGAAGGTTTATAGACAGCATAAGATCTCTGAAGCATTATAGAACCGAGAGTATTCTGGAGTCTTATGTGCTGATGACTTTTGTAACATTTCTTTATTTGAAAGACTTTTGATCTCTTAGTAATCTGTATTGTCCTCAGACCAACAAATTGGAGACACTGTTGGCAGCCTACATTTCCATGCCTCCTGGCTTCCTGGAGTCCCACCTAAGGATCCAGTCATGCAATTGGTTAATCTGAATAACCACGTCAATAACCAAACCCTTGATCAAATCATGAAACAATTAATCCAGTGAGAACTTAATGATCTGATCGGTTGGTTGACCATAATGAAAACAAAATGTCCCTTTATCTAGCAATTGGGCTAATTCATCACCATTTTGTAAGATAAGCATTTTCTAGTCATGATCTGGATCCCAGTCAGGTTGGCAATTACTGTGAAGCTATAGAAGCCTGCTTAAATTAATGAGCATCATAACTCATTAACCTCTTGAGCCTGGGCTATGTTCTCGGCATTACTGACAGGCATGAGGCATGAGCAAAGGAGGTGCGACAAATGAAAGAAATCAGGGAGCAAATATAATACAAAGAAAAAAAAAAGAGAATCAGGTGACAAAAAGATGAAGGTAAAATTAAGGTAAAGAGAAAAAGTAAGAAAAGAAAGATATGTATCTGAATTTGTTTCTAAAGGCTGGGTAAAGTAGTTCGGCATTCACAAAAGGAAGGTATGAAGAGGTATAGTTGGAAACAAGTATGTTAATATCAGATAAACCTGGGCTCTAAGTCCTAGATCTGCCCATCCTATTTGTGTGGCTTTGAAGAACATAATGTCTGAGCTTCTTTGCTTCTTTCTGAAAAGTAGCATGCAGAGGTGGCAATCTGCGATCCTAGAGTTGCGTCTAAGCCAGTTCTGCTACATAACAGCTGCACAACCACTAGCAAGTCATTTAACCTCTCTCTGATCTGGTTTCTTCATGTTTTAAAGTGAGGAAAGTAATACCATGTCCTTTATCAGGCCGCACTAGTAAATGAGTTGGTTCTTGAGAAGCAGTTGCGTCATTGTGCTTAATAACGTTAGCTATTAGCTATAAAGTTGTAACAATTAACTTAAAAATGTTTGTGAAAGTGCCTAGTACAACGCTTGGCTTCCAAGCATTAGCGCATAGCTGGTTTCCCCTCTCAGCTCCCCAGGTGGAGGTCATGGTAGAAGAATGACTAGCTTTGAACTACTTGCTCTTTGTGTGAGCATCTGAAAGCCCACTGGGGCCAATTCTAATCCCCTGATGTGTTCCCACTTCACTTGGCTCTTGACAAGCAGATGGGTTGGGGTTCATTTTCAAAGCATTTTGAAGTGTATTAACAAATGATTCACTGACTTTATAGTTAATTGCACAACAGCTTTAAAAGCTCACCACTCTCTGGAGGCAAATTTTTACACTGTATATAGCATGAGAGTTAAAACAGTACTCCAAAAAGAGAGGTCTAAATAGGAGAAATGAAAGTCACTGCTGGTAAAACCTCATAGATAAAAATCACTGCAGCATTCATCTTTTTTTTTTCCATGTGATTCCAGTGTAGAAGATGAAATATTTAAAAATGAGGCAAATCAGGTATGGTGCAGCCTATAATTCCAGCAGTTAGGAAATGGAGGTGGGAGGACCACATAGCACATTCAATATAATTCAGGTAACCCTGAACTATATAGTGAGACCCGGTTTTTAAAACAACAAAAAAACCCTGGGGAGGATCTGCTTAGTGTGTGGAACACCTTAGATTTGACCATCCCCAAGAACAAAGGAAGCGTTTTAGCTCCTTTCCTAACCACGTATTTATAAGGTGTGTGCACCCTGCACATATGCCTTCCTACAACTTAGTAATTGCGTGGAAGCACTTAAATTACTGGAAGGAAAAAAAAGGGAACCATTTCAACACCAAAGTAAAAAAAATGGGCAGGTGTAATTCTCTGAAAATACGTCCATGAACAGATATGAAAAACTCTTGTCTGTGTGTGATTTTACTCCCATAATAAGGTGGCAGTAAGAGACCCCTCCCTCCTTTTTGTCCAGCCACAGATCACCTCCATTTTTGTTTGTTTTGTTTTGTTTTTGATTTAGGGTTTCTCTGTTTAGTCTTGGCTGTCCTGGAAATAGCTCTATAGACCAGGCTGGCCTTGAACTTACAGAGATCCACCCGCCTCTGCCGCCCGAGTGCTGGGATTAAAAGTGTGGGCCACCGCTGCTTGGCTCCACAGATCCCCTCTTGTCTCCTCAGGTTTCATCTTTGCTTTCCAGTGGCTCTGTTCTGGAGACTCTAACAAACTGAGCTATCTGGCAGGTCCTCTCTGGTGTCCTGGTGTAAACATTATATAATCTTACCTTGATTACTTTTGGCCGGGAAGGGGGGTATAAATTGCCCAAGTTTCATTCCTTTCCCTTGCCTCTGAACTCCCAGCATCTGGCGTTTCAGATGCTTGCCACAGAGATGGTTTGTTTGTTTATTTGTTTGTTTGTTTTTACCTAGGGATCCAAATTCTAATCCCTGAGCTTGCTGAGTAAGCACTTTGCACAGTGAGACATCTCTCTGGAACAGGAGAAGGTTGGGGGCATTGGTTGTTTGCTTGGTTTTTGGGAACAGGGTCTCTCTATGTAGCTCTGGCTGTCCTGGAACTCACCGTGTGGACTAGACTGGCCTCGAACCCAAAGATCTGCCTGCCTCTGCCTCCCAAGTGCTGAGATTAAAGGTGTGTGTCACTACACCCAGCAAGGGGCATTTATTTATTTATTTATTTATTTATCTATTTATTTATTTATTTATTTTTACGTATGAAATAGAAGTATCAGTTTGATTCCAATGAAAACCAATTTAAACCTATTTGGAATAAAACTGCACTGCCAACTCCAGAGAGGTAGCAATCTTTCTCTTGCAAATAAAATCTGCTCTGGCATCACTGCCCACCACATGAATCCCTCCCTTTCTGCTCCCCCAAGCTCGTACATCCCCAACAAACGTTCTGTTTCCTTACTGGAGACAACATATCTTATCTCCAGAGGTGAGGTCAGGAGCCCAAGTAGAAGACGGTGTGCCCTACTGAGGTCAAAGGCCCCTTTGAGTCGTTGCTCCCCTCCCACATCTTGGTGACTTGGTATCTTGGTGACACCCAGGTAATAAGCAGATCCAGCTTTGGAGGGGAAGAGATTCTCCTCAGGTAGGATCTTCACAGAGGGGTGGGGGCTGCCTAGCAGGTTCGTCATGGCCACGCTCTAGTTCAAGCTCAGCACGTTTCCATCCTCCTCCCTGGCCAGGAAAATGTTCCCCAGGATGCCCCGCAGCCCTCTGCTGCTCAGGCAGCCACATCCTAGGTGGAAGAGGCAGATACTTAGTAAAGAAAGTTACAAAAGCCGTTTTAAGTCAACTGATTCGTGGCCTTGTCAACAGTGCGTGGAGGTTAACCCAGCACTTGCTGAACCCTTAAAAAGATGGCGGTGTCCCAGTCAAGACCACGTGATCAGCACACTGCTGTGGGTGTGGCTAACTTCGTCTCTCCTGTACAACGGGGAAAGACATCTCTCCTGTGCAAAGTTGCAGGCAAGCAAAATAGTTTCTCCATCGCCTGTTTTGTGTTTGGCTCTCAGTCTGAGCTGCCGAAGAGCAATGGTTTATCGCCTGCTTATCACGGGTTGAGCCTAGGCTAACCTCTGTATCTCTTGTCCTCATCCCCTTAATCCTCAGAGCAACCTCATGAGTCCGACGTCAGCACCGATTCCTTAAGAGATGAAGAAAGATGAGGCAAAGCGGCTTTCTCCACTTCTTTCCAGCCCAGCTCATTGACCAGCCCAGCCAAATCCACGAGTTCCTCGAGTAATAAGGTAGAGTGTTAAAGGAAGTCACCTGACGTCAGCTTCTGGCCTCCATGTGCATTGGCACACGTGCTCCGATATACAGCACACATGCCTATGCACCTATCTTGCCTATCTCCCCTCTTCCTGTTTCCCATATTCCTTCTTGGTCTTTGCCAGATTAAGAAACCAGGATTGGATTGTTATTTGTAGGAGAAAGAGCAATGCTGTCCTGAACAAACGGTAAGGAATGGAGACACCTCTATCTTTCCAGGCTCTCCACTGCACTGCCCAAAAGGCCAGAAGGGAGTCAGTTGTGATGGGAGCTTGGGGGCTGGGGTGAGGATTTGAAGAGCCTGCTTCCTCCTCTGGCCCTTCAGATGTGGCTGTTCCACTCTGCCTTAAGCATCCCAGTTTCAGTCTCACTGACCTCCTCATCCCACAAACCTTGTGGCAGACCATACCTCATCCTGAAGCCCTGTACCTGCTGGCCCTTCCTGAGCAGTTCCCACACTCTCCATCCACAGACCTCACTTCCACAGCATCTCTCAATTTTAACTTAGTTTCTTTCTTTTTTTTTCAAGAAGATATTTAAATTTTTAACTGGTTAGGTCACATATATTCTTAGAATCCTATACAATGTGAATGATGAAATTAGGATGATCATTATCCTTTACCTCAAATAGTTATTATTTCTTTGTGTTGGTAACATACAAAACTCTCTCACTCCTGGATATTTGAAATATACAATAAATTCTTGCTATTTCTTATTTTCCCTATTTACCAGACTCCCTTATTAAAGATTCCAGAAGGGTATTAACCATGTTTATTTTATGATTTTCATAGGAAGATCTCAACCAATTTTTGTTGAATAAATAAGCTTGGTTGTTGAAGCTCCTTATATTAAGATTATATATGGATATATTATCAAGATTTTATATAATTCTCTCAAAATTATTTATACACAGACATATACATATACACATACAGTAGTATAGTGTCAGGTACCCATAGTCTCAGCTCCAGAGAAGGAAGAGGTGGGAGAATTTTTTGAATCCACAACTTTGAGATCAGTCTAGGGACATAGGCACACACACACATATACACAAACGGGAGGGAGGGAGAAGAAAGACAGGGAGGGAGGGAGGAAAGAAGAGAAGGAAGGGAGAGAAAGGGGAGAGGATTCTCCCATAGGCAGTCTTAGAGTCCTGCAGTAGATATAATGCATTTTAAATTTTATTTCACGTACATTGGCACTTTGCCTGTATATGTCTGTGTGAGGGTGTCAGATGAAGGATGAGGAAATGGATGAAGTTACAGACAGTTTGTGAGCTGCCATGTAGGTGCTGGAAATTGAATCCAGGTCCTCTGAAAGAGTAGACAGAACTCTTAACCACTGAGCCATCTCTCTAGCCCTGATATAATACATAGTTAAGGAACCTCTCAGGGGCTAGTCTTAAAGATGTTGGCCGTAACTGTTCTATGGAAGATTAATAAAGGGCAGGGATACATAACACAGATGCACATCATGCACAATCCTCATGAAGCACAGAGCAGCCTGGACAAGAATGCAACAGCCAACCTCGAAGCTAACAGGCAGTAAAGATTCTATGAGATTTTTCACAGCCAAGTAGTATGACATGCATGATTCAAAATGCTCTCCTACCAGCACTGTATGCTACTCCTCCCCAAATAAATCAACTGCCAGCCTAGGTGTAAACACAGGAGAGAGGTGAATTTGTCATGACACAAAGGAAAGGAATGTAGAAGCTGGTTAGTGAACTTCACACGGTATTGCTGGACACCTAAGGACAGTAATATTAGTCCTCAGGGCTGGAGACACTGTTCCTGTCAATGCTGAGACAACGCCATGGGTGTATTGAGGGTGGGGAAGAGGTTGCTCTCCTGGGTGCCCTGTCCCTTTTGACTCTGCAACAGGACAATGATTGCATCGGAAATCCTTTGACGGGGCCTATCTGAAAGCTTGTGTCTGCAGATGAAATCAGGTAGCTGAGTGTAGTCACCTCTTAGTGGAGAATCAGGCACAGAGTAGGAGAGCAGGACTTTAGCTCAAGTGCCACATGGAGTCAGTAACCCTCAGAGCCTGCAATTATTCTTCTTTGGATCATTTTGAAGTTTAGTGAATTTCAAAAGAAACATTATCCCTCAAACAACAAATTGGCATACCCATACTTTGACTGAAATTCTTATTTTCATGGTTTATCAAAAGTTGTCTTTTCAGGATAAAACCAAGGGCTTTCTATAGTCTCCATTAACCTTTTTTTTAGAAACCCAGGCACATTGACACATCTTGTAGTTAATTAGTCATATTTCTGCCACGGGACCCTAAAAGTAAGGTAATCAGAATGAAATGAAGGGGTGTCCTCATTCTGCTAAGGCATGATCAGAGACTCTCCTGCCAACTGTCCACTTTACAGCAAGCAAACTGAGGCTCAGAGAACTGAGAGACCTAACCCCAAAGGAACAGTAAGTCCCGAGTCCCAGGACAGTCTTTCTAGCTTGCTTTGTGCTGAGAATTTTAGTGGAGTGCCCAGTGGGCCTGCTATTCCAGAACTGTAAGCATCCAACAAATGCTAGAATGCTCTTAAACCCTTGCAGCCATGAGTTGCTCCATGCCAACAACAGCTGAGGAACAAACATGTGCCATCTGAAAGGACCCGAGACTTCTGGATTACTGTCATTAACTTACCACTAAGTGGTTGTTATACAAAACTATGTAAATTTACCTAATACTCATCTAACTCATACTTGTTGATCAGCTACTATATATCAGGGACTGGTCTAAGCCATGGAATATAATAGTAAATAAAAGAGTAAAAAGGATAATCACTGTTGTCCTTTGGCTTAGGGTTGAGTGAGGGGAGTCATTCAATAAACAAAATAAGTAAGTTGCATTCCCAGGATGGCAGATAGAGATAAATGCTATGTGTAAGTCAGGAGAGAAGGGTGCAGAGACCAAGTTGGGGAGGGTGGTTATGTGATTGTAGACCGGACAGTCCAGGATGAAACTAAAAATATAGTCTCCCTTGGGCCAAGCCTTGAGGTGGGTGCTTTCAGTAAGCCGTGGGGATGTTGGGGGTGGGGAGTATGAGTGGTCCAGGTGTAAAGACCCCATTACAACACTTAGACGGTGTGTGGACTAAGGATTCTGGGCTAGGAACATTCAGTTAGATGGCTCCTACAAACATAACTTCTACCTCTAGTTAAAAAAAAATCTAGTTAATATATAAGTCCACAGTTTTAACATTTAGCCTGCCATTACCAGAAAAAAAATGATAATTGAGTCTTGGACTGTAACTTATGTAGAAAATCAGCTTTAATCACATTTTCATTAGAAAAAGGTTTAGCTTATTAATAATTTGCGGGCTATGAGGTATTGGGTCATACATGGATCAAAACCATCTCCTTCCTATTTTAGAGGTATTTGTGTTCCTTCTGCGGCATTACATGGGGCAAAGGTATTGTGAGGGAGTGGAGGTCACCATTATGTTCCAGGGTACAATAGATGTGACTTGGTTCCACCCATGCCTGTGGAACTCAACCCTTTTGATTCAGAGAAGACCTGTATTTGGGTGCCTTCGGCTTTACACTGCTTGGGTCTGGCAGAATTCAGCATTGGGTAAGAATGCCATTGTGTCTCTGGGACCAGATGATAAATAACTGTTGCTTTTTAAGATCCTCACAATGCCGGGTAAGGTCAAAGAGCTCTCATTTAATCTCTGTGGGTACAACAAGGCCCCTCATCTCCTTACTTCAACAAATGCTCAGTGCACACCTAATCCTGCAGGACTTTGCTCTAGGTATTGGTGACGCCATAGCGAACACGATAAAACCGGCACCCGTTCCGCAGGGTTTCTCTCACCAGGAAGACACAGGCAATAGGCAGGTCTGTCAGCACGTGTGAGAAAACATTCACGATGAGGATCAGCGAGGCAAACAAGGAGGTTATGAGGTGGAGAGCACTGGGCGCTCTATGCGGCCGGGGAATCAGGGAGCGTCCTGATGTCTAGTGTATAACGCTGAGGTTTAACATGTGCAGTTATGTGGCGGCCACCACAACCAAGACAAAAACGATCCTGTCATCGCTGGACTCTTCCCTTTCCCCAAGCTGCTGCTAACTCATCTTCTTTCTTGCCCTTGTAGTATCTGCTATTTCCAAGACTCTTATGTAATGAAATCACATGCTACATAATGCTGCTTGCATCTTTGTTTGTTTAAGACAGAGTCTCGCTATATAACCTAGGTTGACCTTAAGCTCATGATCCTATGCCCCAGCCTTCAACATGCTGAAATTAGAGCCACGCTCCACCACACCTGGCTACACAATACTTTTACAGTATTTGGATTTTTTTTTTAATTCTCACAGAGCATAGTGCATTTGAGGTTCATGTGCACCGTGCATCTGTAGATTACTTCTTTTACTACGGAGCAGCGGTCCGCTGTGTGTCCATGTCACGGTTTGTACCAGTCCCCAGCTGAAGAGCATGGCGTTGTTTCTGGGCACGGTGAATACAACTACTGTCAATACTGCCACCCGTGGTGTGTGTGTGTGCGCGCGCATGTGTCCGTGTGTGTGCATATGTATATAGTAGGTGTGTGTAGTATGTATGTGTGCATGTGTATGTGTGTGCGTGTGTGTGTGTGTGTGAGCTTCAGAATATACATTTTGTTTTCTAGGCTGAATGCTTCGAAATGGGATTGTTGATCATATGATACTATATCTTTATAAGAAAATGCAAAACTATTTTCAATAATACTATTTGCAGTCCCACTATCAATGCATGAAAATTCTAATTAACAGTTAGCATAACTATTTGGTTCATTTTCTTAAGGCAATTACGCTTCATTTTTTTTTTTTCCATATTGATTTACTGAGTCTATAACATTCACTTATAAATGGAATCCTTTGCTGTCTGGAGATAGGTAGTGACTATAACCCTGGGAATGAAATTATAACTAGACCATAACTAGACCATAACTAGGGAACAGTGGTGTGATACAAAATCTCCTACTTCTCCCTTGGGCTGCCCCCAAACATGTCTTGGCTGGGTTGTGACCTAGCAGGGATCAGCCTAGCAAATGACACCTGGCTGTTCCAGGTTTGGGCTTCAGGGCAAAGGGACAGCACATCTCAGGGCATGGATTTGAAAGCACGGGACCTACATAAATGCTTGAGATGGAGGGCAGGTCCTGCAGCTGTGTTTGGACTTCTCAGTGTCCACAAAAAAGTTCTGGACACTCATGTTAGGTGCCTGTGTCTTGGCATGTCCTATTGAAAGGAGCTGGCTCCTAAGCTGTGTATTTGGAGTTGTCATCCAGATGGATATGCCCTACTGAGCACACAAACAGGGTTATAGCACAAGCCAGTTTTCGCCTTGTGTTGTATTAACTGGCTTCTTTGGCTAGAGTGGAGTTTGGCAGATGCAAGAGAAATTCAATTGCCATAACTTTCCCAAGAGTCCAGGTGGCAAGTGAACTATATTTTCAGAATCACAAATGATTTAATATCTAGTTTGGCAGCTCCCTTTTGTATATGTATGATATTTATTTATGTATCATTTGAGGAAATGGAATCTGTGGGATATTTTGATGACTTTTGAGGACAAAGAGAGAATACTTTCAGTTATCAGAACAGTTCTAGAAAATCCAAGAGACAGTCTTGTCCTAAAAAACAGGTCTTAAGACTTCTCTTCTGATGTCTTCTATGGAGACAAAGCTAGAGGGTGCACAGATGGCCTTGGAAGTCAGGGGGTGGAATATGGGCCTCCCTCCTGCCCCCCCCTCTAACAACAGGGCCACATAAGTTAAGTTTGGTCACCTTTTAAAAGTTCCTCGGGAGGATCAGTTCAGGATTCTATGTGGAAACACTTGCAGTGTGCTGGAATTAGAGGCGTACACCATGTCTCCTGGCTAGTTTTCTATTCCGACGTGCAAATTCCACAAACTCATTTGTTGAAAGCAAGATGCATTTGTTATCTTACAGGGTTGTTGTTGTTGGTTTTTTGTTTGTTTGTTTGTTTGTTTTTTCATGGCAGAAGTCTGACAGAAATGACTGCATTAGAACCAACAGGTTGGTGCTGAAAGAGCTATGTTCATTTTTCGAGTGTCGGGGAACATTAATTTTTCTACCCTTCCCAGGTTCTAGATGCCCCTGCATTTCTTGATTTGCTGCCCCTTCCTTTGTCTCCATAGCCAGCCATGGTGGGGTGTGTCTGCCCCTGCTGTATCTTTCTGACTCACTTTTTTTTTCTGTCTTTAATTTACTCTTAAAGATTCATGTAATTTAATGGGGTACTTTTTAGACAGCTCCAAATAACCTCATCTCAATCATTTCTGTCCATCTGTAAAGTTACACACACACACACACACACACACACACACACACACACACACACACGCTCGCTCATGCATTCACCCCTGTATCTATCTATGTGGTAATCAAAAAACAAGAATGGAAGGCTGGCACAGTGCTGTACAGTTGTAATTCTGGCACTTGAAAGACAGAGGCCGGAAGACTGAAACTAGAAGCCAGATGAGAGGTGGGGGAAGGGATGGTACCAAGCACCCATAACTAATCAGTGTTTTGCTCAACAACTTTTATTAGAAAATTTTCAAATAAGGGAAATTGTATTATATTAATACAATCTAATCCAATCATAGAAACACTTGAAGTATTCACTAAAAATAATGCTTGAAAGACAAAGTAATTGGTCACTTAAACTATGCAAAGCCTAAATATGGGTTGCTTTGTTTTCTGTACCTCTTTCTATAGGAAGACAGAAATGAACGCCACGAACTATCCTGTCATGCCTCAGGCTGAGACATGCTTATTCTCTTGTTGGTAGCATTTCTACACACCTCCCTCTCTGCACTTCCTTGTGCTATTTTTTTTAATAATGTGAAAAAAATTGGGGGAGGGGCATTCCATCAGAGTGATGTGTGAGGAGTCTTGGGTCAGCTGTAGTTAGAGAATGTCAATCCCTGGCTGCCCAAACTGGAGAAGACACCGTCACTGCTGAAGTGTGAGCGACACTCAGGAACATCAGACTGTTAAGTTGCTTTTCGCTCTGACCAAACAGGAGTTGCAGCTTCTAGATTACCACAACAACCACTCACAGGCAAACCGAAGAGGAAGAGAAGGGAAACCCTGGTTATGGGAAGGGCAAATAGACATGAGTGAACTCATGAAGTAATCCCACATTTGAACAAAACCATGGGGAGCATGTGTTCGTTCTTTCTGTCGTGCCATTTCTATATGCTGGAGTATTATTAAAGGTTGTGTTATTAAAGTTTCCTCTAGTCTGTGCCTTGGGTGATTTTTCTAAAAATGATACACCTAAATTTATATTTCCCCAATGCCTTGCACATCAATACCTGAATTCATATCCTGGATGGCTAGAGATGAGTCTTTTTCTATAGGTATAGAACTGAGTAAAAACTAGAAGTAAAATGCATATTACCAGAAATACAGGTTCTCCTGCCTTACTCCACACACTGCTTATTCCCTGTGGGCATGTCGGATCTATGTCTTTAACTTTGCACAGGGTACCTGTGCACTACGATCATTTGCATTCTAATCCTTTGCAATTTCTCTGGCAGTTGATAAATACAACTTTATTGTGTTGACATGTAAGGCTAAACCTGGGCTGACTCAATACAAATGCTTCTCACTCATGGCTCTATGAGACCGTCGGGTCTTCCATAGATAGTCCCTATACCCGTGGGCAGGGAAGCCCTCTGCTTGGCAAAACATTGCTCTGGGAGAAGTGACCACAGTATCACTGAAGGCATCACTGAGCTAGAAAAAATGCTGGACTAGAGACAGACAGTTCAGTGGGCTTTCCTACCTGGGATTTCCATCCTAATCTCATTCTAGAAGCGAGCCTTATTCCAAATGATGACTGATAACATGTACTCATATGGAAGGCTTGCCATTTCATCATTTCCACCTGGAATTACCCCCAAGGAAGCCGACTATTTAACTTTGTCACCTTTCAATCACTTCCCTCCAACCTCTGCCTAACTTCTCTGCATGGGCAGGGCAGTAGAACAGGTGTGGATCAAACGGACTTTGACACGGGTGAGTCTGTGCTCAAAGATTCAGTATTACTCATTTAATTGATGTTAAACTGGAACTAAGGCTGGAAAGACTAGGTAGGGGGGGTGGAATGTTAAGGAAGAAAGGGAGCAAGGATGCACCTCCAAGAGAACAGAGACAAAGCCCTGAGCTTGTCTCCTCAACTTCAGGTATATTCCACTTAGTTTTGGAGTCATTGGCGAAATCATACATTTGTTCCTTGAGCTAATACTTTTGAGCGCCATCTTAGTATGGTCAGATCACCCTAAGAGGAGTGAGGCTAAGAAATGAGAAGGATCGAACTTGGGCGCTTACATGGTAGAGTCAGGTGGAGCATTAATAGGTAAACATGATACAGGTGGAAGAGAGAGAAACTTCATCTGACCTCTGAATGTCAAGAAGAAACCAATTATGGTAAGTGACCATTAAGAGGATTCCAGAGAGAGGAAAGAACAAGAACAAACAAACAAACCCACTACAATCAACCAATCAAACAAACAAATTTTAAAACTTGGTTTACTGAAAAATATGTGGAGCAACAGAATTAAAAAAATCTCAGTGGATGGGGACCTTTACTTCTGAAATTCAATTCTATTTGTTTCCAGTTGTGATAAAAATATGTGGAAGGTCTCCTATCTTCCCTGGTTCCAAGTGCCCTGTCAGAGGCATTAAGTACAGGCGCATTGTTATGAGCTCTTCCCGTGTCTAGAATATGCCAAGCACAGACCACCCATGAAACAAAACCTCTCATTTTCTCCACCCCTCCCCCATCAGCTGCTGATAATTGCTATTTGGCTTTGTGTTTCCATACATTTGACCACTCTGAGGGTGTGGAACCAAGATTGTTCTTTTGGATCTGGCTTTTTGTTTGGTTGGTTTTTTAGTGTGATGTTCTGTGAGTTCGTCAGTGTTGTTTACTACACCAGCCCCCCAAATAAACACTGTACCGGCAAGCCCTTCGGTCTGCAATTCCTACTATTGACATTACAGGCACATGCTGTCACACCCAGCAGTTGACATGGGTGCTTTGGGTGTAAACTCGGGTCCTTATGCTTGCCCAGCGGATGCTTCACCGAATGAGCCATCGGTCCAGGTTTATTTATTTTTTTTAAATTGCACAATAGGAACAAATGTTCAGAGTTTACGTCATCTCTAAATGGCCTCAGTGCACATTGCTCAGTCTCAGCCAGCATGTTCCAGAGTGAAAGGATGGCTCTTGTGCTGATGGGACAGGAAAAAAAGGGGGGAGAGGAGGTTATGGGTAGGGAGTCTCTGGTCATGTGGCTGTGCTTGTGTCTACAAAACTGTGGCTGTATAAATATGCCATCAACTGTGTTCTCCAAAGGTTATTGCACTGTGTGTTGATGGGACAAGCCCCACTCAACTCTCCACCCAAAGGACAGGAGGCAGAGATGGCAGTGCACACGTCCACCCAGGCTTGTGGGTGCCTTGAAACTTTTAATTTGCCTCTGGGGTTTTGTTTTGTGAATATGGTTATTAACATAAGAATCAGGTGATTCATTGACGTTGCATTTTTGAAATCTCAGCTAGATTCCTTGGCTGACTGGGTAGTTCAAAAGATGAAGACACAAAGAACTCTACTCAGTATTTTTAAATCCTTTAAAATGCACAGTTGCTAACCCCAGGAGAAAGATGTAGTAAGGTGTCAGCCTCTCTGAGATCTCACAAATGAATTTGTTTCCGAGAGTCTTAATCACTCCACCCCACCCCACCCCTCTCATCCTTGCTGCCCAGAGCTGATAAGAATCACACACACCTACCGAAATGCTATTATCTGTCACTATAGGAATTCCAAGAATTGGCAAATGTTGCGGAAGGCCTGAAGGGTAGAGGTGTGTGTGGGGGGGTACTCTCCCCCACCCCCAACCCGCTAAAATGTGTCATTGGGTTGGTGGAGCACCTATGCTTATCAACCTTCTACTCCAGACATCACCCAGTAGGGAATGGGGACAATTTTACAGTGAATGCAGCAGTGGTTTGTTCTTTGGGCCCACACGGTGGAAAATGTAGGGAGAGGAGTTGAATTAGAAGGACACATTGATCTAAGTCTGAATCAGTTACTTCTTTCTTCACCTCCATAAGGGCAGAACTGTATTCCCCCCTCCTTAACTTCCCTCACAAGTGCCACAGGCAGCAGAGATTGTGGCTGCAGCTCTGACCAGTGTTGCTTCCACTGTACATGCTTTGTTCTCATGGCTTCTTGTGATCAAAGAGCCAGAGAGCTTACCATCATCAGTGGCTGAAAACTTCCCCGCTCTTTGTAAGGACGCCATCAGAACACCAGCTCCACATTAGCAAGAGGGTCTCCACACCTCTACAGGGCTCTGTGACAGCTACTGAAGCATCTCTATGTTGCATTCTTCTCCTATGGCACATCTAGTTTGAGGAATTTGTCTCTGTGGATGTTCATGCTGCTGTGAAAATGTAATCCTAGCTAAAAGTTTACTTGTGTCAGAACAAATACAAGTTCAGCACGCCTGGCTGGTTCCAGCACTCCTGGCTAGTTGGTTTCCACATCTCTGTGTGTCTTTGTTTTCCTCAACTATAAGAATTTATAGCCTTGGACTGGCTCTGGAATAGCTGCAGTGTGAGAAACATGACTCTGACTTAAGACACAGAGATGCAGAATGGAAAATCAAGCCTGATGAGATGAGGCCAAAGCCATATCAACACCCCATTCAAGAAGGCAGTCAGAAATCTGATCTTGTCAGTGCCTGTCTTCCTGCTGTTCCCCTCCCTGCTCCACTTGAAGCAAAAGACCCACGCCTGTGCCTTCCTCCTGGGGAGGACATCCCTCACCTTGTAAGCCTTTTGAGGGGACTATACTGTTCTCCTGTACAGAAGTTAAGGAGATGCAGTTCCCAGTTTGCCAGCTAAGATGTGGGCAAGACCTAGGCTCGAGCCTTCAGCTGCATGAGCTTGGATAGTGAATTGGAAGTACTGATACCTAGAAGCAGGCCAGAGAAACTTTCCTTCTGGTCCTGGCAGGGAAAAAGGAGAGCAGCAATCTGTGACAATCATGCTGTCTACAGCATCCTCACATACTGGTAATGTTTTCTTTGATGGAACAGTCCAGCTTTCCCAGAAATGGTGTGGCTGCTTACCATTCTCTCCACACGGTCTCTGTGTAATTAAAGTGCCGGAGTCTGCCGCTGACACTGACATTTGTGATTAAGACTGTAGCTAGAAGACACGGCCAATTGCTGTTTGTTCTTCAAAGCTCCTCTTACTATCCACAGAAGCAGCACCTACGCCTGCTTACCCCTAGCGCCTCTGTCCTAGATTCCCTCAGATGCACCATCTGCCCTGGTCCAGCACTGATTGCACTGTTGTGATGCACCCCTCACTCACCCACTCATGTTCCTGCTAGACTATGGGACTATTGAGGACAGAGAGGAAAACAATAGTAGCAACAGTGTAACTCTGGTAGTAATACTGATAATGAATAACATTTGTTAGGACCTACTGCCTTATGTTGTTTCAAAGGTGCAAAGATGATAAATAAATTAATATATTAATAAACACATGGACGTGTGGAGAGAGCTCACCCAAGTCATCAACTGTTCTTCAGGTCTGACTTTCTGCTGATGATCTCAAGAATATTTTTGAATGGTGTGGTGTGAGTAGCAGTTACTAAAAACTGGTAGTATTGGGCTGGAAAGATGGCTCAGCAGTCAAGAGCACTGGCTGCTCTTTTAGAGGACTGGGGTTCAATTCCCAGCACCCACATGGCAGCTCATCACTGCCTATAACTCTAGTTTCAGGGGATCTGATACCATCATACAAGCATACATGCAAGCAAAACACCTATGCACATGAAATAAAAATAAATTATTTAAAAAACCCCAAATTGGTAGTATCTCCCTTTATCAATTAATTCTTTCTACAATTCAGTTGTAGAACTTTGCCTGTCATGCACAAGGCCTCAGGTTGAAGCCTTGGCAATGTGCGCAGACACACTATTCTCTTCCTTTCCTTTTCCTCTCCTCTTCCTTTTCCTCTTTTTCTTCTTTTTTTCCTCTTTTCTGTCCTTTTCCTTTACCTCCCTTCCTCCTTTCCCTTCATCGTGTTCCATTATTATACCAAATACATTCTTTTAGAAAAGTGATGAAAAATAGCTATAGAATCAGTAGTTAATATTTTCATGTTTGCCTTTCATAAAAAGCGTGCTAAGGTGTGCAGCATTTCCAGAAGGAGCCAAGGCTGCACTGTGGACAGGCTTACAGCAGCCTCTACTTACATCATACTTAGGCACAAGGGTTGAGGCACAGTGAGACCACCCTTGCCTAGACAGCTTGGGACGCTGCCTCATTCTCCTCTCCACCCGCCCGCCCCTCGCTGATCATTTGCTTTCTCCTCTGGGAAGTATTTGTTTATCTCCTAGCTCACAGAGATATCTTCAGAGCATGACCAATCACACCTAGGGAGTGAGTGAGAAGGCATAGCTTCGGGCTATTCTGGGGACTGTTGTGGAGATGCTCCTCATGGCTCCTCTCTTGTCTCCTGGCTGAGTGAACACAAAAATGACACCCAACGTACCCTACTTCTGTTCTGAGTCAACCCTTTCCACCACTTGAGGTATATATAATATTCCTGCAAAGGCAGAGTGTATACAAGAGAAATCTGTCTTAAAGAACAAAACAAAGAGGGCCAAATATGTAGCTCCTTTGGTAGAGTGCATGCCTACCACTCACAAAGCCCAAGGTCCAGTTCCTAGCACTGTATAAATTGACATGGTGGTATACACTTGTCATCTCAGCACTCGGGAAGGCTCAGAAATTCAGAGTTATCCTTGGCTGAATTAAGAGTTCCAGGCTTTCTTAGGCTTGTGATGCCACCTCAAAAAAACAAAACAAAAGCATCCCCCCCCCAAAACAAAACAAACAAACAAAAACCCAAAGCCTACAGCAAATAAAAGTAGAGCTGGGGCTGTCACTCAGTCACAGGACACCTGCCAGGCATTCCCAAGGCTCTGATCTGATCTTCAGCACTGCGAACCAAAGCGACTGAAGGAACAACAAAGCCAAAATGTAAATAGAAAGTGGGGTAAGGAGGGGGTGGGAGAGCAGAGAACATGCTCAGAGTTATCAACTGTTCTTCATGTCTGACCTATTAGTGGTCCAGAGAAGGCAGGGGTATGTGATAGAAGACTGGGTAGTTGTTTCGACACAAACAAGGCTCTGATCAGCTAGGAGAGTGGAACTTCATTAAGGTGCACCCCTTCATGTCCTCAGAATGGACCTGTATTTACAAAGGAGGCTGGTCTTGGCTGGAAAAGCAGCAGTCAGATGATCAAAATGATAATCTCAGAGCTGGGCGCCAGGTATCTTTCCCATGAGCCTTAATGTCCCAGCAGCAGGGAGCATGTCTGGGAGAAAAAGGTGAAGGCCAGAGGGAAGCATGGATTTGCAGTAGTTTGCTCTGATTAGACACTCATCACAGTTTGAAAATCAATTTTATAATGCTTCCCATCTCTAGGCCAGAAAGTGAAGAAGAGTGGCATGGCTTAATTTTAACCAGGTACATACATGGCCTTGAGCCCTTTCTATTCTTTTCTTATTAACCAACATGTGAGAGTTCTTTAAATTTAGGTGTTGCTGGAGAGCATCTAGACTCTGATTGTGTGTGTGTGTGTGTGTGTGTGTGTGTGTGTGTTTATTGCTGTCTGCTCTGCATCACAAAGTGGAGGCAAGGTGAACTATGAGTTTGTGTTGCCTGATGGTTCAGGGTGTGCCCTGAGGCTAAGTGGATCCCCTGGCTTTTAAGCTCAAGATCACCTGCACTGGGCAGATTAGGCACTGACTTGTTTTGTGTTTTATAGAGAGTCTTGACCTTTTCTGTATTTTCTTGGACTTGCACTAATAAAATTGGTAAAATGAAATCTTTTAAAACATAAATGCTAAAGTTTGGGCACAGCTCTTCTTTTTTTGTTCTTTTGGTATCATGAAAGTTATCACATCTGAGCACTTCTTACCATCTGAGCTGCTACCATCCTGGTCAAGTCACTATAGCTGTACCCAAACTGCTGAGGAAGCTTTCAGACACATCTTCCTGCCTCCACTGCTTTTGTGTCTCACTAGGTAGCCCAGGCTGGCCTGGAATTCTCCATTCCCTAGAGTGCTTGGATTACAGGCATGAACCATCAGGTCATTCTTTCCTACCTTGAGCTGCTTTCTTCCTGTTCTTCTTCTTCTTCTTCTTCTTCTTCTTCTTCTTCTTCTTCTTCTT
>NW_026585644.1:12794073-12800980 GCF_907164565.1 Psammomys obesus
TTCTTCTTCTTCTTCTTCTTCTTCTTCTTCTTCTTCTTCTTCTTCTTTCCTTTCACACAGAGTCTCGTGTAAACCAGCCTGTCCTCAAATGCAGTATATAGCTGAGGATGACTCTGAGGATGGCTTTGAACTTTTCATCCTCCTGACTCCACCTCTCCTGTCCTAGGACTACAGACATGGGCCACAATACTGGAATTCTGTTGTGCTGGAATTTTGAACCCAGGGCTTCATGCATGCCAGGCAAGCTGCCTAGTAAGTGGGCTACATACCCACCTCCCCCTGCCTTGAGTCTTAAGCCAACTCCCTGTACCTTAATAGTCAGTCCATCCAGCACAGATAGCACAGATCAGATTATAGAAAATACTGATCTAAAACACTCAGAGTTTCCCACTTATAACCAGCTCAGAACTCAGTCTCCAACTCTAGCCTATCAAACCTACCTGACTGGGCCCTTGGCTAGCTAGGCCTTCTGAATGACTTGCTTCTGGTGGAGGGAACTCCAGTTCCTTTAGCCTTCACTCTGTCACTTGGACGCTCTAATCTTGGCTCCCGTTGGTGTTGGCACTCGCTGTTCCTTCTACTGTTTTCTCTTTGCCCAGATCTTGGCATGGTTGGCCTTACTCATTATCCATCACCTGAACTTCAATTCTCATCTCTTCTTCAGAGAGTCCTTTAACAAACCATTCTGGGGAAGTCAGTCCCTCCAGCACACCTCTGCTCTATCCTATCTGTGATAGCTGTGTCCCACACTTATCAATGCTTAAAATAAACAAATTTAAAAAGCTCTGTGCTTCTCGCCTCAACTGTGCCCCCACCACTGTGAATTATACTTATTAAAGGCAGAACTCAGGTACTCCCAAAGGCTGTTGTAGTCTCAGGACCTGGGACAGTGCCAAGCGTAATAAATAGTTATTGACTATCTGACAACACATTTCGCACTCAGTAAAATCGATGTGATGACTGGATTAATGATTGTGGAAACCTGAGGAGGACTCCCAGTCACTTTGTGCTGAGTAAAGTGTAAAATTCCACTTGCTTGTTCCGGGAAAGGCAAAATGACTAGGCTTTTTAATAAAGGGATACCAGGGAACTTTTTGGCGGTGAAGCCATGCTAGAAGCCTATTTTGTTTAGGATTTTTGTATAAGGGATTGAACCCAGATCACATGCTACGCAAGCATTCCATACCTTAGCTATGTCCTCAACGCTATAACTCACTTTTGATGGCTATTTCCTGACTGTATGAAATTCTGAGCATAAATTATATCTCATGAGACTGACTTGATTTGATTGTCTGTCAGACACTTTCACTGTCCCTGAAATAGGTATCCAGTGGTTTCTAGGAAAGGTTCCCTATTCAGCCCCGGGTGATCAGTTGCAAACACACTTTCTGAAGGTGGAAGCTGTAGGTGCTAAGTGATGTCTCGAGGAAGGATGGGCTGTGGTTGGGATTTTGGTGTTAACGATCACCACATGTCTCCAGATTTCTAAGCTGTAAGCAAGCAAAACCAGCTCTGGCCACCCTCTTTACCTCTTGACTGTCCTAAGACCTCAACAGGAGAAGGGCTTTTCATTGGGATCTTTGCTGCAGTCCAATATCAATGTGATCCTGGAGACAAAACCAAGGACTCCTAAGAGGTCTCCTGCCTCAACCTACACATGGCCGCTGTGCTATGTGACCTCTTATGGCACCTATACCTAATACCCACAGTTCAGAATATGAGAATTTAGCAAAGTAACTATGTACAGTGCCTGAGACATAAACACTGCTTTACAGAGATGATTTCCACTTTTGTCTTCCTTCTGGTACATGCTTCTGAAACCTGTATCTGTATGTACTCGAATTCAGCTAAGAGCTGCATAGTTTATCTAATTCTTCTTGTTGGAAATCAAGGTATGACTGTCAGTCAATTTTTTCTTGTTTTTTATTTGTTTGTTTGTTTGGTTGGTTGTTTTTTGGGACCAGGATTTCACATAACCCAGGCTGGCCTTGAACTTGATGTGTAGCTAAGGATGATCCTGAACTCCTGGTTTCACTTCCCAAGTGTTTGGATTACTGGGTACTTGGTATATAAGGCCGTTCCTGGTTTAACGTTACTGTCTATTTCACCTCAGGAATATATTCTACCCATTTCTGCTGTCTGATGGCACAAATCTTCCAGGTGGAAACTCTTCTTTCCTTTCAGGCCATCTCCCTGAGTCAGAATACCATAATGATAAAGTGTGGCAACCTTGGAGCCAAGCTTCTACATCTCGGCCTTGCCTTTTAATAGCCATACAACCTCAATAGAACTGCCTAATCTCCGTGTGCTTATTTCCTTGTTTGTAAAGCAAGGGTGATAAGAGATCCGGCCTAGAGAACTGTTACAAAGATTAAATGATTTATTGTGCATGAGCACGGAGAACAATGGTAGGGTCATGGCGAGCATTAGCCAATGTGAGTTTGCTAAACAGATCCACCTCTTGGCTCTTACTAGAATTCTTTCTAAAATGTAAACACAAATGTTTAGCACAAGGAAGCCATAGCCTCTGGTGTCAGGCCTCTCTTGTCTTCGGGCCTCTTTCTCCAGCTGCCTGGAGTCGGGTACTCCCCCCATGCACCCTACCATACTAAGTCCTTTCTTACGACCAGCTCACCATGTTGTGATTGTTCATGACAGCTTTATATACTAGTCTGTGAATTCTTAGGAACATAGATAATTATTTGACCAATGCATGCCTGGTATCTGTTTGTTTAGGAAAGGTGGTTGCTGAACATTTGCTGATTAAGTCCATGAATGAAGAGTTGATATCCTCCACCGAGTGAAATAGAAACTTGTTTTGTTTTTCTAAAAATCATAAGGTTTGGTAAGAACCCAAGGCTTAAGAAGTTACCCTTGTAGCAACTTCTGTGACAGAACCAAGAAAGGACAGGTCTGGCATTATCCTGCCAGCCCTATGCAGGGATGGAGAACTTATGGTCGTTTATACAAGTTGATTAATATTGTACTGTGAATTTTTTCAGGTCCCCGAAAGCAAGCAGTCTCAGGGTCTGCTATTTGGTACATCTTGAAGTGCAGATTGTTATTGATTGAAAATAGACCCATCTGGTTTAAATTCCAAGTACACTTTACACCTTGCCGTGAAAAATAAGAGCTGGGTATTCTCATTTACATGTAATCCCAGCAGTTGGGAGATTGAACAGGAGGATTGCCTCAAGTTCCAGGTCAGTCTGGGTTATGCAGTGAAACCTTTTCTACAAACAAACATGAAACAATAAAACAGAAAAATAAAAAGACCCAAGTTATCGCCTAGGCCTGGCTATTTTTCTTCCCATCTTACGGAAGTCAGAAAGGGTTAGTGTTTATTGAGAGGCCTCTAAGCTCCTTCTCACCTGGAGGTCCCAAACTCAGCATCATTGAGAGTGGAGAGAGGGTGCTGGACATTAGAACCTTGATCAGACGTGTGTGTGTGTGTGTGTGTGTGTGTGTGTGTGTGTGTGTATGTGTGTGTGTGTGTGTGTGTGTGTGTTTGTGTTGTTTGTGTTATATGTGCATTTGTGTGTGTGTGTGTGTATACTTAATGGAAAAACTACATTGTAATACAGTCAAATGTCAGATGCTAAATGCAGCACCTTAGTTATTTGAAGTATTGTATCGGAGTTTCAAAACTGTTTCTGTCCAGGTGCTATGTGCAGTAAGTCGCAGTTTGCATTAGCACTTGTTCTCCATGTATGACATTTGTTCCAATGTGTAAACTGCGAGATCCCCTAGCAGAGAGGGAAGAGAGAGGCCCCTTTCCTGTTAGGTATAGCAGAGATAATCCAAAAGTTCTGTTAAGTAATTTAAACTATAGACGGAAGAGAAGTTTGGCTGCTCTCTTCTCCTTTATACCATGAGCATTGAAAAACTACCTGTCAGCGTTCATTCTTAACAATCCAATTCTAGCACATCTGTGACAAGGCACACAAGATCTAGCCATTAGCTGGGATGCGGATCCTGGATCCTGGAAAGTATCCACCAACAAAGGCAACAGAGGAAACCTATCAGTGCCCACTAGATGGGGAAACAGTGTCAGATGAGTTCCATTTTCTCCAATAAAACAGAGCTTTGCATCTACCAACAACAAAATAAATCTGGGCACAGGATGTCCAATGGAGAGCAAGAAAAGGATAAGTGCTCATAGGGTTCTAAAAGATTACGTGACACTCCAATAACCAAAATTCATAATTAACACTCACTCCAGTAGTGTGCATTTAACAGTATGTTAATCCAAAGCTGGGCCATTGACACACGCCTGTAATCCCAGCGCTAAGGGAGGCAGAGACAGGTGGATGTCTTCGAGTTTGAGGCCAGCCTAGTCAATAAAGCGAGCCCAGGACAGCCAAGGCTACCCAGAGAAGCCCTGTCTCAAAAAACCAAACCAAACCAACAACAACAAAAACAAAAACAAGTATGTTAATCCAAAGTTGAAGTAGAAAATTGTCCTTTGTAAGGAAGTGGGCAAAACGGAGTGGACCTGGAGGAGCCCTGAATCCACAATGTACTTTTGGCCATGAAGGCATGTGTTCATTTACAAAATGTAGTTAGTACTAATGTGCTTGCTGGCTTGGTACTAAGGTAATGTATGTGAAAGTTCTTTGGAAACTGAAAGGTATTACCCTAACAGTAACCCATTAATTATTATTTTAATTGCTCATGAGAGAACAGTGCCTGAGTAAGCTGGCCTTGCAACATAAGACTAGAGGTTTACAATCTGCCAACATCCAAAATTTTCATTTACGAACAAAGAGAAAGTACGCTTGTGATCTGGGACCCAGGCAGAGGCAGGGTGAGGAAGGCTGGGCTTTTATGGGGAAGAGAGAAAAGCTACAAAAGGTGTTTGGAAAGACAGGCCATTGATCTTTGTAGCGTCGTGCAAGAGCAAGATAGCTCTGATAGACCCGTGGCTGCAGTTCCTCGGAATACTAATCTTAACATCCTGGTAGCCCACTTCATCAGATGGCGCTGTGCAGACGGAGCACCAGCAGCTGTTCTCATGTAAGTGGCTAGATGCCCTAGTATGATTTATGTAGCAAATCTGCAGTTGAAAAAAAAAATCTCTTACCATCGTTACTGATTTTAGGCAAAATGCTAAGGGCCCCTACCAGAGTCTGACAAAGGTGACTCTTTTTTTTTTTAAAAAGCTTGACATCTTTCATAGTCTGTAAGATAATAATATTTTTAATCTAAAACATTAATTGTATTTCTTTTTTGGTAAAAGCAAGTCCCCCAAACATAGCGGGTGATGACCAAAACCAAAACCACTCTGAACACACCAAAAAGCATGGGAGGCTATAGATGATAATATAGATTTGTATAGGTGAGGCATTCTGTGCCTACAGCCCTGTGGTGGCACTGACTATAATCCCAGTGGCGAGGAGGCTCATGGGTCCAAGGCTACACAGTAATATCCTAACTCAAAGTGGGGGTGAGGAGAGGAAAACGAAAACATGTTCTTTCTAACCTTCAAGCTCATTCATCCTGTTTTGTCTTTGCCAGGAAGTGACTGTAAACAGTATCTTGAACATGTTGACTGTGTAATATGGGGGTTAGGGGGGAGGGGCGTGGTGTCTTTAACTATAGAAGTAGAACTATTAATATTTCCCAGAAGCCATCAGGTCAGTAGGTGTCTTTTGGGTGCCAGTAAGCTGGTAACTAATGGTGCCTAGAAAAGGCAAGACCTGTAGGAGGGGAGTGTTCTAGCATCCTGGAGGCACGCTTGGGATCACTGCTCCCTCCCTCTTTGCATTCAGTCTGCATCACCTTCTGTCCAGATTCTCATTATGGTACCAATCACAAACTTGGCACTGAGTCACCTGAGATGCCCACCCCCTGCACCTGAAGGAGAGTAGCTGTGGGATGAGCAGATTCACCGAGCCTTGTCTTGCCGACAGTGAGGTCTTCTAAAGGCAGTGAAGGTAAGCAGCTTAGCCTGGTCACAGCTGCGAGGCGACCCGGAGCAGGAGCCAAGCTCACAGTGTTGCTTGCAGCTGGAAGATGGTTTCCTCAGGGCTTCCATGAACTGTTCAAAGCCTGACTGTTACAAAGACGCTCCAGCTTGCCACCTAAACAAGAGAGGGCTGGCTGCCAGCTCTGCTGTCAGAGCATCTGGGTGTAAAGGAAGGCTCTGACGACTGTCAGTCAAAGAGTCCAATCTGTCCAGCCCACCCACTTAGTTCATTTGAAGGAAAAGCAAACATTATAAGCTATTTACAATAATTCTGTCCTTAACAACCTACAGCAAATGTATTGTTAACATTGTCAATTGTGCTACATCCTCTGCCACAACATCCTGAAAGTTGGGTCCCTCTGACCTGTCCTACTTTTAAAAGACAAAACAACTAGAAAATAAGAGTTCAGATTGCACTGTGGATAAGGCAGTAAATACACAGTCAGACAGCCAAGGCTCCAGTGGTCCACTAAAGCCATTTCTAGGCCCAGTCCTCAGCAGTGGCTCCTTCCTTCAAATAGTACATTACCCATACATCTTCAGGAGGCTATGGCTCAACTTGTGGACTGAAATGGAAAGGGATAATTGAAGGCTCTATTGCATTATCATAACATCTTTTTTACTCCATTTTCTGTGATCATAGACTCTCACTCACAGGATTGAGGATATCTGTGTCTCTAGAGCCAATGAACTCAGCAAAGATGAGGAAGTAGCACTTTCACCAGTCTATTTAGCAAAGATGAGGGACAGAGACATCAATGGTTGAGAAGTGTTTTGTCACAGATGCATTTGCTGGTTTTTACTGTACTAAATGTCTGAGTGTATAAAACTTTATTTTGGTTCCAGATTTTGAGGTTCCTGTCCATGACTGGAAAACTATTGTTTTCAGGTAAGGTGAGGTGAGGTGAGGTGAGGTGAGGTGAGGTGAGGTGAGGTGAG
>NW_026585644.1:12800990-12921191 GCF_907164565.1 Psammomys obesus
CAGTGTCTTGGTCCCATATACACACATAGTTCCAATCTGGAGACTCAGCCTTTACCACAGCCTTTGGGAAGTGGTGCGGATCCAAACTACAGCACCCTGCCATGTCCAGGAAGTCTACTAGGTACCACTGCATGCATTTTGGTGATTGTGAGATTTAATCTTAAGACTTACTTGACTGACTTATTATTTATGCCCTAAATTGCATTAATTTTTCTTTACCCTATTAAGTGTGAGCAGGATTTACTTAATGGATTCTATAAACATATAATTCTTCTTTAAAAATATTTTTGTTTATCTTTTTTAGGTTAAATCTAAAAATTTTTTAAATTCTTTGCCTATACTTTTAATTTCCTTACCTTTCTTCTACCATAAAGTTTTGTATTTATTTGAATACTCATAATCTCAAGAATTTTAATTTAAATTTCAATTGTACATACTCACTGTGCATGGGACTATGGAACAGAAGAACCTGCAGACTGTAATGAGGTATTAAAGAAGCAGTTTTGGATTTCTAGTTTACTGCAGCTGTATCAAATTTGCAGCTTTTCAAGGACAAAGCAAGTGAGGAAGGCGAGGTAAGGGGCTGACTGTAAGGAAACAGCTTTGTGAGATCTGGCCATGGGCAGTTTCTCAAGGACAACAGGTCTCAATGGGAGCAGGATTTACTTAGCTCCAGGTGGTTGCTGCTGTTGAAAATGTAGCTAAAAAAATTTTTTTTGAGATGATTTTGGCAAAACAACCATACAGACTGAAGCTGGCCCAAGGGCTGTCAGTCGGTTCTCTATATCCTGAGCCAAACCCATGTTTGGCTCTTCTTTGGACAAAACTCATAAATTTCTAATTTGTTTTGAATACTCTTTAGTCAAGATTGATTCAGAAGAAGAAGAAAAAATCCAAGAATCACACTTCTTTTAAACTCTGTAGTGTTTTCTAATAAGTGTTTCTATGTTTAGGTGTGTAATGGGAGAGTAACAAGCATCCTTTGGGAATGAGTGTTTATTGATCCTATTTTAAGATCGTATGAACCCTTCAGTAAATACTGAACCACATTGTATGTAATGTCTTATGTAATTTGTAATCTCTGACCTTTTCCTGACTCATGTGTTCTCTTTTTCCAGTTAAATAAAAAGCAAATGGAAAGAGATAAATCATCCTGAAGTTACCTGCATCTCTTCCTGCTTTCCAGCAGGAACAGTTTCAAATTAATCTGATTCAGTTTGTTCTTTTGAAAACCAAAGAAGAAGGAATGGGGAAGGGCAAGTAAAAAGGAAATTGAAGATTAGGATGAATCTTTAACCTACAATGTACAAAAAGAAGAAGGGAAAAAAAGAAAGGAAGAAAAAGAAAAAAGAAAAGAAAGGAAAGAAAAATCTGTAAAACTAAAGATTAATGATATTTAATTTCACCATTTTTATTTAATTATTTATTTTTATTGTGTGCATATGTGCATGATGTGTGTGAGATCACAGAACAATTTTGCAGAGTCCGTTTTCTCCTAACACCTTTCTGTGGCTTCCAGAGACTGAACACAGGGCACAAATTATCGCCACAGGAGCCTTTGAATCTGAGCCACAGAGTCAGCCCTATCATTACATATTCAGTAAATATTTATCAAGTATTCCATAGCATGTACTCTCCTGTGCTCCAGGGGTACAGCAGATAAAACTCTGACTTTCTGAGAGTAAACAGGAAAAAAAAAATCCAGGCTTCATAGAACAGAAGAAGGGCTGGATAGTTTGTCACATGCCTATAGTCACAGGCTCAGGAGGCAGAAGCAGGTGGACCTCTGAGTTTGAAGCCAGCATGGTCTACGTAAAGAGCCCCACGCCAGCCAGGATACATAGAGAGACCCTGTCTCAAAAAGTAAAGCAAAACAAGGAAACACACAGATAAAATAGGGACACCCCTCAGAGTCATCACAGAAGGCTTCCATAGAGATGACATTTTGCCTCGGACTCAAAGAGTAAGAACAAAGCAGGGCCTTCTCATTTGTTTGCCAACATAATGTTTCTGTGTATGTGTACATGTATGTCTGTGTGTAGGAATGAATGGAAAGACAGCGGGTAGAGCTGGGAAGAGAGCGTTGCCTCACAAGGCAGGAAAGGCGTTGGCATCCTTCAGGATTAGTGGGATGGGATGAGCCTGTAGCTCGGGCACCGCCGGGACATACTGCTGCTGACCGGGATACAGACACGCCGATTGACAGGTGCTCTGAAACTGGAGTGCCCGCGTCTCCTCCTGCCCTGTCTTTACTGGCTACATGACAGCAAGTTAGCTGACTGGCTCTCTTGTCTGTAAGATGGAGAAATAATGCTTATATAAACAAAACAAATATCAAAAAAGGCAGCAGGCTTGTTCTGGAGATTAAACAAGTCTCAATGTATTCACTTGATTTTGTGGTTATGTTTCGTGGGTCTTAGTGGTTTGTGTATTTTTGATGATATACATATTATATAATTTTATATACTATATTTAATATATTAATTTGTTTCTTATATTGATATGTTTAATATGTTATATCTAGATATAATTTATATAGTCTGACCTTTGTGAATTGTCTTTTTTATTGTCTATCCATCAAGTTTGGATAATTTTTCTTCAACTCTTTCCAATTGCCCTTTGAATAGTAAGCCTCTCTCACATATATTAGTAATTTTTTTTTCCGGCTTTCATTTGCCTTTCAATGATGCTTACAGCATTTTTTTTACATTGCAATCTCAAAGGTTTAGTCATCTGGTTCTATGTGATTTCAATGACTTAGTCTCACATACCTAAAAAATGCTTTTGCATGTCTGCTTCTGTATGTCTCCTAATACTTTTAACACCATTGTGTCTAAATTTTTTTCCAAATCACATTTTAAAAGAACATTTTTGTACATAACCTTTCATATCTTTCTCTATGCATAAATGTTTGTGTATGCAGATGTTAATATAATTTCATGCATCATGTTCTTTGCCTTGTTTTTTCACCTAGCAACATGATAGATATCTTTCCATATACATAAGTTCATACGTATTCCTCCTTCTAATGCTTGCATAACACTATATATTTTGTCATAATTTTTAGACACTTAGTCTGTTTCTCCAGTTTCAGTATGACAACATATCTTTATAGTTTTTTCACAGCAGAGAAAATATCTTGCTGGTATAAGTGAGAAAACATCTAGCTGCTGGGCAGTTTACATGATGGTAATGACTCCGATGTCCAACTAGTCTTTAAAAGGGTCAGGCCAATTTGATTATTACCAACGGTGTGTGACAATGGAGTGATGCTATGTCTTCCAAGGTTTTGTGCCTTATCTTTTGGATCTTTGATAATCTTATATGGTTCATGAACAATATCTCATCCACTTTTGTGACCGTTAGTGGGCTAGAATCTCTCTTCGTACATAAGCTCATTGACTGAGGCAAAGAGGGCCAGTGTCCTAGTTTGCTTTCCACTGCTGTGATAAACAGCACGACAAAAAGCAACTTGGGGGAGAAAAGAACTTATTCTGTCTTACAACTCCCAGGTCATAGTCCACCACAGGGAAGTCAGGGCAGGGACTCAAGGCAGGAGTCTGGAGACGAGAACTCAAGCGGCACAGACCATGGAGGAACGCCACATACTGGCTCGCTCCCTATGGCTTGCTGAGCCTTCTTTCTTATCCCGCCTGCCCAGGAACAGCACTGCCTACAGCAGCCTGGATCTTCCCACATCAATCATTTAGCAAGAAAATACCCGCAGACTTGCCTACAGGCCAATCTGATGGACACATTTCGTCAGTTGAAGTTCCTTCTTTCCATATCCCCCTCATGTCAAGTTGACAAAAAACCAACCAGCATAACCGGGATTAGGCAAGTGCACTGAATTGGACGGGCACTTGGATGGTGAAATTAGGAAACAAAAGGCAGTAGGTAGCTCAGGGAGCCAGATCTTAATGTCTGGAAGATGTGCTTATCTGAGGAAAAAGGAGACAAGACACAAGGGACTGGCTGGCCTGGAGAACTGTCGTGGGAAAAGAGAACTGCAGTGGTTTAAGGTAACCATTGGTATAAGGGTAACCATTCTCATTGCCAGGCTTGAAGAGACTTGAGAAGAGCTGATGATCCATAGAAAATGGAGGGAGGAAGATGACTGCAATGGCCTCCACGCAGTTGAGGAGAGAGAGTTCTGCCCTGTGGTGAGTTCACGCTCCTGCACACAGACACGCACCAAGCAGTGTGTTTTAGGTGTTGTGCCACAGAGGAGATTGGCTCCTTGGACCCTGGATACTTACTGGGCATCCAAACACGCTCTGCCATGCATGACGCTGTGAGTGGAGTGATGGCTGGGCATTCTGGAAGATCTTGGAGCACATCCCCAGCAGATGAGGTGGAGACTGGTGTCCAGTTCTTGACTGGTGAGCGCCCTGGGCTTCGTGAAGTCATATTGTGGGTAGAAAACAGTGACAGGGAAGGCATTGGGAGTACCCACATCCACCAAAGATGAACTTGTGGGTCACAGACTAGATGCCTGCTCCCACTGCGTGTCAACTCTTTTGTCCTTTCTCATAGTCTAAGGATCCCAAGTTAGGAAGCTGAGAGCTGGTTTTTCTCTTCATCATTCCCTACCTCCAGTCAGGCACCAGCGTGTTCTTTGAGTAGTCTCACTGTCTCAGTCTCTTCTCTGCCTTCATTAACAGTCTAAGCACTCAGCACTTTGCTGCTTTAGTTACTTCAAGAACTCCTCCTTTTAAGATAGGAGAAACTCTGAAAATTAATCCTCTTGAGTGAGTGATAAGGAAATACTCCCTCTTGCTGATTCCAAGCCAAAGAAATGGGCAGAGAAATTATTCCAGGTCTCCCAACCAAGCAACCACAGGATGCCCACTTCCTTCTTTGAGCGGACCCTGACTTACCGCTCTTTTTATCACCAAATATCATGTTAACGTATCCTCACTGCTCAGTCCCTTCCAACAAGGACATCCTTACTGGTTTTGTGGGCAGACATGTCTGTATATGTGCTCGTGCATGTGCAGGTAGATGTGGAAGCCAGAGGTTGGCACAGATGTCTTCTTCAGTCATACTCCACGTCATTTGGGGTTAGGGCATGGGATCTCTCATGGAACCTAGAGCTCACTGGTCTTGCTCAGTCAGCCAGGCAGGGAGCCGCCTCTGCCTCCTTACACTGCTACTGCAGTGAGGTTTGTTCACGCAGATGCTATGGATCTAAACTGGGGTCCTCACGCCTGCTTGGCAAGCCTTTTTACCAGCTAAGCTCGCCAAAGGCAGCCTCGCCGCCTTTGCTTTTAACTGTTTGCCTTTCACAAATGTCAAGGTGTACTAGTTAGGGATCTGTTTGTTGCAGCTGACAGAGATCCCATCCCAAATGTTTATTATGCAAAACAGTATGTTAGTTTGTTACAACTGAACAGTGCAGGGTGAGAACCAAGTCCAAGCCTGGCTTCACTTAGGACTCTGAATCAGCATTGCCGGTTCTTTCTTCTGATTTGCTCTAAATCCCTCTTTGTTTGATCTACACTAGTGATGTGCTTGGAGCAAGACAGTGCAATGACATTGTCTCTATGTCCGCTTGAGCCCTGGAAGGGAACAAAAGTGTGTCTTCTTCCTCCTGTGTTGTGAGTCTATGAATAAACGGTGGCCAAGCCTGAGTAACAAGCCCTAACTGTAGTCTGCAGGGCAGAGATGTTCAATGAAGATGAAGTGATAGCACAAATGTGTTGACAGATGAAAGCCACATATATAAATTTAAATTATTCTAATGGCCATGGAACAGGGGACTTGAGTGTGGTTTCACACCTGTAATCACGACATTCAGGAGGCAGAGGCAGGGGGTTATGAACTCAAGGCCAATGTAGGTCACACAGCAAGATGCTGTGTATGTGTATGTGTGTGTGTGTGTGTGTGTGTGTGTATGTGTATGTGTATGTGTATGTGTATGTGTGTGTGAGAGAGAAGCAGAGAAAGACTGTATTTAACCAATTAAATAACAAGATTATTTTAACCTTTCATCAACATTTGAGACATTGTACAGTCTTTACTCATACTGAGACCCCGAGCCCCGTCATTTTAACTGAGCTTCCAAACCACAATATGCTGGAGGGTGAGAGGAGACATTCCTTGAGAAACAGTAATCAAGAGACACCTTGATTTCCTCTGTGCTTCCAAACTCAGCCTTGGAGTGGTCAGAGAAAGGCCTAATGACATGTTTGAGCTGTCAGGAATGAAGGATGGGCTGTCATGGAGTGGAGCCAGGACTGCACAGACGGGACTGTTGCTGTCACTTGCTGCCCTCTGTTGGTCATAACATATATCACAACCCTGTGAACAAAAATGAAGCTGGGCTTTTCTGAGCCCTTGGTGTTTCTGACGGCCTTCCTTCACACACTCTTGAAGTGACTTTCTTTTGGAATTTTGATGCATCACAAGGCACAGGAAGTCTTCACAGGATTATTATGGATCATCTTATCGAAGCCTATTAGGATGTTTTCCCGTGTGTTACATCAGACTCACTGTCCTTCAAATTCATCGTTCATGTCAGTCAACTATCCACTGCAAGTGTTCCTGTTTCTGTTTCTGCACATTTTCTACTTTTCCTAAATAAGGCAAATGCAGCAGATCCTTTCACACCCCCAGCCTTACTTTCTAAAGCCATAAAGTATCAGATGATAATGTCGCCCTCATGGTTTGTATATTTGGTATATTTGAAGAACACTGAAATGTTATTATAAAAACAAATCTTAAAATTTGAACATTGGCTCATTATTTGCTGACATAGAAAAGTTAAAATTTATGGCTCTCTTTTTTAAAGTCTGGCTCAAAATCCTTCTCCTTTGAAGGTGTGCCCTGAACTACTTGTGCATGAAATGGTATTTGGATTTGTCCAAAGCAAAACAGGGGAACAGAAATAGACAGCGACAAGATGGAGAAATATTGGCCACAATTTGGTCGTTGTTGAACCTGGATGAGAGATGCATGAAGGCCATTATGCTATTTTGTCTATTTGAAATATGTTTAAAGTTACCCCCAGAGGAATTTAAAAAACAACAGTATTTTGTATTCTTCACAGCACTGTATATATAGAACTGTAGATAGTGTGAGTGCTGCATGCTAGCGTGTTGGCTGGTTACTGCAGTGGGTTAGAACGTCGGCATTTCAGGGTAGGTTATAGTGGTCTTCTTAAAAGATGAAGTCAGGGTTGGGCATGCTGGCTCATACCTGTGATCCCAGCATTTGAAAGGCAGGCAGATTTCAGCAGGTCTGAGGCCAGCCAGCTCTACACAGTGAGCTGCAGGCCAGCTATGGCTACATGGTGAGTCTCTGTCTCAAAAAACTAAAACCAACAAAACAAGCAAAAAGATGACAACCACTCAGAACTCCAGCTCCGGGGAGTCTATCAGGCATAGTGCACATACTATATGCAGGCAAAACCTCCATAACATAAAGTAAAACGAATATATCTTTAAAATGTAAAAAATAAATAATTGGCTATACGCACTTACAGAAAACAATTAGATGGGAATATATTTAGTTAAACTTTTCACGGAAATTCTGAAGTTCTTTAAGAGACACAGACATCAGAGGGATTGTCTGAAATGAAGCACTCCATATAATACTTACTGAGCAAGATGAGGAACTGAATTTGGATCCTAACGCCCACATAAAAATCTGGGCATCGTGGCATTCGCCTGCAATCCTAACCCCCACACTCAGTTATGACCCATAGTTTAAGAAGCTCTGCGTTAGAAACCTCACTTAATAGTCCTAAGAATAGCCAGGCATGGTGGGGCATGCCTGTAATTCCAGCATTCAGGGAGGAAGAGGCAGGCAGCGAGTGCAGGACAGCCAAGGCTACGCAGAGAAACCCTGTCTCAAAAACAAAACAAAATGGTCCTAAGAATAGTTAGTTCTACAGTAGTTACAACGCTCACATTGTCTCCATCCAATCTTCTTACACATTCTTTCCCTTCCTCTTTAAACTCCATCATGCCAAGAACATAATAACTTTTCTCTTTTAAAAAATAGTGTTGTTATTGATGATGATGATGATGATGATGATGATGATGATGATGATGATGAGTATGAGCATTTTGCCTGCATGTATGTATGAGCACCAGGTACATGTTATGTCCACAGAGATCAGAAGAAAATGTCAAATCCTTTGGATCTAGAGTTACAGACAGTTGCAATCTGCCAGGCTGGTGCTGGACATGGAACTTTGCAGGAGCAGCAAGTGCTGTTAACCACTGAGCCGTCTCTCCAGCCCCTAACAGTTTTTCTGAGACTTCCATTTTTTTTCTGCATTAGTTCCATTAATCCTGTGCATGACAATAATCTCCCAGTCTCAACATGTATTTATTTATTTGTGTGTCCCACACATTTTGATTATTTAACTTCATTTTTCTTTCAGTGTCCTGGTGCTAGGAAGAGTTCCTTCACTGGGATATCAGATGAATCGTGCTGAATGGGAGAAAATAACAAGCATTTTCAAGGTACTTACCCTCAAGTGCCGTTTCCGCTTGAAGAGGTTTAATTCTGCAAGGGCAAAGATTGTGAAGAGGCAATCCTTCATAAACTGGCAGAAAATGGTTTGAGAGACACACTTCAGTTCTCCAGTTCCCCTTATCTCAGCTTTGCTGAGGGGGTAGGTAGATTGGCTCCTTTTCAATTGATTGAGTCAATCAGCAGTATAATTGTGTTCGTTCAAATCTCCCCCCAAAATGGCTGTGCCTGGAATCTGAAACCCTGGCTATGAAGACTACGTTAATCACTTACCAGACCTTAGAGCTTCAAACAGCAGCTTAATCTTAGAAAGGCAGAAGTCTCCTACTTTATTACCAGAAATAATGGGCTGATGACATTGACATCACTGTGTAGACCAGGGCTAGTGTCTGCAGAATTCTATCAGCAGTACAATGCCACAGTATAAACACACTCATCTTTAAAACCCCTGAAGGCCTCACACTTACCACCACATCCTTAAACCCTAACAGAAGACTCACTACAGAATGCTTGCAGAGAGACACTCAAGTCAAGTGACTTAAGAGGATTCATCTGGTCAACACTTCATCTAAGCTGCTTGACAAGTGCCCCATGTAGGATAGCCCTGGAGCAATAATTTCTGTTTTTAAGCACCTTTTTTTCTGAACTAGATACATGATTTGTAAAGTTTCTCTAATTCTTCTAACACTCTTCAAAAGAAGCCTCATCATTATTAACTATATTATTGTTGTTATTATAGATGAGAAGGAAATAATTTAGAGAGATAGAGACAGACAGACAAATTCCAGGCACAAGCAAAGGAATTGCAGAAGGAATTATTTCCAACTGCAGGACTGACCATACTGGAATTATTATACCCATGTCTCTTATTTCTGTTTTTCCCATGTTTCCATGCCTCAGAGCTCACATTCATCTTGGTGTTTCTTCGTTTGATGAAATCCTCACCAGCCTTCAAGGGGCTTCAGCCCATCGCGGCACTTTCTGTTCATAAGTCAATTGATTAAAACCTGTTTGGGCAGCAGTGACAGCGGAGGTGGAGGGGAGGGTGACTGGCCAGGACTGTCATTGAGTAAAGGCTCTCGCTGCCCAGCCTGACAACCTGAGTCCTAGCCCCTGAACCCAGGGGTGGCCGGTGAGAGATGACTCTCACCAGCTTGTCCTCTGACCTCCACATGAACTACACACCACCACCACCAATAACTTTAAAGTTTTAAAAAGTGTTTCATGTGGAAAGCACTGGCCTGGCTACTTGGGGTATATGAGTGAGCCCATGGGACAGGAACCAGAGCCTTCACCGAGTTTAGATGATGGTGGCGGCATACAATAAAAAAAAAAAAAAAAAAAAAAAATGAAGATTAAAAAAAATGAACGACGCAGGACATTAGAAGGTGATCATCGTGATGGGGAAAGGCGCACCAGGTCAGGTGGAATGGAAGTACAGGGTGAAGATGGGTGTGCTGAAAATGCCATCAGAGTGGGCCAGACAGGCCTCCCTCAGAACGAGGAGTTGGGGTGAGGCTTTGAGAGAGCTGAAGGTGGCAGCAGGGGGAAGGGGCTGTAGAGGTGTCTCGGTACTTAAGACCGCAAGACCGCCGGCTGCTCTTCCAGAGGCGAGCCATTGGATTTCCAGCCCCAACCCCGCAGCTCACAGTCCCAAAGAATACAGCATCCTCTTCTGGCCTCTGTGGGCATTTCATGCACCCAGTGCGCAGTCATCCATCATGTAGGCAAAAACCTCATATACACATCAAATTTAAATGAAAAGATCAGAAGGGGTGAAAGCGCCAGTCATTTGGGTAATTCTGGGCGGAGGAGGAGGAAGGTGTGGTATGTGAGGATGTAAATCCCTGCCCAGGCTGGCCCACTGTCTGATACTTCCATACTGCTTGCATAGGTGGCTGTTTCCTCAACAAGACTGGGGCCCCTCTGAAATCAGGGGCACCTGGTAAGTTTTTTGTATCATCTTCTGTGTGACACATGATAATTTGGCAAGTGCTTGGTGTTGTTGCTTGGTGTATTGACTGTGGCATATCAGTAACCTAATGTTTTTTGTTTCTAGAACTACTTCGAAGCCCAAGAGCAATCCAAAACACAGGGTTTCCTCTTTGAAGCTTCCTGCTTTGCCCTCAGTGGAGGAACACTGCCGCCTTCTGGGAAGGTAGTGCTAGTAGCTTTTGGCTGAATTGCTCCTTCCAGGCTTAGACTGTTACCTTTACAGCTCTTCATTATTTCCTCAATCAATCACCACTGCCTAGATGATCATCTTGACACAAATTAAAAAACAAAACAAAACAAAACCCAGCAACAATCTAAGAAAGTATCGTAGGTAAAATGAAGTGCTTAAGACACGAAGTACAATAAAACCAGCAGATGCAAAGAGCAACGGGCCACGCGGCAATTAGTCTGAAAACCGCCGGACCTGTTCTCCTGCTGTTTGTTTTTGCTCAGAATAGGCGAGGGGGATTTAAGCGCCGGCAAACCTGTGCTACAGTAAGGGTAGATCACAGACTCGACAGAGCCTGTCGGGCTCAGGGAGAGGCCCTGTTATGAAAACATAAAGCAGAGAATGATTGAGAAAGATACCAGATGCCAACCTTTGGCCTCCACACGCATGTGCACATGCCCCAAAACAAGATCCAGGCAAACTGTGCTGCCTAGCAGCTAGAAATGTGTCTGGCGTGAGGGACCAGGGGTAGGCTTGTTGAAAGAGCTGGGCAGATGTTCTGGAGTCTGACATTGACTGACGACACAGCCTTAGGTGTGCTTTAGAAACTCTTCGGTCTTCTTTTTCCTCGCCTACAAAACAAGGTTAATCACACCTGCCTTGCAGTTATGATTTTAAGAGCAGTATTCCATTTATTGTTTGCTAGATAGTATCTTTCCAATAAGTGCTAGCATGCCCAGCAGAATGCAAATGACTTCAGAGAGACCATTTCTCATTCACTTGTGAACAAAAGAAATAAATAGTTTACTGGCGGGCTATCTCATAGCCACAGAATCAGTCTGAAGCTTTGAGAAAAAGGGTTGGCAACCTGGCAGAAACTGAATGTCCTGTGAGATTTTTCCGAAGGAAGTTTGGATAAGCCACCGTTCTTGCTACATCAATCCTCCTACCCTAGAACTCTGCCGCTGCTAGCATGACTTCTAAGTTGGCCCAATTCTGACATCATACCACTCTTAATTTTTCCTTTTCTGATTTCCTGTGCATGAGTGTGTGTGTGTATATGTGCTTGTGCGCACACACACACACACACACACACTGGGATGCAGCCATGAAGACTAGAGAAAGGGCCAAGCATTCTACTCCATTGCTCTCTACTATTTCCCCTTGTGACAGGCTCTCACTGACTCTGGAGCTAGGCTCAGGCCAGCATGCCCCAGTGATGGTATTGTCTGTGCTAGGGTTACTGATGCACGAGGGACAAGGCCTGGCTTTTTATGTGGGTTTTGGGGGATTTAAGCTCAGGTCTTCACAACTGTGCAGCAGGTGCTCTCATCACGGAGCCATCTCCCCAGCTTCTCTTTGCACCACTCTTCATGTGGGTACTGCTAAGTGCATCTGACTGGAAGAGCTCCGAGTTTGTCCTTTCTTCTAGCTGCTGGGGGCACAGAGAACCAGTGGTGGCCAGCGGGTCTTCATAGTGTAGTCTGTAAAGAATTCCACCAGTAGTGAAGGTGGTTCCAATAGAAAACACCCAACTATGGAGCTGAGGACATGATTTCAGAACCCTAGCACACATGTAAAAGCCAGGTGTGGTGGCACATACCTGCAACTCCAGTGCTGCTGGGAACTGTCTTTGAGTCTCTAAAGCATAAAGATCGCTAATTGTAGATCACACACAGAAAATGAAGGAGAAGCAAGACCCAGATCTCAGGTCTCCCTCAGTCCAGCGCCCTCACAACATTCTTTCTCATCTGGATCCCATCTGGAGAATGGAAATGATGGCAGTGTTTCTGCCTAGAACACTGACTTCTCCCTCATTGTCCAGACCACTATTTTTTGTTCGGATACTAGGTATAATTTTCTCAGGAGATCCGGCTACCACCAACTTGATCAGTGAAGCCAAATCCTTGTAGATCAACATGCTTCTCCCTATAACTTGTCATGGAAACAAACCATAATGGAAGTACGTTCCTACTGGGCTCTAAAGGCCACAAGGTCACGGGATGGTTCTTTCCTGTGTTCCTGATGAGTGGGGGCATGACTGGATAAATAAGCTTGTAAACAATAGGGAACATTCAGGTTCAGGCTAGCATTCCTCTCGCTATTGGAACTCAAGACAATTGTTGGGCAGCACCGGGCAGGGCACTGGCTTTCTTTGACTTCCTGTTTGGGTCATTATCTTCTGTATGTCTATGCCCTTTACCTGATGCACACTTGGCACTCACTCTGCTCCATTCTTCCCCTTTTAAGTCCAGAACAATCCCTTCACTCAGCTGGATCTTATTTCCTTGGCCAGAAGAAAATCTGGCAGAAGAAAATATGCAGAAGAAAATCCACCAATAAGCCACTACACAAGAAACAGAATACATAGAGAATGGATAAAAATCCTTTGTCACAGAGCTTAGCACATCTGCTCAACAGATGTTCATTCTATCTGCCTCTTTTCCCTAAAATGAAAGTTGGAGGCAGCCCCTGGACTTGAGAGAGACCATTTGGAAAAGGAACAGTAAGAAGGAATCTCTAAATGGGGTGCTTTCAAGATAGGAATTAAGAACGTGACTGGGTGGAGTAGAAATATTTTGGGCCAAGGGTCATTTAGGGGATCGCTCACATCCCACAATGTGGGCATTGCCTGTCTTGTCTTTGCCCAGGGAAGCTTGTGTAACAGCTTTAAAGACCTTGCATGTTTCTGTTCTATATGGATAAGAATCGTGGGTGGGCAAGAAGCTTTTCCAATGCTTGGGAATGACAGGCTCTTGAGTACCCAAGGCCTAGAGGCTTGGTGGCCAGACCCAGAGGTTTATAGTTCCCAAGAGCCAGGGGCCGTTATTTCTTCAGGCTTAAAATGTCAAAGGCTTATGGCCCTCTGATCTCAGATCGGAGGCTTATTGTTCTGTACTGTAGCCACCCACTGGTGCTCCCCACTATCAGCCCTTGTAGTCCCTAGCTTCAGGCAGTTGTGTGTGGTGGCAGAAGACAGCAGTACACTATAGCAGGTAGCTGTCACTGTTTCCATACAGTTCCGGGGTGCTGGGACCCTCAGCCCTACAACAGCAAGGGTTACAGGAGATGGATTTAGGGTTTGGTCATCATCAGCCAGTAATAGCAACATGTCTGAGACTGGGCCTCTAAGGCCTGGCAGCTCTCTGGAACTCTTCTGGCCACCATGGCCTGCACTTTCTCTTCTCATACACAGTCCTTTATCTTTCACTTAGCCTTAATACTCTGTCCTCTCTTACCTTTTACTCCTGTCATTCTTTGCTGCTCATGCTCCTGTTATTAATGCTTCTATCCTGGCCACTCTCTGCAACTCTTTAGCTGCCTTTCATCTTCCTGGCACTGTAACGCCTGCCAGTCTCTACAGCTACTCCCTCACCCTGCTTTACTAAGGATGAAGACCAAAAGTAGGCAAGAATAGAACACTCCAGAGAAGTCCTTTATTAGGCCTAACATTACAGCACCAAAAAGGTAGTGATCATTCCCTTATCTAGCCACAAGGGTGTGAGGCAAGTGTTTCTGCACCAACCACAGAAGTCCATGTACACGAAGGGCTGGGTTTGTTCTAAAAGAGGCTTGCTTGGCTGCCAAGGGATGTCTTCCCCTCTGCCATGGGTGGAAACTGGTGAGAGCAAAACCTTCTCACCACTTGCTATTTGAAACATCTGTGTGTGCAACAGTGCCTTCAGGAAACAGGGTTGTGTTTGGGGAGGCAGCAACAGCGACTGTTCTGTGGCTGGATTCCCCAAAGCATCTGTGGAGTGTTCAGAACAGCTAATACCAACATAAGGGGAATCTAATAGGCAAAATTACATCATCTCAATCTCCAACATCTTCGCTTACTTAAAGGAAAATTAAACATTAAAGAGGGTCATTATCAGCTGGTGTGGCACATATCTGTAACCTTAGGACTGGGAGGCTGAGGAAGAAAGGTCACAAACTAGAGGCATTCTGGAACTGCATGTGAGTTTGAGGCAAGCCAAGACTACATAACAAAACCTTGTTTCAAAAAACTGAAAACCAAACAAGGGATGTGGGAGCATATATTAAAGACTTAACATTAACAGCGACTTAACGTTTTTTAACACTGTCTGATGATATGTAACTCCTGCCCAGTGAACTCTTATCTGCTCAGCAAGAGACAGTTAAAAATAATTGAACAGAAAGTAAGTAGGACTTTATCTGAGCCCAGCACTCTGCAAAGTACTCTATCTCCTGGCTCCCTTTCTCTCTCCCTCATAAGCCTCCATGTTAGATGCTATCTTTATCTATTCCTATAAGTATCACATGACCCAAATATCAGCAAACTTTCCATCTTAGTGCTTTTAAAAGTCCTTAGTTTCTTTCTTCCTGTGTGTGTAAATGTGGTACAAGGACATGTGTGTGCGTATGGGTGCCCACACGTAGGTCAGAGGAGGGTGCTGAGTTTCCTGTACTATATTACTCTCTGCCCTATTCCATCCAGTGTGTGTGTGTGTGTGTGTGTGTGTGTGTGTGTGTGTATGTGTGTGTGTGTATGTGTGTGTGTGTGGTGCTCACAGGGTCCAGAAGAAGTCATTGGATCTCCTGGACCTGGAGTTAGAGGTAATTGTGTTGTACCTGATATGAGATTGAACTTAGTTTCTCTCCAGGAGTAGTACTTTCTTTTAACCACTGATCCCTGTTTTCAGTCCCCATGTCTGGCTTTTTATGTGAGCTCTGGCTCTAAATTCAGGTTCCCATACTTGCACGGCATTTACCCACTAAGCCAACTCTCCATTCAAAGTCTAGTGCATCTAGGCTCCAGACTTGTGCTTCCAGTAACTTCTCCACTGGCCTGTCTAGTTGGCATTCTAAATTCAATAAACTCAACTCATTGCCATGCTTTCACTCTGCGCTTTCCCATCCCACTGATATTTGTATAGGGTTTCACTCTCAACCAGTCATATAAAACAGCTCACCTTACAATAATTTTTTGAGATACAAAAGTCACCTCTTACTGGAGAAAAGGTGGAGTTAGTGAAAGTCAGCAGTTTTATCCTGCCATACTGGCAATGGCAATAGCACCATAAAGAGATATTTTAACAACAAAGGAGAGGATGAGAATAAGGAAGTCCATAATGGGAAGAAAAATCAGCTGTAATTACTGTTGGGATCAGTAAGCAGGCATCTTTATGGCCAGCTCCAAGGGACCTGACAAACCGGTTATCAGGCATTTGTGAAGCCACCAAGAAGACCACCCGCTGATCACCTGGAACCACCTGCGCTTGCCTGGGTCACCTTATAAGAGAACTCCTGGAGCCCCTCCTCTCTCTCTCTCTCTCTCTCTCTCTCTCTCTCTCTCTCTTCCGCCTCGTCTCTCTGCGACTCTTTCCCTTCCCCTAATAAACCTCCCACGTGGAACTGGTCTCATGGTGTGATTTGGGAACCCGCCGTGTAACCTTCACAGCTGCACGTTTCCTAACAATTACCTTGACTGTTGAGGGGTACTTAAGGGCTTAATCTATCCATTGCTATACAACAAACTGTCCCCAAAAGCTTAGTGGCTAAAACAATGACAATACTGATTTTGTTCAGAAATATAGCAATTGAAAGAACTTGGGCTAGAAACTTCCTACAGAGAGAAGGGTTAGGGAGAAAGGAAGATAAAGAGAAAAGGAGGAAGAATGAAAGAGGAGAGGGAAAAGGAGGAAAAGAGGGGAGAGGGAGGACAGAGAAAGAGAGAGAAGAGAGTAGACAGAAGGGACGAGAGAAAGACGAGGAAAGAGAGGAGAGAGATGAGAGAAAAATGAGGAGAGATAAGGAGGAGAAAGGGGAATAGGAAGAGGAAGAAAAGGAGAAAGAAGAGGAGGAGGAAAGGGAGGAGGAGAAGGAGAAGGTTTCTGTCCCTAGCCTGGTAGGCATCAGTATCACTTCTGATACATTTTCTTCATTAGAAGAAACATTTGCCCAAGGTTGGTCCATATTCAAAAGAGGGTGAAAGCAAGTCTACTTTTTAGTTGGAAAAGTGTCAGGCTTTGGACTTGGTTTAAATAAACTACAATGAGTGTTATCCATCAAAGATTATAAGGAATAACACACAATAAACAGAGAAGGGCAATATTGGTCAATATTTGGTCATACACCTACTTACAGCGTATGGAACCTGGAAAAGGCAGTTGCTGTTCTGAATACCTATATGTCCATCTGAACATGAAAGGGAAGAATAAGGGCTGAAGATGTAGCTTAGCTGGTAGAGCGCTTACCTGGTATACTAGAAACCCTGGGTTCCATCCACAGCACTCAGCAACATATAAACTTGGCATAGTGGTAGGTACCTGTAATGCCAGCACTCAGGACATGAAGGCAGGAGGACCATAAGGTCATTCTCAGCTGTATATTGAGTTTAAAGCAAGCCTGGGACACAAGAGACACTCTCTCAAGGAAAAAAAAAGCTGTGTATGTAATATTTGGTAACTGTAGTGTAAAGTTTTGGTGTCTTTAAAAATGCAGATATGTAAACGTTTTTGTTTTAATCCAGGTGTAGGATATAGAGCTTGTTCAGATTGTCCACAGCAGCAAACTATTTGCCTCATTTGGGCTCTGAGAGAAGCTTTTTGCCAGCTGCAGACAGTTTAATTCTGAGGACTCTAGAGAGGGAATAAATGGCCGAGCCCAGAGAAAGAAAGGGGGCTCTGAGAAAGAAGGCTGCTGGTGCTCTCTGCTGCTGCTCTTGGTTGCTATTAACGCAGTTTGACAAGACGTTGGAGAAATGAAGACTGGACTTGCTCCAAGGAACCCAATGACCCTAACCAGCAGTAAATAGCTAAAAAGAGCTATGCCCTCTCCTTCCTAATCTTCTTTCCTTCCACCTGGTGTTGGGGGTGGGAAGAGATTAGGGGTGGAGAAGAGAGGAAGAGGCATAAGAAGTATAAATAAAAGTTTTTAAAAAGTAATACAACAGGTAACAGCTAGCTTTCTTCATAACATTAAAAATCATTTATTCGTGTCTTCTTTCCTCAAAATGGGCATACATAGGTGAGGAGTAATATCCACCTAAAGCTTAACTCTATGGAGTTCAGTACTGTAAACTTTTGAGAAATGTAGAATTAAGGTTTACTTAAACTAGAAAAAGTTATTACAAAATGGGAATCAGCCCTTAGGCCTCCGTGCTCAATCTTATAGACAAGAGTTACTATAGTGTCTTGTAGATGCATGATATTCTATGAAAACCTAACATCTCACCCACCATCCCAACCCTTTCTAGTTTGGTCTCCGAGGGAGGCGTGCTTCCAAAATACAGAAACAGAAGGTAGTTTGTTTCCTATTTTTTTCCTTGTCACAGTAGTTTTCAGAGCAGGATGTTGGAGAATAAAGGCTCCATTCTGTGGCCTTTGAGGGCAGAGATTACAAAGCGGTAGTTAAAACCGCTGTCTTCGACGGCAGGGCTGCAGTTATTTCTCCGTTGGTTTTGTTTAAGCTCTTCGGGGCTCCATCCAGAAAACGGAAATGCTTCATACTGCTTTTGTAAAGCTAGATAAAGCCTACGGGGAGTGTCCACGAATGCTTAGTACAACCAGGAACTTGTCAAGTTGTCAAACTTCCTCCTTTTCCTCCTTCCTCCCTCTCTCTCTGTAGGCTTCACTGGGCAAACAACATTCCTATTTAGTCCGTCTTTCGATCGTAGTTCGCACCTCTACTCCAGACAACTCTGGCAATAGTTCCCAAAGCCCCAGCTGTCACAAAGCGCGGCGCCTTTCACGACAGCGGACGACGCAGCAACCGGAAAGCTTCGGCCTCTCGGGCCAATCGCGCTGCTCCTCGGCGATGACGCAACGCTCTTGCGCACGCGCAGGGAGGGGAGACCTTGGATGAGCCTACCAGGCGCTCAGCGGAGGTGAAAGCGTTGGTGGTAGGGACAGGACCGAGGGAAGATGCAGAGCTGGACTCGTGTGTACTGCTCCTTGGCCAAGGTAAGGGCCGCTTGCGAGGGTAGTCCTGGATCCCCCACAGAGGCACAGAGACGCCGGCGTGTGGGCCCGCGGGAACCGCCGGGGCCCCGCCTCTGTACCGGTTCAGTCCGGCCTCCTGAGGCAGCGGGGAGCCGGGGAGGGCCCCCGCTGCGGAATGACTGCTCGCTTCGCCCCCCCCCCCGCGACACTTCCGGACGGGGGCTCAGGGGCCTTCAGCCGGGTACCGGGACGAGTAAATGACCCTTGTCATGCGCTTCTGCCCCTTCATACCTTTTGCCTCATCCCAGCCCTGACCCCGGGGTGGCCAGCTTTCCTGCGATGGGTAGGTAACCTTGAGGCCCGGGTGGCCCAGACATGGCCAGCTCCAACACACACAGCCCTGCGAGTTCCCCCAAGGGTCTGTCTGCATTCTCGTCTCTAGAATAGCGCATCAATCAGACCTGGGGCTTTTATTTTTAAGTGCGGCGGTCTATCGTCTAAACAGCTTTCCCATTTCATCTGCCAGTTAAATAGACCCAGATTGAATGTGTGCGGCCTAGCGGCAGGGTAGCAGGAAAACTTGAAGAGATAATTCACACCTGAGTGGTCTGTGTCCTCAAAAGTTAATGTAACATGCAAAATGTCATTTAAGGGAGAAGCCAAGCTGGGATTAAAAGCCAGTATAGACAGTTTTCTGCTCGTCTTTGGTTGGCATGTCTTGATCTCAGTAAGGTGAAGAAGTTGCCTCCAAGTAAAGAAAATTGTTACTTCAGACTATCATCACTGCCATCTATTGATTTGCCCGCTATGATAGGAGCCGGTCTTTCTTCGTGTCGCTGGTCTTAGGAAATGGTAGGCATAAATGTTTAGAGAGTGTGAGATTATGCAGTTTGTGGAATTTCCAGAATGTGGGTACACTACAGTGTTGGTACATTTTCCTAGTCTAGTTTTCCGTTCGTAGTTGACGGCTCAGGGACATCTTCATAGATGTTGTGACTACAGACTGTTAGGTAGATTGTTAGGAAGTATAGTGACGAGTGAAATGAATGTTACTGAAGTATTCAAATACCTGAATGCAAAGTTTCGGGCTTTTAGTTAGAATGCTGAAATAATCCTTGGTACTAAAATGAGCAATGCTTTCTGAACATTTAATAAAACTGTAAGCCACTGAGTATATTTTTATTAGGCTTAATATGGGATGGTTCTTTGAATAGTCATAATAATAAGGCAGGTCTGGCATGTTAACCTTGTGAAAGTTTCCTATTAGTGATGAAGAAAGAAAATTTGTGGCACAGAAAGTCCATTAAGTGTCAGTGCCTGATAGGTTGTCATCAACCTTTTATATTGCATTTGTTTATTATGTGAATGTGTGTAAGCATGAACATGCTAGATAGAGTGCATGTGTGGAGGTTAAAGGGCAGCTTTAGGGAGTCCGTTCTCTTTTTCCGCCATATGTTTCCAGGGATTCAACTTGGGAAGTCAGATAGCTGAGAGCTATCTCATCAGCCTGTTTTTAAAATTATATTTTACTTAACAAGAAATTTTTCTTTCTTTTTTTTTTCTTTTCCTAGAGAGGCCATTTCAATCGGATATCTCATGGCCTACAAGGAGTTTCTTCAGTGCCTTTAAGAACTTATGCAGATCAACCAAGTAAGTACTTGATGCAGGAGTTTTCAGTCAGATTAGCTGACAGTTCTTTACCATTTTTATGTAAAAGAAAGTGAATGTTAAAGTAACTGTTAGTGTGTGTTAGAATTTATATATTTGTTTACTGTTGATTGAACACATGTACAAGAGGTAAACAAGGCAGAAAATTAGAGGTTGGTATTAAAAGGGAAACTAAAACATAAGTGTTTGGAGAAGTAATTGAGGATAAAAGCAAGTCACAGAGTTTGAGGCCAGCCTGGTCTCTTAGTCCAGGACAGCCAAGGCTGCACAGAGAAACCCCGTCTGGGTGTGGGGGCTGAGTGAAGTCACTCTGAGAGGCTGTCAAAGAGAGCTTTCTGAGGAGATTGTGTCTGAGAAGGGAGTTGAGGGTATGAAAGGTTGCTTCAATAAGAAAGGTCTGAGCTGGGACTTAATTTGGGTGCCTCCAGGGAAAGCAAGAAGACTGGGGGTAGCTGTGCAAGTCCCAGGAGATAAAATCAGAGAGGTAGGGAGGGATTGCATCATGGAATGCTTTCTAAGCTTGACCAGGTGCTGTGGATTTTACTCCCCGGGGGGTTGGCAAATCACAGGTGGGTTTTGAGCAATTTCATATGAGTTTAGCTTTTAAGAATTAATTTGTCTACTGGGTCACTATCATTATTTAAATAAAAGGGAGCTGTGGGGTTTATAACTTTCTTAATGCTTGAAGTTCTGAATTTTCTATAAAAGTTTTTTATAAGTACTTGGAATGGGATAGATAAATGGCCTTTTAGTGAGGTAATTAATTTCCTAGTACAAAAAAAAAATTGAAGTGATCTGTTTACTGGACTCGCCTATTAAAATGTAAACTTAAAAATATTTTACTCATTAATTTTGTGTCTAGCTATGGTGTATGTGAGTGTGTGAGGTCCTATATGCATGCCATAGTGCAGGTGTGGAGATCACGCCTTGGGGGTCATAGAACACAATGTTAAGATCTATTCAGAGTCTCCTAGTTTCTTTTCACTCTTTGTGCAGGTACTTAGATTTTAGTGGGAGGGAGACTGTGCTGGTTAGTTCTTGTCTACTTGACACAAACTAGAGTCACTTGAGAAGAAGGATCTTAATTTGAGACATTCTATCAGGTTGGGCTGTGGACATGTCTGTTGCTTTTCTTAATGGGTGATTGATGTGGAAGGTGCAATCCACAGTAGCAGGTAGTCCTGGGCTGTGTAAGAAAGTAAGCTGAGCAAGCCAGTAGGCAGCATTCTTCCAGGGCCTCTGCTTTAGTTCTGCCTCCAGGCTCCTGCCTCAGCTTCCCTTGAAGATGAAACACTTTCCTCTCAAAGTTGCTTTTAGTCATGATCAGAGCAACAGAAAAACTAAAATAGAGACAAACCTCTTTAATCAAGGGTTTTGGTGGTCTCTTGGAATTGGCAAACTGTAAATATAAAATGAGTATAATTTGGGGGTAAATGAAAGAGCAGTAACTTTATATACACACATCTATATAGCTGAGGTATTTATTTAAGAACAGTTTTCCCCTCAAAAACAGCAGTTTCATCAGATCAAAAAACTGATTTTCTTTGAGTGCCTAAGAAGGCACAGTTGATCCCTGCTGCATGCTTACTGGGTAAAAGAACACTGAGGCCCTATCTGTTTTAGTTACTATATCACAAAATATCCAAATGGTCACCATACAAAATAGTGCCAGCTAAAATGCCAGTACTATTATCTAGCATATACAGGCTTATTTCTGTCCCAGGTACGGTCTTAAATTCTCATGTCTATCCTACTTCGGCTGTACCTCTCTGTTAGCTTTCCTCTAGCTTAGCTCTTAGAGAGGTAAAGAATTCTTTTGACTCTTAACCCTACACTCACTCTTTCTATTCTGCGTTTGTAGAGGAGTATTGATTGACCAGCTTGAGGAAATCAAAGCTTGTGATATGATGTCTGTTCCAAAACCTTGGCGATGTTTGAATACTCTTATAACACAAATTCATCAAGCTAGGTGAAGCCCTATTACTGTTGATATGACCTTGCAGTTCGTAACAGGCACAGATTTGTTGCACTTACATCATTTTCATTGACTCACTGTTTTCTTATGTTCATTATTTCAATAAGTATTCAATTACAATTTTGTGCTAAGTTATTTGGTTAAGTGCTTGGATATAGCAGTGCTCTAAATGGACAAAATTCAGCCTCTTTAGATTTCACAGTCTTCCTGGCAAACACAAACATCTGATAAATACTTGTAATTATGATAAACAATCCAGTGGCTAAGGATAAGGATTTATGAAATCTGTATGTGGATAAGGAATGATTGCATAATTCTTTCTTAGGGATTTTATGTTTGTTTATGTAATGATTGTTGTTAATTGTCAACTTGTCAACATCTGGAATCCCCTAGGAGACAGGCCTGGGGACATACTTATGAGGTTATGTTAGCCATTGAAGAATTATCTTGACTGCATTAATTGATAGAGAAAATCCATCTTAATTGTGGAGGGGGTGACTACCTGGGCAGGGGATCCTACACTGTATAAAATGGAGAGAGTGAGCTGAGCTCTCCTTTCTGTGGGTGTGATACTCCCAGCTTCTTCAAGCTCTTGGTATCTTAACTTCCTGTCATGATGGACTTAAAGACTGAGAGTCGACTTCTCAGGAAGTTGGGAGTCGGTAAGGTGTTTTAAGGAGAGCCATCATAGGATCAAGTTTATTTTAAAGATCATTCTAGTTATAGGTTGGACTTTATGGTAATTTTTTATTTCTCTCATTAGATTATATTCAGGGTAATTATCATGTGCATATATTTCAAAAGCTTAGTGTTTGAAATGTGAAATATATGCGTGCTGTCAACATAGTTCTGTGTAATGACACAATATATACATGTAGTCTAGTATAATTCTCTGCATGTAAGTGAACACTGAAGCTTAGACTGCTTGGTTTTGATGGGTACGCAGAAAGGAGGTGGGAGATGGGATTGGAGAAATAGATACTGAAAAGGTGTAGGTGCTATGCTTAGTAAGGTGGAGTTGTTTGAGTAATAGACAGGGAAATTAATGAAGAGTGAGGAAATACCGTCTGAGCTGGGTTTTTCAGATCTGGTACAAAGGATAGCAGTTTAGGCTGTTAAATAGTACCGAGGCTGGTTGCTCATTTTCTAACATCTGGCCAGCCAGAACATGGTAGGCAGATCAAAGAAAGCAACATTTACTGAGTGTTCAGTATGTACCCAGCACCTTCTTAGGTTCTTGACATGTATTTTCTTTGGTCATTAACAACCTTGAACTGTAGACATCATTATTATTACCCATATGTTGTATTGATGCTCAAAGAATTGAAATTTTTTGTTAAGAATTTAAGGTTGTATAGTTATTATTTAATCCCAGATTTAAGTTATTTTATTCTTAAAGACCAAAAATTTTAAGATTATGATCAGAAAGTGAAAAATTTAAGATTTAAATGATGGGATAAAAATGAGTATAACATGGGAGAAGCTTGCAAAATAGTTTAGAGATTAAGGCCATTGACAGTTTAGAACCACTTTCAGCCCTCAACATTCTGTATTATGACTGTATTAAGTAAGGTTTCTGTGTGTGGTTATTTTGCAGATGAAGGGGTAAAGTGAAGGAGGTCAAATTACCCAAGGGCACTTTGTACTAACAAGGTTTAAAGTTCTGCTGTTGGGATTTTAATATTTAGAGGCTGAAACTAGAGGTGGCGATTATAGTAAATGAAAGGAAGAATGCCAGATGTTGAGTCAGAAAGCTTAGTTGTCTCTGCCATGTAATGCTAGATAGTTTGGGCTAGTCAGTTTTTTTCTGAACCTCTTATTTCTTCTTGGAAATGTTATGTTTATTTCATCCTGGTCCTCTCATGTTACAGGAGAGTTATGTCATTTGGCATATGCTAACCAGTTAAGTGGCAGCTGGATATAGGGTTCATATTCTAGGACTTAGTTGTATTTACATATGTTATAATGAATAGAAGATAAAAGTGGAATTTCAAAATTTATACCATTCTGTTTGGTTGGTTTTGAGAGAGGGTTTCTCTTTTAGCCTTGGCTGTCCAGGACTCACTCTGTAAATCAGGCTGGCCTCAAACTCAGAGATTCGCCTGCCTCTGCCTCCCTGACTCCCTGAGTGCTGGGATTACAGGTGTACGCTGCTGTGCCTGACTTTGTACCATTCTTAGGAACAAAGTAAGGCTGTGTAGGGCATACAGATTATTTGGGTTATTCTGGTAAATGTTAGTAACTTACCATTTTATATCAATTTGTTTTTGTTCTAGTTGATGCTGATGTGACAGTGATAGGTTCTGGCCCTGGAGGATACGTTGCTGCCATCAAAGCTGCACAGTTAGGCTTTAAGGTAGGTAGACCCAAAGCAGATGCTGCTTAGTTTTGTTATGGGCCGGTCTAGTTTTAGTCTTAACATGCTTTGCAGGTGAAAACATGGAATTCATTGCAAATATATATGCTTTAAAAAACTTTTATGGATTTGGGTGCTTCATTTACATGTTGCATGTGTTTGTGCACTGTATGCATGTGGTGCCCACATGGGGCCAGAAGATGGCATCAGACCCTCTGGGACTGTTTTTACAGAGACTTGTGAACTGCCATGTTTGGGCTGGGAATTGAACCTAGGTCCTCTGGAAGAGCAGCTAGTTCTCTTGACCACCGAGCTACGTCTCTAGCTCAGGAAATTATTATTTTTTTTAACAATAGATTATTTGTAAACCTATTTGATTATAGTAGTCTCATAGTATAGAAAAGCCAGCTATTTTTCTTAAATATTTCATTTTGGTTTCTAAATGCATTTGGGATACAGTGATAACAGTAAAACACTTACATGGTAATGTTGGACAAAAATCTATTTAGAATAATTCATTCTGGAGTTAGCCTAATTTTATTATTCAGATGGTAGATTTCAAGGGGTTCTTTTTAAAAAAAACTTTTTATTCTTTGTGAATTTCACATCAAGTACCCCAATCCTACTCATCTCCCTGCCTCTTGGATCTGCCCTCCATCCTTGCAACCTCCACTGCCAAAGAAAATAAAAGAATAAAAACTTAAAAATCTTGTGGAGCTGTAGTGTGTCATATGGGCTACTCTTGTCTACCTGTAAATGTTCATTGTAATGAGTCATTGGTCTGGACTGAGGTCGCTGGCTTCAGCTACATTATCAATACTGAATCTTCACTGGGACTCCTCTCAGATATCCTGTTGTTGCTCTGTTCGTGGAGATCCTGCAGCTTTGAATCTGTAGCACTGGTTCTCAAAGGGTTCTTTTAGTCTGAGGAAAACGGCTTTAGTAGCATGCTTTGCACAGCAATTAAGACATATATTTGGAATTTTTGTGAAATGAAATATGCATGTTACATATTATTAAATAATGTTCTCTTGGATTGTAGACAGTCTGCATTGAGAAGAATGATACACTAGGTGGAACGTGCTTGAATGTTGGTTGTATTCCTTCAAAGGTGAGCATGGCTTTCAACTGCTTCAGATTGTTCATTAGCTGCTGACTTCAAAGATGTATTGAGACTAAATTGGTTGTCTCATATAGTTCCTTAAAGGGAATCTGAGTATGTTTATAAGACTTTTTCCTTTGTAAAAACTTCCTCATTTTCCAGACTCCGATGTTCAAGGTTTGTTTTTGTTTTTTTCTCTTAACTTTCCATTGCCACTGAAAAGATAATTAGGAAATTTTTTATGTTCTTGCGTGTGAAACAGGAAGTCCCTTTTAACTTTCTACCTTGAAATTTTTTTTTTGCTTTTGTGTGTATTTTATGTCAGTGTTTGTTTATCTTGTTAATTGTGTGAGAAGGAAATTTATATGAATTTATATGGAAGGATATACTATTCTAAATAGAAATGTCATTTTGTAAGTGTTTTCTTGTTGTAGAGCCTATTCATGAGTATTTGGTAAATTTGCCTTACTTCTTTTAGGCTTTATTGAATAATTCTCATTATTACCATTTGGCCCATGGAAAAGATTTTGCATCTAGAGGAATTGAAAGTAAGTATGCATTTTAATAGTACCAGGTATACTTGACTCCTCTAGCTAAATACTGGTGTGTGTGAAAGATGTTTATTGAAGGATGAATGGGATAAAAATCTTGAAATTTGCAGAGATTTACACAAGAATATTTAGGTTCGGATTTCTACCATGACAGCTTCTCTTCCCCTTCAAGCTTTTGCCTAAATTCTGTTTTTTGGTTGTCAGTGAAATTTTTATTTCTCTCATACCTTATGAACGTGGGAGAGGCTAGATTTCTGAGTGCTGTGCTAGACTGGTAAGACTGAAAAGGAGAGCAGACCTGCGTTGGTATTAGTGGAAAGAACAGAAGGGGAGAGGAAGAGGGACCAGGGAAAGGCCTAGTGGGAAAAGACCATTTATACATTTGTACTTAGTCTGTATTGTCTTCATCATGGTTTGGGGGCTGTTTTTATCCTTTTTTCTCTAGTTGTTGTATACTTCCAAAAGATAGACTGATGTACTTCGTGGAATTATTTTCACAGTAGTAGGTTTTTGAAAGAGGCTGTATAGGCAGTCATTGAGCATATAGATGATGTGTGTATACTACAGCAAATCTAACACACTCTGAAAGTACCGTGATTTTAGGAGACATGGAATTGTCAGGAGACATGCATTAGAGGCATCATAGGCTTTACCTTTTTGCTCGGTGCCCTTGTTAGTAAAAAATGTCCAACAGTCTCTGTGCTGGCTTCATGAGTTCATTGCTGTGTCTTCACCTCTGAAGTTCTGTTGAGTTGAACTTTTTATCTTACATTGTTTCTTTAGTGTTCTTTGTTTAACGAATTTTAAAATCTAGTTGATTAAACTCATATTAAGCTTTTGTATTTTGAAATGTTCAAATATATACTTATTTCTGCTTCATGAATTTTAACATTTCTCTTTATAATTTCGGGTGATGCTTTACTTTGCCATTTTTTTTTTACTTAACTACCTTCCAGATGAATAGCATCATAAAGTATCTGTAGAATGTGTCACAGTGGAATAGAACTGGACTGCGTTTTCGGCACAGGTGCACATTTAATGGTGCTTGATAGTTCTGTTATTGTGATGTGATGACGTGGTTGCTGGCTGTAGTTACAACAGTTATCAAATTTTAAAAGTTAATGCTGACTTTTATAGTTTATGAACAATGAGATGAATATTTTCAGACCTTTATTAGTCAAAAACTATCACATACTGCTTTCAGAGTTTAAATAATGAAAAGATTTATTTAACAAATTACAGTGTCAGAAGTTCGATTGAATTTAGAGAAGATGATGGAGCAGAAGAGTTCTGCAGTAAAAGCGTTAACAGGGGGCATTGCCCACTTATTCAAACAAAATAAGGTTGGTGTTCAGTGGTCAGATTTCTGTTTTATTTCACATATACATGAAATAATTGCTTTGTGCTAATACATTTATTATCTTCCAGACCTTACAAAGAATAAAAACCAAAAATAAATCCAAACTAAAGCTGGGCGTGGTGGTACATGCCAGTAATCCCAGCACTCGGGAGCAGAGGCAGGTAGATCTCTGAGTTTGAGACCATCCTGGTCTACAAAGCAAGTACAGGACAGCCAAGGTTACCCAGAGAAACTGTGTCTCAAAAAAAAAAAGAAAGAAAGAAAGAAAGAAAGAAAGAAAGTCTAAAATAGCCCTGCCCTGAAACATGTCCCCAAGTAATGTTTTTACTGCTACATGCATTGCATATTGTTGTTCCTGTTGCTTTATCAGAAAAACATTTTAAGCATTGTGAATTTATAAATATTACTTTATAAAGGTTGTTCACGTCAATGGATTTGGAAAGATAACTGGCAAAAATGAGGTCACAGCTACAAAAGCCGATGGCAGCACTCAAGTTATTGGTACAAAAAACATCCTTATAGCTACAGGTTCAGAAGTTACTCCTTTTCCTGGAATCACGGTATTTTTGCTTTCTAATTCCTCTCTTAGAAATAGGTTTTTATAAGTTTATGTTTTTATAAATGTTTAGTGATTACTGACTGAAATGTAATTTGGTAACTATTTAGCCTTTTAAATTACTTCTCATTGTTTTTCAGTGATTATGATAAGATGTGGAACATTTTATAATATATTTAAATTCAGTATGAAGTTAAGCCAGGCATGGTCATGAGTGTCTGTAATCCCAGCATTTGGGAGGCAGAGGCAGGAAGATTGCTGCAGGGTCAGTGCTAAACTGGTCTAGCAGCCAGAACTACACAAGGAAACTGCCTCGGAAAAAGAGCTGGTGAGATAGCCCAGTTGATTAAGTGTTTGTTGTACATCTATGTAAACAGCTGGTCATAGTGACATGGGCTTGTAATCTTAGCAGAGCTTCTGAATGATGGCTGAGGTTGACTTTTGGCCTCCACATAACATAAACACAAGAGTCCACAACAACAACAAAAGACAGAATAAAAAGTTAAAGTTAACCATTTTATTCTGGAGTGTCAAATAATAAAATTTCAGATTAGCATATTGAATGAGAGTTGATGAAATTGTGATGTATAGAAGCTGTAGATACATCAAAGCCAATGAATGAGATGAAATTTTATGGGATGAGATCACGGATAATAACATAGTATGTTTCAAAAGTTATTCTGCTTGTTTTTTTCTTTTTCTTTTTCTTTCTTTTTTTTTTTTTTTAATAGATTGATGAAGATACTATAGTGACATCTACAGGAGCTTTATCCTTAAAAAAAGTCCCAGAGAAGTTGGTTGTTATTGGTGCAGGAGTAATTGGTGTAGAATTGGTAAGTAGTATCTTTCTTTTATTGCCTGTCATATCGAAAGGGACTTAAACCTCTTCATGGAAGCTGGAGAGATAGCTCCGTGGTTATCAGAACATACTGTTTTACCAGGGGACCCGAGTTCAGTTCCCAGCACCCATATCAAGTGGCTATCAATCACCTAAACTCCATCTCCAGGAGTTCACAACCTCTACTCGTGTCTATACACTCACATACACATGCACACATAATTAAAAATAAAATCAGTCAGTCTCTCTCAAAAAGAACAAAATTGGGCATTTTTAAGGTAATAGACAAAAGGGAGAGATGGCTCGGGGGTTAAGAGTGCTGGCTGCTCTTGCAGAGGAACTGGGTTCAGTTCGCAGCACCCATGTGGTGACTTTCACTTATCTGTAATTGAAAGTTCTAGGGGATCTGTGCCCCTCTTCTGCCTTCCGAGCACTTTAGGCGTGTGCATGGTGCCCAGACATACATTCAGATGAAATGAAAATGTCTTACAAAGAACAAAACAAAAAAAATAACTTCTGTCTGAATCTTTGTATAACATTTAAGGTCAGTCAGCATTGAGTTTTGCTTAAAACTTACAGTAATAACAAATACATCTTTATTTCCAATGTAACTTATCTAGGTAAATCATTAGTATGTCCTTTGTTTTGTAGTCTTTTTTTTTTTTTTTTTTTTTCTCACCATTTTTCTTTTTTTAATTTGGTTTTGGTTTTTAGTTTTTCAAGACAGGGTTTCTCTGTGTAGCCTTGGCTGTTCTGGTCTCACTTTGTAGACCACCTTGTAAATCAAACTCACAGCGATGTGCCTGCCTCCCTGAGTGCTGGTATTACAGGCATGTGCCACCGTGCCCGGCTTCTCACCATTTCTTATCATTGAAACTGTTCTTTTTTAACTATGATAACCCTTAACATACTGAAAAATAGTTCTTATTCTAAGCAAATTGCATTTCAGTAAAGCCCATACTCTTTGAGATAGCATCTACAGTGACTCTTCCCTTCTTCCTACCATGTTTTAGAAGTGCCATAGTATTTCATACCTGCTTTGTCTTCCTTTTTTGTCTATTTGTCAAGTTTCTACATCTTACTAATGAACTTTTCCCTTTATTTCAGGTGTCCTCTTGTAAGGTCAACACATCTTACTGCCATGAACTGCTTTACCTCTCTGTCCTCAGTTCAGACTTTCCCTGGCCATGTTCTTCTTTTGTTATCCCACCGTAATTAAGTGCTTGATTTTTCTAGTTCAGAAATTCAGTAGTTTTTTTATTATCTATGTTTTCTAGTGTTAACTGCTTTCCTGATCAGTTTAGATTCCACAGTATATTACTTTTAACTGCTGTCTTATAAGTTCTCTTAAGTGAGTCACTTAACCTCTTTTTATCCTGGGGGTTGAACATAGGGACTAGTGTTAGTTGTCTTGTTAATACAGGCCTCAAGCATGCCAGGTAAGCACTCTACCAATATCCTATATCCCCAGCCCTCTCTTTACTTTTCATTTTGAGTCAGGGCTTTTCAAAAAGTTGCTAAGGCCGGCCTTTTAATTCACTTGTTAGCCCAAGTATGTATTGAACATGTGATAGATATACCTGTGTCTGCCCCTTGGGTAATGAGGATTAACAGACCACTGTACCGTCAGGCTTACCTGGTTGACTTCACTTCTTGGACATGCTTGCCTGGAAAAACTTGAGTATTGTTGGAGTTTAGCTGACAGTCTTCCTGGGCTATGCCGAGGGTAGTATCTGCATCTGGAGGAAAGTAGACCCTTTGCATTAGTGCTCATATAAGTCTTGTTGAAGTTACGGGTCTCATCATGAACCTCAGCCTGTCTGATGATGCATTATTTCCCTAGCTGAGTTCTAGTCTCTGCCATGGCCATTGAATTCCTCACTCTTTTACCTCTACTGGCACATTTTCTCTCTTGCCCTCATGAACTTTCTGACTAACACACAGAAGAAGGCATGGGATGCACAAACAATCTTGCCTCATGCTCCCGATTTGAAGCTGCTTTTGTCTCATACTTCCCCTTTTGTTGTTCTCTTCACCTTTCCTTCATACTTCATAACAAGTTTTTCTGCCTTCACAGTGACTTGGTTTTGTGGTTTTCTTTCTTTAAACTCACTCTACTTTCTACCTATTATTCCCCACCCTCTTTTTTTTTTGAGAGAGGATCTAGAACTTGCTAAGTAGATTAGACTGGTCTTGAACTTGCAGTAAGCCTCCTGCCTCTGCCACCTGAGTTTGAGGTTGTGTACATGTACTACCACACCTGTTTATTTTCCTTTTTGCCTCTGTATTTATTCCTGGTTATGTGTCACACACATGCTCAGATGGCATTTCCTTACAGACGGATGCTTATGTGGATGCTAATTAGCCTCCTTGTGAGCCTTTGTCTTTTAGTTACTAATTTCCCCTTTTCTTTTTTTCTGTCAAATTTCTCAGAGTATTCATGTTTTGTTCCATCACCTCCCACTTAATCCTCAGGCAATGTATAGCCTCTTGTACCAAGAAGTTGCTCCTGAAAAGGACACAAATTATTTATTGTTAGATCCATGGATTGTTGTCTTTGCTGCTGGGTTTGGCAGCAGTTGGCTTTGTGGTTTTTTGCCTTGGAAAGTTTTCTAGCTTTTCAAACTTCACTGTGTGCTGGGTTTACATCTACCTTCTGGGTTTTTTTTCAAAAAAATTATTTATTCAAATTTCTTTTCAGTTTTCCTTTAATTGTATTACTCCAGATTCTGCTGCTAGGTTTTTTTCCTTGACTCTTTTGGTCTATCCACAAAATCCACTATCATCCCACTTACCCAAAGACCCACAGTATCCGTAGCCTAATACTTGCTCTGCTTCTGGATATTTATTTCTGAATATACAGCATCTCCACTTAATGTGTTTCATAGGTGTTGAGTTCAGTTATAATAGCACTTTTCTAAGTTCATTTTTCCTCCAAAAAAAGCCATACCCTCTTCTCATCTAGCTTTTCCCTCTTCAGTGCGTCTGCCTCTATCCCTGTAGAGGCATCTGTAAGAACTCTAGAGTTACTCCTGATTTCTCACCTGATCTCTTCACCCATACTCATTCCCTGGATTCCAGTGACAGTCACTTGTTTGGATCCTAGTTTAGGCCAGCATCATGTCTTACCCTAGGACTTGCCAACTTGAACTTCTAATCTGCTGCTTCACAATGGCTGTGAGACAGATGTTTGATCATGTCCTTTCTCTTCCTTGGCTGAGTCTGTTAGGAAAATCTAATGTCAGTGTTGTTCGAGAATAAGCACTTTGTGATGCTGGCTTCCTTCTCCAGTGTTATGGCCAGCTCTTCTCCCTCTCAAGTTGTGTTTTGGTTGTTCTGAGCAAGCATTACACCCACTAGAAAACATTCCCTCTGGGATAGTTCTTTTTTGTTTCTTTTCTTTTGTTCAGTTTGGATTGGTTTTTGAGACAGTATCTCACTGTGATTCAGTGCTGGCCTTGAACTTAGAGAACTGTAGGTCTCTTGCCCCTTCAGTGCGCCTGCTTGTATCACTTCTCAGTCCTGAGCCCTGCTTCATGAGAGTGGAGGTTGTTAGGTGCTGTTGTCCTTTGTTCGATTGCACCTGGAGGTTCTGTTTCTAACTACATTTATCTTACTTTCATGATGTTACCTGATGTTTCGTGATGTTATCCTCTTGATTTCATTAAGTCATGAACTTGAGGACAGAGTCACTGCTGTTTTGTTCATTGTGTGTCCTTACTATCCAGCACAACTGCTGATCTGTAGTAAGTACTCATGTTTTGCTTTTTTTTTTTTTTTTTTTATTTCTTTGTAGACATATGGTAAATCCCTTTCAGAAGCCAGCATGCGTAGTAGTTTCCTGTTAATTGATTTTGAGACATGATCTTACTACCATGAGTCCCCTGCCTCTACCTCTTGGGTGCTGGGAAGACTGCTCTAACCTGGGGGTCACTAAAGGCATCTCCTGTGCCTTCTTCTAGAAGCTTTAGAGTCTTGTGTATTATATTCATGCTTCATTTTGAGTTTACTTGTGGGTAATATATTTGTGGGTTTTCATCGCCCCATGTTACTTCCTCTCTTCTTCACTCTCAGCGTAGAAATCCATGAAATTTGTGACTGTAAATCTAACTTAATTACAAAGATAGTCTTGCCACTTAAAATTAATAGATGATTTTAATGTGAAATGTTTAATGTATTTTTAAAAGGCTGCTAGTTTGCTTTTTTCCAGTTCGTGGGTTAGAACTTGTATCTTGCACATTACACTCTAAGCAAGTACTCTGCTACTGAACTGTACTTCCAGTCCTAGCTTCAGATTTTATATTGTTTCATATTTAATCATTGCGAAATCAGTCATACTATTTGTTAAAATGCAGTCTTCGTTTTAAGTCCAAATTTGAATAAAGTAAGCATTTTTCCTTCATTAAAAAACTAAAATATTTTTTACAGCCAGCTTAATATTTTGCCAACCTTAGTGATTATTAGTAGTAAGAACATACTTGTTTTTAATTGTTTGAGAATTTTTTACACACATGTAATATATTTTAATAACATCCACCCTCCAAACTCATCTCTCCACATTTTCGCCTATTTCTCCACCACTTCTCCCTGTCAACTTTGTGTGTTCTCTTATTTTAAACTCATTGAGTCCATTTGTGCTGTCGGTATTACTCAGTCATGCTTGAGACATGATTTTAGTGCCATGAGTCCCCTCCTCTATCTCTTCGGTGCTGGGAAGACTGCTCTGGTGTTGAGAGTGGAGGTTGTTAGGTGCTGTTGTCCTTTGCTGTTGTCCTTTGTTTTCTAACCTGGAGGTCACAAAAGGCTGTAGGACTATCTGCTGGAGCATGGGTAGCATTTTTTGCCACTCCATCCCTGAAGACGACTTACCTCCCCATCACTAACAATTGCCAGTAGTGTCTCATCAAGGGGTGGGACTCTGTCAGCCCCTTCGATGTCCATGCTGAGATGTTGGCTGTCTTAATCTTGTATAGGTCTTACACATACAGTCACAGCCACTATGAGTTCCTGTGTGCAATGGCTGTCACGCCCAGCAAATACTGTTTTGCTATAGATGTTTGTCTACTACTTAATGGTTCTTAAAATCTTTCTGTCCCAATTTCTGCAATGATTCCTGAGCCTCAGGAAGGGGATGTGTGTAGATTTAGAGCTGGGCATTCCATAGCCCTCGTTATTCTGCACAGTAACCATTTGTGTGTTTCTGCAGTAATCTCCTGCACACTGTGATGAAAGCTGAGAGAGTCATTAGTCCTGGGTTTACGACTGAAGCAACTTGCACTGGAGTCAGTGCAAGATCAAAATCATACTTCTTTAATCTCAGGACCCCCGTGCGTCTCTCAGTCTTCTCTTAGTCACTGCTGGAGTTTGTTTCCTTCATGCTTTTGTGTACATGTTACTTAGACTGAAGACTTCTGTAGTCATGCTGTCTAAAATGGCCCCAGCTCTGTTTTCTCTTTTTTCTCATAGCACTTTATTATCCTCTAGCATGAAGTTTATGTAATGTTGACTTCCTCTACCATATTGTAAAGTCTCCAGGGCACCAAGTTTTGTTGTTTAGTAACATATGCCCAGCAGTTATAATGGCATCTGGCCTGTAGTAAGTAGGTATCCAGTAAATGTGGAATAGGTAACTGATAGATAAAATTATGTTTTCCTCTTTGACCCTAGAGCTTCCCCTAAACATTTGTAAAAAGACAGCAATACAGTACATTATTTGAGATAATTAGTAGTAAATGTTGCTGTGAACTTATTTTACATGATTTTTTTTCTTAAAATTTAATTTTAGGGTTCAGTTTGGCAAAGACTTGGTGCAGAAGTGACAGCAGTTGAATTTTTGGGGCACGTGGGTGGAATTGGAATTGACATGGAGATATCTAAAAATTTTCAACGCATACTTCAAAAGCAAGGGTTTAAGTTTAAACTGAATACAAAAGTTACTGGTGCCACCAAGAAGTCAGATGGAAAAATTGATGTGTCGTAAGTGTGCTACATTTGTTTTTGACAAATCATCCTTGATTATCTCAGAAAGTACTTGTTTTCACATTTAATAAATGTAGTCAAGATTTTATAACTTAGGCCCATCTGAATGCTTTGTATTACATAATATTGCCTATCAGATTAGCCAGGTAAAATTTATGAATTAGTTGATACTAAAACAAAACAAACCTAATCAGATAGTCTCATTTTGGTGTAGTTTTCATCTGACACCCATTAAATACTTAACCTAATTTAACTAAGTGACTTTTTTACAATCACATGGTTGGTGAGAGGCTGGAATATGGATCTTTCTGAGGTCTTTGATTTTGTGATGTCTTGGGGACCAAACCCCAAAGACATCATGCATGTTAAGTCAGTGCTCATCCTCAGTCCTGAGACTGTGTTCTTAACACTGTGTTACGCTCCCTGCTTTTACGAGATTTTAAGAGTAAACTTAAGAATTTTTATATTCAATTGCATAACTCATGTTTATAATGAAATAAAGATACTAGAAATGTCATGGCTGTTTTCAGCTATCAGTGTAGGTATATGTATAATGGTTACCGTTCTTTGTTACCTAGTATTGAAGCTGCTTCTGGTGGTAAAGCTGAAGTTATTACTTGTGATGTACTCTTGGTTTGCATTGGTCGACGTCCTTTTACTCAGAACTTGGGACTAGAAGAGCTTGGAATTGAACTAGATCCCAGAGGTAGAATTCCAGTCAATACCAGATTTCAAACTAAAATTCCAAAGTAAGTTGTATAATTGCCTGTTTTCTTTTTAAAAATGTTACATGCATGATATTTTTGGCTCCCTATAAAAGATAAAATATGACATATGGTGAGGCAGTAAAGGAATAGCTTGCATTTCTGCCCTAATAATTTGACCAAGCTTATAAAGATGATAGTAATGAAGGCTGTTTAAATCCTTCATAATTACTACTGTGTGTGCATGTGTGTATGTATGTGTATTTGATGTTTTGGAGATAGGGTTTCTCAGTGTAGCTTTGACTGTCTTGGAACTCTCCTGTAGACCAGATCCTTCTGCTTCTGCCTCCCGAGTTCTTAAAAGCCTCTACTGTGCCTAGCAAGTACTAATATTTTTAATTGAAAATGTTTTATTTACATTTTAACTGTCTTGCTTAGAGATAAAATTTTGTTCTATGGTCTTGGCTAGTCTTGAACTAGACTGAAGTGATCTATCTCAGGCTCTAAAGTGTTGGGCATTTTCAATAATTTAAGTTTATTTCAGATAATGTTTTGAAAATAAGACTTTAAATCAAGTATAACTAATTGAATTTTAATTAGATCTTTAGCTCTGTGTTCTAAAGAGCTGCATTTGATTGACTACTTTTTGGTGACTTATTAGCTAAAAAGTTTTTCAGTGGTATAAACTTTTGATGTTAGAAGTTTACTGTATTTCTTTTTTTTTTTTTTTTTTCTGGTAGTATCTATGCTATTGGGGATGTGGTTGCTGGTCCAATGTTGGCTCACAAAGCGGAAGATGAAGGCATCATCTGTGTTGAAGGAATGGCTGGCGGTGCTGTGCACATTGACTATAATTGTGTGCCGTCAGTGATTTATACGCACCCTGAGGTTGCTTGGGTTGGCAAATCAGAAGAACAATTGAAAGAAGAGGTAATCCTGAGTGTGGGCAGTTTTATTCCGTCATGGGATTTGAGCTAATGGCACCAGTGACTAGAAAACACATCGTTGCCTTTAGGAACTCTGTAGAACATATACCTTAAGTGTTTGTTCCTTTGTTAGGATCATGAGGATAGATTCACTTTTTAGCTATGTCAGCAATAGTAGAGAAGATCATAAGCGACCTGTACTTAAACACCTCTAACTGTAGAACTTTTTAATATTTGCCTTTGGAATACAGCCAAATGGCATTTATACTTTGCTTACATTTCTTCCCACATTAAATTTTATTAACCTGCCTTTGGTCATTTCTTCTGTGTGCCCTGAACAATTAATTACCTTCTTGGGGCTTCTTTTCTTTTTTGTTTTGTTTGTTTTTCAGGACAGGGTTTCTCTGTAGCCTTGGCTGTCTTAGACTTGTAGACCAGGCTGGCCTTGAACTCACAGAGATCTGCCTGCCTCTGCCTCCCCAAGTGCTGGGATTACAGGCATGTGCCACCATGCCTGGCAGGACTTATTTTCTTAACATTTGGAAGATGATTTCACCAGTGGGAACAAACTTTTACAGTGATTAATATATCTTCTCATTTTTTGTTCTCTACAGGGTATTGAATACAAAGTTGGTAAATTCCCATTTGCTGCAAACAGCAGAGCTAAAACAAATGCTGACACAGATGGCATGGTGAAGATTCTTGGACAGAAATCAACAGATAGGGTGCTGGGAGCACATATTCTAGGACCAGTAAGTATTGCAAAGTTAAAGAAAGCCCAGTAAGGTTTCTGGGAATCATCATTTAATAGATTGAACTTAGTAAGTACGTTTGCTCTTTCTATTCTGGTATTGCTGATAAAAGTTTGACTAAGAATTTTGTGCATTTCTCCTAGCAAGGTGCCATAACAGCACTTGCACAGTCTTGCCTGCCATAGTATCTACTACACTGCCTGAAACCCAGTAGTGATGCTTGAGAACGTCAGTCTGTTAGAATGAAACCTTGCTGACTCTGGTCCCACTTTATTCTGCCTTTCCCGTTGCTCATTAAGGTTTTTTTTCTTTTTTTAATTTTTTTATGTATATGGATATTTTTCTGCATGCATATCTGTGCACTGCATGCATTTGGTGCCCGCAGAGGCTAGGAGAAGGCATCGGATCCACTGGAACTAGAGTTAGCTATCATGTGGGTGCTGAGAATCAAATCTGGGTCCCCTGCAAGAGCAGCTAGTGCCGTATCTTCAGCCCCGCCCTTTCTTGCTTGGGCTTGTACGTGTGCATATTGTGCTCCCAGTGTGGAACACTCCGCTTCCGGACTTTTACCTGGTCTCAGCCCAGATGTTGCCTCCTGCAGGAAGGCTGAGGTTTCAGTGAGTCTGAAGTGTGTCTCTACTGGGATGTGTAGAATAGGAAAGTCATGATCTGCGTGCTTCCTGTGCCACTTGTCGTAACTTAACTCACTGTTTGTATAATACTTCTCCAGTGTTATGGGAGGGGTACTATTTTTCAAGCAAAGAAATTGCAAAGAACACATAAAAATAGCATAATGGCAGGACCCAACCCATTTGGCTTCAGAGCCCAAAGTCCTCTGTTATATTTTCTCCTAAGCTTTTCTTGACTGGGAAACTTCTGACTTTTCTTCAACTGCTGTGATAATAGGCTCAGGTTTAAGACAAATTTAAGGTGTGAAAGCCTAAAAACCTTGATTTTTAAATCAGAACATGTAGCTTTTTTGCTTTGGAAACATAATTTAATTTTTCCTTTTAAAGGGTGCTGGAGAAATGGTGAATGAAGCTGCTCTGGCATTGGAGTATGGAGCTTCCTGTGAAGACATAGCTCGAGTCTGCCACGCACATCCGGTAATTATTACCAACACATGGAGGCTTAATGGCCGCCCAAGTTTCTTTTGACCCACAACTATTTGTGTTTAATTGTTCTTGCTTCCCTTACAGACCTTGTCAGAGGCGTTTAGAGAAGCAAACCTGGCTGCATCTTTTGGCAAACCAATCAACTTTTAATTAGAAGATCGTTTTTCCTAAAATCTGGAAGCTTTTGTCAACATTACACTTTTGAACAGGATAATCTCTCAGTTCCAAGAATTTATAGGATGAAATTATGAAACTTCTGGAAGGTATTTAGTAGGACTGAACAGAATGGAATAACCTTGTACCTATATTTCAAATATTTTGTTCCAGTGCATTAATGTAGACAGAAAGCTATGTATAGTAGCATCCTGGAAAGTTTCTGACCTGTGTGTTCATGCTGTCTACAAGTCGTGACTTCATTGAATTCGCACTAATAGATTTTACCTCTAATTTGGTGGAGGTGAATGTGTTGACAAGGAAGGAGCTGGATAATGCACATGAACAGTTTGAAGAAAACTGGCAAAGTTACTTTAAATTTGGTTTTCATATTGGAAACGAGTCACTGACTAGAACAAGATTCACATATGTACAAACAACTTATGTAAATAAAAGTGATTCTCATTTTATTTAACTCCCAAATTCCTGGTTTAGAGATAGAATTACATATTTAAACATTATGGTTATAGTAAGGTCTGTAAGTTTAAAGGGTATTCAGTTGCCCAAATGAAGATTCCACAGAACTGTTAAATGGAAAATTATACCAGGGAATAAAGACAAAATAAACATGTCTTAAATATTTATTTACTGGTTATTCTGAGTGCATATTAAGATAGTTCTAATTCCGTTAGCTACCGCTGATTGTCTTTTATTTTTAATAGTTACTTTTCTGGTACTGAATGTTTTCACATTGTGCAACAATATTAAGGCATTTGTAGCCATTACTTTTTTGTTTTATAGATAATGACTAATTGTTTAGCCTTTAGGAGAAACAACATAAGGGAATCCGCAATGTGCTGTATTTTCCTATTATTTCCTTGGCTTAGTAAATGGTCTTTTTAATTATTTATCTTTTAAATTATAGTAAATGGTCATTTTTAAGTGCCACAAATCTATTGATGTTATTGAATGGCTAAATGTTAAAATGATTAAGTATCTGAAGAAAGGCCATGAACAAAACACTAACTAGCACTTTATATATTTCATCTACGTTTTTCATTTCAGATTTATTAAAGCACCTCCTAAATTTGATAATAAAAGGAAAATGAAAAACTAAAAATATTTAAAAGATAGTTTTAAGCTAAGTGGGGATAATACTGATTATAACAACATTGTTTTTTAAGCAAAGTGGGGATAATACTGATTCTAACAACATTGTGTAACGTTCATGACAAACATTTAATAATTAGCTGTAAAACACGGTGACCAGGTGCTTTAATATTGTTGCACAGTGGAATTGATCATAGTCCAAAGATGTCACTTGTTTCCAGGCTTTAATTACCGCTTTAACAATTTTTTTTACATCAGGCAGTTAAAATTGGCTCAGTTCCAAACTGTTTGATAGCAGTTTGCAGCTGAAATTGTTTTAGTTTGTCTTGTGCCAAAAGTCTACTGAGTTGGGGAGTTTGAACTTGTGTGTGCTTTGCAGTGCCTTTACGGTTTTTTTGTTGTTCAGAGTTTGCAGTTAGCAGAAGGGTTGGTGCCGTATGTGCTAATGTGTTATTAGTGGAAGTGAAATCTATATATTTTTAAATCTAAAATGTTTTAGGTTGTGTGATGGTTGATTTAAATCTCAGACATGCCCCTTCTCTCTGGTGGGAAGTTTCTAATTTGTAAATAGTAAAACATAATTTAATATGATCTCCTAGCTATGCAGATACACAAAAATAGTCTGAGTTGTAAGAGAATACAAACACAATCAAATGTGAGTGAAGCGTAAAGGCCTAAGAGTAAAACAAATTTTAAACCTCTTCTTGCAGCAATCTCTAAACTGTCTTTCTGCTCTGATGCAAGTAGCTTATAGAACAGCCCTCTTCACTGAGGGTTTTGGTGGAAATGATGTGAATAGTGTGTTTAAATTTTTTTAATGGATGAGCCAGACATGGTAAAGTGTGGAAGGCTCTTAGAAAATAGAGCCTTCCTTAGATAAATGGCACAGACAATTGCTTTAGATCAGAAGTTGCCTTGTTTAAGTTATAGCTGTTTACATCACTTTTATCCAGGCCCAGATTCTTTTGCCCCTGTGTTGGCTGTGGGGTGGGGGTCTAAGAAGAACATGTAAAGTCCAGAAGGCTGGGCAAGTAACAATTACATGCTAGTGATCTTTATGTTCTGGACTAAGTATTTGTTCAGAATATTGTATTGTGAGGTTACTGAAGTGTAATGTAAAAGCTAAGAGTGTGAGTTGTGTGTCTTCGTAGCTCTGCTCCATTTATCATGAACAATTTTTATACATTGGTGATAAATCACCAAAATCCTGCCTATTAGTAACCCTGGCCTTATTCTAGGTGGTAAAATGTAGGAGGAAGCCATTTTCTTATGCTTAGAAGTAGTTGGAGCAACAAATAAAATGGTCTAAGCCATCTTATATCCTTCATAGTTAACTTCCACCCAGGATCCCCACTGGGGGAATTTATAAGGAATATAGTTTTGAAAGGTAGATGTTGACCTAACAATAGAAACTAGTGACATCTTAAAGTGCTTTACAGTTCCCATCTTTACAGAGAAGGCAGCATTTAGTAAAAGAAACATTGTATGTTTATACAAAACCAATGTATTTTATTTAACTTCTTAAAAAAGTGGGTGGTTAAAAACTTTAAATAGATAATGAGTTATTTTGCAGGTCACTGCATCAGTTTATACATATGGTTTGCTTTGGTCGCTGCGGCCACTTTACAGCCCTTTTCTGTTATAAGCAGGTGCTATAAACAGCAACTTTCTCGCTTATGTCCTTAAGGAGTGAACGGACTTCTCCTTCCAGTCGTACTAATTCTTGAGCTTTATCTTCTAAGTATTTTTGATTGTCCTCATATTTCCTTTCTAATTCTGTGGAGATAAATAAAAATAAGGTTAAGTGTCAACTGTTTATAGCATATATGATCTTAAAGTTTATGTAAGACAACTAAAAACCTAAGCCAAAGGGAGTAGATTTTTCACCTTTATTAAATAAAAAACAGAAACGGGAAGAAAAGACCTACCTTCCAGCAGCTGGAGCTTGCTGTTGGCTTGAGCCAGGAGTGTTTTTGCTTCATTTTGTAGCATCTCAGCTTTCCTCCTGGCATCTGCTGACTCTTCTGTTTTTTGGGCAATTAAACTTTCTACCTTCTTATACTTTTCATCGAGTTCACCATCTAGAGTCTGCAGTACCATATTAAGACAGAAAGAGGTGAAACTGGTAATGTCAGTAATTATAGTCAAGAACTTTAGATGAAAGACATTATTTTGGGAACAGGCAAGCATCCTGGATTAAATATCAAAGCACTCAGGCTTCATTGTAAACTTTAAAAAGATTGCCAAGAAAATTTGGAACTGTAAATCTATTATTGTAGGGTTTAACCCTATTTACCTTGGATGAGCACTTACTATAGACAAATAAGCACAACAGGCTATACAGAAGTAGACTGGACATCAGCAAGCCAGAATGAAAGTAAAGGTTGTCTCTAGTGTACACACAAAAGAAAAGGTGAGTGGCTGGCTGTGGTGGTGCATATCTTTAATCCAGGGGGGTGGGGGGGTTGGTAGATCTGGGTTTGAGACTAGCCTCGCCTGAACATATATCACCCACCCCACCAAATAGATAATACATGGTTTGGAGCAATAGCTACAGGGTGAGTGTGAAAATTCATTCCTAAAGCTTTTAAATTCTTCATTACTGTCATTTTTTTTTTCAATGCCACGAGACTATTTAGGAGATTTGTGCCTTCAGAGCTGCAGGGAAGTAGGAACAGGAGTGGTCTGACGCTGTCGAGTAGTATTTCTTCGGGTTTGCTTCTCTTCCCAACTCGGATGCAGCGAAATTATTTATGTATTGAAAAGCTACAATGTTCAAGGCCAGCCTGGTCTACAAAGGGAGTCCAGAACACCTAATTCTACACAGAGAAACCATGTCTCGAAAAACAAGAAGCTACAAAAACCATTTTTTCAACAGGAAGAAATCAGAATCAGGTTATATAACAGATTGAACAACACATTTAAAAAGCTGTCTTGGGAGGTAAATTTATAAATGAAATGTGTGTAAAATGTAAATCTGCTAAATACAGTATCTTCCAATGAGAAGCAAAAGGTAGAGATTCAAAACAAGTCTTTCAGACTTCTGATTTCCTACTAGCTACTCTGTGTAAGGGATTAAGCTTTCTCCATTCTGTCTTTATTCTCAAATGGCTGGCTAACTGCTATGTCATAAAGACCTTTCTCCATGGATTACGGGGCAGAAATACCTAGGTGTGTATGCTTTTAGACTACCACTCTGGTTCAAATTCCATTCTTCTAAATTCATACTCGAGATCTGAGGGTCTAAGTTTACAGTTCTAACCCATAATCCACTTTTTCATGTATCTTAAAGACTTAAAATAGGTCACTGGGCTATTTGTATCTTACTAATGACAAAGAAGGTAAAGAGAAAACTAGTTGCCCATTTATCAACTTAGCTATGAAGTTAAAAGATTTACTTACCTTCTTAACATCGTCTGCACTCTGTTTTACAGTATATACTACTTTTTCAATATATTCTGCCTCTCCAGAGTTCTGGGCAGCTTTACGCTTAAGCTCTTCTACGTTCCTCTCAAGCTTGCTGATGCGTTGGGAAGCATTGGTCAGGGTTTCTTCAGAAGCTGCCGTTTCAGATTCAATCTAAAGGGACAGTCATCCAGACTCCATTAGTACAAATTTAGGGGAGGCCAGGATCCTATCTATACCAGGTTTGCACTAGAGCAGAAACATTGGCAATAAATATTAGGACAGCTTAGATCAGTGGTTTTCAACTTATGGGTTAAGACTCCTTTGGTGGTTTCATAACAGTAGCAAATTTACAGTTATGAAGTAGCAATGAAGTAATTTTATGGTGTGGGGACACCATAGCATGAGGATCACAGCATCAGGAAGGTTGAGAACTGGCTTAAGTGCCCAGCTTCAGTTACTGCTGCATCACATATCATCCTTTTTGTAACATTCTGCTGATCTAAGCTGTGTTTAGCTAAAGAACATTTGCAAGTGAGCAACTGTGAGAAGGATTTCCAATGAAAATTCCAAATTATGTGGAAACTGAGAGCTTCAGTCATCTGTTTACATAGTCTTGTTACCTCGGTGTTAAACTCTGGTAGTGAAGGGGAGGTAGCATGAAGATGTGGCGACTTGTGATATTAGAAATACTAAGTTACTCCAGAGGAAAAAAAATACCTGGGCAACTGCTAAGGGTTTCTAAGTTGGTCTCACTGGAAGGACAAACATCGTCTTTTAAAAAGCTACCCAGAGTAAGCAGTCTGGCCTTACTTTTGGCTTCCCTTAAAAGTGAGCTTCAAGGATAGGTATTTTCATAGAGCTAACTAAAGAACAAACTGTTTAACAAAGCCAGCATGGGTAGAGACACAGGCCAAAATTTCTAAGTCAAACCCATGATCCTTATCCTCGTAAGTATACCATTAACTGTTTTAAAAAAATTGTGAATAATTAAAATTCTTAAGCAACAGTGCTTAGTTTCTGACAGACTTCCACTTTAGGAGGGAAAACACCTATGCTAAGAAAATGTTCCATTTTATTTAAAGGAATAATCTTCAGTGTTAGAGATTCTTGTCCCTATCATTGTTTTCCCCCCAAACAGCCCAGCTCTAGTACCTTACCGACGTTAGCAGGTTTTGAGTTCCTTGAATATCCTCATCAGCTTGTTTAATTGCCTTCTCTGCTGCAACCTGGGCCTTTTCTGCTTCTTCTAATGCTTCCTTCACCATGTCTGCAGTGACTTTAACATCTGTTGCACTTTTGCTGAGTAGAAGAACAGACAGTGCTTTTGACATGAAAACATTTTTCCCTTGGAAAAATATCATTTTCTTTGAGAGCATATCCCGAAAGCCCCCTCGTTAAAGTCCTCTCTTACAGCATGCTAGTTACAGCTGGTAACTCTTCACCCATCCGCCCAGATTGCCAGTGTGTCTTCAGATACCTTGCTCTCTTGGCTTCTTCCAGCAACAGCTCAGCTCTGGCAATGTCAGCAGCACTCTGCTGCAAAATAACCTCTACTTGAGAAAGGGATTCCACTCGTTCCCGGATGTCTTCTGTGAGGTTCTGTAACTGCTGGGGGGTGCTAGGCATTTCCATTTTCAGTACCTCGTTAGCAACTGCTTCAATACTGTCCAGATCAGCACTATCCTCTGTGAAATGCAAAAACAGAAATCATAGAGCTGTTTCACTCAGCCATATCACATCATGCACCCGCTATCTCAAGGTTGCAAGAGCCATTCCCCTCATATGGAGAAGCGCCAGTGGAGGTTGCTTTAGGCTGCAGAGGACATGGAAGAGGAAGAACCAATCAGGTTTTGAAGGGTACGTCAGGCAGGGGAGAAAGGGAAGACAGCATATTGTGGTAACTGTGGCTTTGGGTTATGAGGGATCAGAATCCAGCATTTAAAGGTGAGCTACAGGGCAGCAAAAACCTTTACTCTTACATGCTCTTGGTGTACATGTTCCAGACCTCAGGAGGCAGACCTGAGTTTAAGGGTAGCCTGGTCTACATAGTAGGGATAACTAGGACTATGCAGTGATATTCCTTACCAGTTACCTAAATTTAGGAATTCTAGAAGAGATTGAGTGCAACAAGAACCAACACTTCAGCAACACTCTAGAGGTTGAAGTGTCCTATGTGTTAAGCTTTAAACAGGTCAGATCTCTTTTAAACTTTCATTTTTTTTTTTTTTTTTTTTTTTTTTTTTTTTTTTACTAAGAACATAAATATGGACCCCAAAGCACTTAAATATGGAAAGAAAAATATATCCTGAGTCAAGGCTTACACATCTTGTTCCCAGCTGTTGTTGGGAAACAACAACAGCTGTTGTTGGAAAAGTTTTTTACTAGTCATTTCTCCTTTCTGTTTACAGAATATATCTGGAAACTGGGCAAGATCAAGTGAGCACTAAATCCTCATTAGTCTGCTGGCTTTTATAGGTACTTTCCTCTTCTGGTGGCATCTATGTGTAGGCCACTGGGAATACCTAAAGCTTGCTTTCTTAATGAAGGAGCAGGGAGGGTCCTCTTTTTCTATTAGTCACTGTCTTCATGTCAGACCAATACTTGGGTCATCTCAGGAATGAGGCTGACAGCCTTAGAGAATAGGCAAAGTAAGTGTCTCAGACCCACAATGTTATACTATTTTTGGACTTGTACAGGATATCGTAAATGCCTTCCTTGACTAATTCTGATCCGGTTGGGAGTTTCCTCTATCTTACAACCCAGTAAATTTCATGTTGATAGTATTGGCCTATAACGAAAACTTAAAATGTGGACCAGATTCTAGAGATTTCTTTTTCCGCAGAAAACATTGACTGCTAGGTTCTAGACATAGAAGGCAAAGCCTTGGGGGCACTGCTAAAGTAACAACTTCTTCGGGGTCCTAATGAGAGACGTTCTAAATCAGTTTTCATAGTAAATGTTTTGACTTCTTGATAGGCGGCCACTTAGGAATCCCCGGAGTATGGCAGTACCTGCAGAACATTTGGGAAGATGACTTAAAACACATGCTTCAAGAAAAGGAGGGCTACAGAGAGGGCTTGGAGTCAAGAGTGCTTGCCCTATCAGAGGACCAGAATTGGAGCTCAGCATTCACTCAAGCGGCTTACAAATGCCTGCAATTCCACCTCCAAAGGCTCTGACATCCTCTTCTGGCCTCTGTGGGCACCTTTGTACACATAAGTACATACACACAAATGGCTCTGTTTTGTTTTAAGGCAGGTTGGATCTCTGTAGTCTTTCACTGATGCCTGCTTTTCCTGCTTCTGCCTTTCAAGTACTGGGATTATAGACATGCACCTACATGTCCAGCCTGAAATAAAGACATTTCTTAACGGAGATATTTTCAGTTATTTCCTGCCAGAAATCTACTTTATCTAAAACTCAGGCATTCTTGCCCCTCAAACAGCATTTTGCATGAACAAATGTCTGTAAATAGAAGTAAAACAAAACTACTCCTTACCAGTCAGAAAGTTTCTGATCTGCTTGATGAGGTTCCTTAGGTCCTCATTGCTCTTGTCCACTTTTTCTTTGGTAGCATTTGTTTTCAACAGGACATCCTGAGCATTCTGCTTAGCTTCATCTGCTCTCACTTTTGCTTCAGAAACCTAAACATGAAGAACAGGTGGTCTATGAAACCATCCTACTCTCTCTAAAGCAGGTCTGAATGTCAAATAGTCTAAAAAGTAATGTCAAACTCGGGAACAAATTCCGCTGTTTAAATACAGTATTGTGCTTTTATGTATACTAAAAGCACTCAATAAAAACATTCCTGTTCAGTATTTTTAGGGATAGCATCTGAAATGTTTTCAAAGCTGTTTTTGGCTCTAAAACACCTAGTGGTCTAAGAAGACTGTCTCATTTCAGAACAGTGCCCAATTTTGTGTGGTAATTACACGGTCTCATTGTTAACTTAAGGTTTATGCTGCTTTCTCCTAACATACCTGTTGTTGTTCCCATGAAGTGGAAGCAGCTCTTAATGTGGATAAGAACCTCATGGTTACCTTTATGATCGTAGAAACGGCTTTCACATTGGACAGTAAATTTAGGCAGCACATGGAACTAACTCCTTTTCAGATCCTCCTTACTGCAAGGCGATAAACCTGAGCCCACCCACTGACTTACCATCTTAGAGAGCTGTTCTACTTCAGCCAGGGCACTCAGGACATCATGGTCAAAATCCATGGCTTTCTGCCAGGCACTGTGGGCCACAGTGACAAGACCGCCACAGCCAGGGCCCCCACACTTCTTCTCTCCAGCATCAGTTCTACAGTTTGGGCCACCACATTCACTTTCAGAACAGTCAGCCCCTGGAGGCGTGCCACAGGTCTGCAATAAACCAAGGGTCAAGAACAGGGTTCAGGGTAAGTTGACAACAGAACAGCTGGGTTGGGGGTGGGGGTCAGAGAATACAGGTGGTCCTCAGAAAGGATACTTATAAAAGTGTTCAGAGATTCAGGAGCCATCCAGCTTGCTTCCACTGACCTTTAATCTCCATAGCTCCTACCTAAATGCAGAAGGATAACATGATCCCAACTAGGTGACAAGCATTATCTGCTTTATGAAGTTCTGCCAATGTGAGAGTCAAAGACCACTTCCTTTTCTGTTAGACTGGGATGGGGAGGTACTGTGGAACTTGCTTAGACCAAGTGCTCTGGTGAATATGGTCTGCTGACATGTAGCTTTGATGTAGTTTGCATCAAGAACAGATGAGCTGAAGTGAGAAAAGTTAGCAAAGGACAGTGCAGAGCATTTAGTGGAGACGGGGAAGCAGGATAGGAATTGAGTAAGTGCTAGAACATTTCAGATGAAAACGGAAGACAGTTGTATAAACAAAGGTGAATGTAACTTTTCCAAGTTCCCTCAGCCATCCTACCCGGCTTGCACTTAGTCCTTTTTCCTGTACCAGAAACTTGTTAAAAGATCACCACATGGAGCCAAGGGCAGTGGCGCACACCTGTAATTTCAGCACTCAGGGAGGCAGAAGCAGGCAGATCTCTTTGAGTTCCCGATAAGCCTGGTCTACAAAGGAGTCCAGGACAGCCAACACTACACAGAGAAACCCTGTAAACAACAACAGATAGATGTAAACAGGAAAATTACAAGCATGCTGTATAATAGGAAAGAACTGGGCAGGAAGAATATTTAGCACTTTATGGAATTGTACTGAGGAGGGACAGGATATACTGCAATGGAAAAGCAGTTACCAGAATAATCCCATACATGAAAGTACTGTTTTAAAGACAGTGTTTTTAGTAGAGATACTGTGAACTGTAAAGTAGCTGTTATCCCATATATTTTAATAACTAAAATAATGATCTGCTTTATAGCCCATAGAACACTTTAGAATAATTGTATGTGTTAGGGCGGAAAATGAGTTCTACTCAAGACTCGAACTTAGAGCCTTAGGAATGCATTCTAAAAGCAGTCTAGGAGCACACTAGATCTCTTTTGTTTCAACAAACATGAACAGGGATAGAAAACCAGCATGACTGAGCTTTTCTCAGTGAAGAACGGAAAGTATCTGAGGAACACAAAAAGGAAATTCTCTTCACAGAAAAAATGGCAGTAGAGAGCCCAGAGAAACAATCACTGGATAAAATTAAGACAAAAACAGTAAGAAAACAAGGAGCCACATCTTATGCAAAAGCCTGCACAGAAAGGGTGCCCATTTTTAAGGCCAAGGCCACTCCTCCATGCCCACCCTTAAGCTGCCCTGTGTTGAAAGGCAGAATTTCACCTCACTGCAATTTGTAGACATTTTTAAATGACTGAATTTGTTAGAATTTGTAAAGGAGGAATCCTGAAACACACAACTAGCGTTTCATGTGGAACTGTGGAGAGCTGTCCATTCTCAGGTGTAAGTTATGGTGAAGTAAGGTCTTCATTTTTCTTCCATCAACAAATGGTCACAAGAAATTTGTGTAGTAAAGTGTCATGTATAATGACTACTAAATCTTGCAGGCATCCAAAAACTGGTCACAATACAGGAGGGTATACTTTTTCCTATTGGAGACTGGATGGGGTGGGGCAAAAGGGACCATGGCAACTACAGAATGGCTAAAAGACTTTTTTTTCTCTCCAGTATACAAGGAAGAAGCAGTTCAGCTTGCTACATTTTTGCTTTGCAATGAAGATAATTTGGGAGTGGGTGGTGGGTAAGCTGGGGTCCAGGGCAGGTTTGCCATCTGATTCTCAAGGATTCCCCCTTCTAGGCTGAGGAAAACTAGAAAATAATGTTGGTGTGTATATACCGTCCATGAAAAACAACAAGGAAGCTACAGGAAAAAACTGGCTTGGCTTTCTTTTTGGCCTTCTGCCAGATTTTCATTAAACTCAATACTCAATTTCATCTGGCTCCAGAGTTACCTTTTAAAAGCTTCTAAGAAATTAATCTGCTTTCTAGGCCAGCTCAGACTTTAATCTTTACCAGGTAATATTACTGGAACAAAGGAACATTTTAGCAAGCACTGATGGAAAACTTTACAAAAGTCCATCACTGAACAATTTTGAATTCTTCCACTTGGATGTTGCAGAACAAGCAAGTTTTTTGTTTGTTTTGTTTATTTAAGGTCAGTTGAAAGGGCCAGTCTCCATAAGAAGTCCCGATAAAGGAGACAGAGGAGTGGCTGCACAGAGGAACACTGAAGCAGGAGTGGGCTGGGAAGATACTCTGTTCCCACTGACTTGAGCATGGCTACCCAATATGTAGCCCAGCACTGTGAGCACCCAATCACCCCTACAGGTTTGCAAACAGCAATACTGAAGACAAGGTAGAGGTTTTTGTTTGTTCTCTTTGTCTCCTAAAAAAACCATAGAAACAAGCCTTACCATCTCAGCAGCAGCTGACAGGTCTAGACTTTGCAGTTTGCCAGCCAGTTCATCCAGAAGGCGTGCCTGTTCCTCTTGCTTTTCTTTGAACTGGGACTCTCGTTCCAACATCAGATCTTCTACCCTTTCTCGGGTGAGGGCCGACTGCTCCACGGTGCTGTTGGGGTCTGTCGTGGAAGCATTCACCCTCTTCTCTGCCTCAAGAGAGACCTGGAAATACTTGGTGATGCTATCCAAGGCACCTAGGGCAGGAAATGAAATTGCCTACAGTTAATCTCCTTCCTTGTCCCTGGTTTCTCACCAACCAGGGCCTGTATTTGGTATCTTGTGGTCCTGAATTGTACTATAAAGCTTTAGGATTCAAGAAAAAAAAAAAAAATCTGTGTAAGTAAAATTTCCTTCTAATATCAGTGAATCTCTTCTGTTCCATTAGCATCTGATCAAAATATGAAGGATGTTAAACACTGGGGTGAAAGTGAGAAATTAAGCCATCACACACATTTTTTTCTAAGGAATTCTCTATGTAGCCTTGGCTGTCTAGACTTTCTTTGTAGACCAGCCAGGCTAGCCTCAAACTCACACCAGTCTAATTGCCTCTGCCTCCCAGAGTGCTATCGTGCCTAGCTACATATTATTTTTATATATAGGCCTACATCTAAATCCTGGTGTCAGGAATCCTTGGGATATCTGGATGATTGTTTATCTCCTTGGGTCCATTCAAACGATTGTTCCATATATAAGGAACACAGTACATTTTGGCTTTAGGGACCTAATAAAACAATGCATACTGCAGGATTGTGTCATTAATGTATTTCACCTTTGCTTTTGGGGGAGGGGATTATACAGCCTGTGATATTAACAATTAAAATATTTTCAAAGTAAACAGTAATCTCAAATGTGAAAGGATTTTAAAACTAACAACTTAATAGTTTTAGTATTCACAAAAGTCTAAGGGAAGGCAAGGGAGTTAAATTGGGAAATGAACACATTTTAACGCAATGGGGTCTCTGCTATGCCTTGTCCCCAGATCCCATATTTGAAACCTAGAACTTTAAGCTCCATCTGTGCCAAAGACTCAATAAAGATTTAAAACTGTTAGAAAAACATTTGCGGGGAGTGGGGGGGAGTATTAAGAATGTAGACAAAGGGTTATTATTCTGGATTGAGATTTCTGCACAAAAAGACCTCACCCTGAATATCAGAGTTTTTGATAAATTCAAGCTGTTCAGCCAGTTCTTTCACAGTCTTGTCCAGGCTCTCTGCTTCTGCCTGCAGTGCATCTAGCTCTCCAGCGGTGCTGTTACTCTGTGAAGCTGTGTCAGACAGTTTCACTTCTACTTGGGCCATCTTTTCTGTGACATCTTTGGTTAATTTCCTGTAAAAACAAACGCAAGTTTACCTAAAATTCACCCAAACTGTCAAGTCTCACCTGAACGTTTTTCCCCTAGCACAATCCCACACCCTCTGTCTTCAGACAAATTCAGTTATAATCCTCTATGTTCAAGTTTTATTCCTACAAGAGGCAACTGAAGCTAAGACCTTTTCTTCAAATATTTTGAAGGAAAACACCAGTGAACCCTCACATGTGTGTGTTTGTGTGTGAGAGAGAGAGAGAGAGAGAAAGAGAGAGAGGGGTGGTGATCCCACCTCTTGGTGATCCCAAGCCTCTTAGGTAAAATAAACAAGGGTCCGTGTAGGCTAACAGCTTTCAATGTGAGCAGCTAGAAGGTCAGTAAGCCCACAGACTCAAGACTCCAGTGCAGAGGAATGTATCCCAGACACCTGCCAAAACCCTTTTCTCAGGACTCTCAAGATGGAACATGGTGACAGGAAGCCCTGCACCCACCATGAAGACAGTGGGAGCTACCTAAAGCATCTTTTCCAATTCTGTGCTCCAAGCAAAGTTGCATCAAAGAAGCCTCTTCCTTCCACAAAACAACTACCTTTTACTTAACAACAAAGCTGAAAAGTCAATCCCTGGAGAATGAAACATGTGGCATTTACAGTACTTTCTTTCTCTTCTGGGTCATTTTTCTGAAGGTATACTTCAGGAATCTACTTGTGTATATATAATATGTGATGTCTGTGTGTACACATAACACGCAGGAATGCTGGAGAAGACCTAATCTCTGGGGATTACCGGCTCACCTGATGGAATCTAATTGTCTTCTCTGGGGTGATAGTCACTACAAAGTCCTAGAAAACAATTCAGCAATCCTGTCGGCTCTTGTCTCATCTACTCTGGAAGCTGAGGGAAGATATTCACCTCAGATGAAGAGGTTCATCAGGCAACAGTGACTAGACAGACCCTGTCTCTTAAAAACAAACAACAAAAATCCCAAAATTGACAAGATGTAAAACTGTTCACAGCCTGACAACCTGAGTCTGATCCCCAGGAGCCCCGTGCTGGAAGGACAGAGCTGACCACTGGTTGTCTCTGACCCCCCACATGTTACATGGCACAAGCATGCCCACACTTCCATGCACATAATAATAAGAATTGAGGTTAGAAAGTGAAAACCTTAGGGGTAGGAGTTGTATTTTTTTTTTTTCTTTTAATGCTACTTAAGGGGCTGGTGAGATGGCTGAGTCAGTTAAAGTGCTTGCTGCTAAACCTGATAATGACAGCTCCACTCTAGAACCCAAGTGGTAGAAAGAGAATCGGCTCCAATAAGTTTTGACCTCTATATGTGCTCTGAGGCATGGGTATACCCTGACCTCCCACAAAAATAAGTATTCTTTTTTTAAAAACAATGTTCCTTAAGTTGACAGGATACCACGAATGTCCCAACACAAACAGCAGGTGCTAAAAAGAATAGAACTGAGTATATTCAATGACTTTCCTAGTGATAGCTTTTCCCCTAGTAATCCCCTTTAATGACTGACTGATCCAAAAAAGGCTTTTATTTCTTTTCAGGTCTCAAAAATACTGCAATTAAAAATAGTACCTAGCTGGGCAGTGGTGGCACATGCAGAGGCAGGGGATCTGAGTTCTAGACCAGCCTTTTACAGAGTGAGTTCCAGGACAGCTAGGGCTACACAGAGAAATCTGTTTTGAAAAACAAAAAACCAATAATAATAATAATATCTAGGGCTGGTGAGATGGCTCACCAGGTAAAAAGGTACTTGCTGCTGAGCCTGATGAGTGGGTTTGATCCCCAGAACCCACATGGTAGACAGAAAAGGCTTATTTTCACAAATTGTCCTCTAACCTCCATAAAAACACTACCACAAGCACATGCCTACACATGTGCAAATAAACAACTTCAAATACATTTTTTAAATTTTTACTGGATTGGGAAGCAAATCTAGGACTTGATGTGCTTTTAGGACTGAGCTAACACTCCAGTCCAAAGAGTGTATTAATATATTCTTTGCTCTTTGTTCTCACCATACAGCCCAGGCTGGCTTCTAATTTGAGACCTTCCTGCCTCGGCTTCCCTAGTGCTGGATTTACAGGCCTGTGCCGCCACACCTACCTCTATTTTCCTTCAGTTCCTAAGTCTTAATGTATGCTGTTTGGGGGCTCCTTTCTGACAAGTAGTTGAAATACTGAGGACAAGGAAAACAAGGGTAGGATAAAGGGTAGAAACAGGCGTACTGACCGCATCTCCACTCACTTCACATTGCTTTAACTGGTTAAAATAAAGTGTACTGAATCAATGAATATCCAGAGAAGGACCAATGAGAAAGCTGTTTCAATGTAGGCATTTCGTAATTTTATCAATGATGCTTTTCATGAGACAGCAGCTGAACAGAAAAATAATTTGGAAATAAGGGTCTTATTTGTGGTGAGGGGAGTTTCCTAGTAGTAGTAATACTTGAATTGACAGTTTTCTCATTATACAGATCAATCCTTGTGTTACACTTTAAGGCGATGGTAAGAGACAGCCAGGAATCAACGTGCCCACTCATGTTCATGAGTCTCACACCTGTCAAAGCTGAGATTCTATGGATCTTTTGCCTCAAATCCAGTTCTGCTGCAACAGAGCAAAGGGGAGCACTGAGCCTCACGGTCCTTCTATCCTGCTCACCACTCTGATAAACAAGGGGCCCAGAGCCTGCGGAATAGGACTGGAAAGCCTGGCAGGAATACCACCCCAGGAAATCTTGGCTACTCAAAAGTTGAAAAGCGGTCATGAGTGATTTTCGGCTCATTAACTACTTACTCTGCTTCCTCAAAGAGAATGCCGATGTTTTTCAGTGGTTCTGCTGCGGGGTTCTGGGCCAGGATGTCTTTTATCTCACTGACTTTCTTCTCCACAGAGTCCACAGTCTCCCGGTAGGGGCCAATCACACCACTGATTTTCAGAGCCTTGGCTTTCTCCAGGAATTTGTGGGTCCTGTTAGTCAGCTCACTGATGATCGCATCCCAGAGGGCAAAGCACTGGTGGCAGGGCGCACAGTCAGGGAAGACCCCCGAGTACCCTCTAGTGCATTTGTCACAGCGTGGGCCCTCGACACCCTCCACACAGACACACTGGCCCGTGGCCTGGTCACACTGCGGTGTCTCAATGCCCCTGGGGTCGCAGTCACAGGCTGGAAGGGAAACAGAGATATAATTGACTGACTTCATTACAAGCTTCAGTGACGAAATTTGGCATTTAAAACCCTCAATCATGGTTACAGCCTACAGTGGCTTGTGCTAGCACACAGGACTTAACCCATCGACACTTTCTTAAAAGTAATGGTGATTAAAAAAAAAAAAAATCAACAGATACGCCTTGCTGGCCACTTTGTGGCTAGTATTGTAGACGTGTTTTATATGTATCACACCATTTAACGCCATCCCTATGTTTAAGCAAAATAGTTATCACTATTTCTCTGAAGTGGAAACCGAGGTAGGAGAATTCCACAAGCTGCTCCAAGTCCCACAGCAGGGAGGAGATTTAGTATTCTGAGTCGCCAGAGCCCATCTTGGCCTCCATTTCACCTCTGCCTCCTAATCTGAGCTCCCACATGACAGTCTAGATGACTCAGACTGTCCTGATGTGAGCTCTTTGCTAGAGCACACATCCCAAAGGAGCAGCACCTAACTAGTCAACCTACCTGCTCATAAAACAAAGCACAATGTGCCGGGTAAGATGCAAAAATGAGCAACAGAAGACCAAACCTAAGGGAAATATGGAGACTTCTAAATATCTCTGCTAAAGGATTCCACTACAGCAATCTGCCTTGTATCTACCACTGTGATTAAACACTCACAGTGAAATCCTGCCTGGCACAGGGAAAAACCAGCATTGGTAGTCAATAGCTGATTGACATCACATATTAGAACACACATACCTTTGAACCCTTGCTTAGAATCCAGAACCTCGAGTCACCAAGCCTTGTTTCTATCAACACTTGGCATTTCACAGTATTTATACAGTTTGAGCAACAAATAGTCTGTACATAAACCTCTGGCCTTATGCCGATTCTGGGTAAAGGTGTGAAAATAAAATAAGTATGCCCTCTTATTTCCCTAAGCAGAACACAGGGCCCCAGGGCAGGGGCATGTCTATCCTAAGCCATCTTTCCACATGGCACCAAGCAAAAAACAAAACCAAACAAACAAATAAAAAATTAACTCATACTCAGGAGTTCAGCAGTCTCTGCCAAACGAGGTACTAACTTCATGTATAAGCATTCAAGAGGTATTTCACATATCAGCACGAGAAATAACCAGTCTGAAGCAACAGTGTCTCTGTGGCAAAGCACAGCACCCGAATTATTCAACATTGACTTTCAACATCAATAGCTGTAATTTGCCGTCTAACTACTCATGGAGCATCACCCACAATCAGTTGGGCCGGCTGTCCTGAGAGCTGTTTACATCTCCAACTTCTCAACCTGCAAAGGTGTTTGTACCTGGAGGGTTCGACTGACACTTGCCCAATGGTGCTGTACTGCTCACCTGTCTATCACCTTTAACAGCAAGGCTAAGGAATCCAGCACCACAGTTAGGACTCTGTTATGGGCAGGCTAGAAATCCCGTCTTCCGAAAAACGCTGCTGGGCCCCAGGGCAGGGAAAGGAAGCAGGACACGGGAGAATAACCCAATCCTTGAAAGGAGCCAGGGCTTTCACGTCTGGAAGAAGGATGCTAAAGCATTTTTGAGAGCACCTGTACACAGCAAGCTATGCTACTAGTTTCCACAGCCACTTTCTGTGTCCTTATGCATTTAGTAGTCTCCGCTCCACAGGACCTGATCACACATCCACTGCATAAAGGATAAAGGGTGAGGGAGGGAGAGAGAGAGAGAAAGAGAGAGAGAGAGAGTGTGTGTGTCTTAGGTTTGTTTTTGTGCGTTTTCCACTAATAGCCTATTCAAAAATTTAAAGTTTACTGTATTCCAGCCTTCAAATTTCAGGGCTATAAAAATATACTTTCCTTCGAGTTTTAGAATGAAACTTTAAAATTTCAAAATTAAACTTTTTTCTTAACAAGAAACAATCCCCGGTCACAACTTTCCAAGCACCAGCCATTGTGGTTTTCCTCTTTTCTGGAAGGCAAAGATTTATCAAACCAGAGGCCACTTAAGTTGTAAATCACTTTACGTGTAAACTCCACACCATTTGTTCTCTATGTGGTTAAAAAAAAAGTCTCATGCCCAAGGTGGTACATTCTTCAATGCCAGCGGGCAGACATCTGAGTTCCAGGCCAGTCAGGGCTACATAGTGGGGGTAGGGCGGGGCAGACAGCATAGTAAGATCACAGAGGAGTGCAAGAGGCCAAACCTTGCTTTAAAGCATTTTGACTGTGGGGTACTGTAGTGGAATGTGTAACAAGAACCGAGAGAAATCGGGGAATGGCCTGGCCAAGTCTCAGTTTCTCAAGTGAACAGGAACAGCTCAGATAACACTGTGGCTGAAGAGCTTGTGCTGCGAGGGTCTAAGAACAAGTTTCATTTCATTTGGTAATGTGCAGTTGTCTCCCAAGCTCAAAATCACCTAGCAGGGCTATAAAACACAACACAAGAGCCAAAATAACCTAGTGTTTTAAAAGGGCCATATGAATTGTATTTTTTGGATGGGCTGGTGACAGTGCAGCTGTTACAACAGAAATTTCCTACTTGGGAAAAAAAAATACTTAGGCTTTAATTTTAAGCAGTTACAGAAGAAAATCTTTAAACTGCAGTTATCAGAAGAGTCTTCAGTAGAAAGGAAGAGACCCATCACCAACTGGTCCACAAGCAGTCCAGCTTTGCCATCAAAGCGACATATCCAGTCTGGGAAAGTCCTTTTGCTGATTGTTAACACCAAGTCTCAGCCCCCCGGTCCAGGGACTATCAGCACAAGAATGTTAAAGCTACTTCTCAGATGCTCAAAACCAAGAAACAAAGAGCTAATTTGAGAGGAACTGCCACAAACACGACCAAACAAATACCTGCCAAATGATGGCTGTACTGAACAGTTGAAAGTTCAGCCCCTGGTCTCATTAAGAATTTTTGTTTCTGAACAGATGACTGGTCTAGAAAATGAAGTGCAGCTACCCGCCTTTAGAGAGAAGTTGGCTGGCCTTTCCCGACACAGCTAGAGATGCATGCAGGCGACCTCCATTCCTCTACGTAGGAAAGAGTATGTGCTACTTCTTCCATTTTTCAGAATATGAGACTACACCTTCAGGGTACTGGAAGACCACATGAGGCACGCTGACTGCTCACCTATAAAACACATTTCCAGATTATCTGACTGGTTTCACTCCTCTGGATACCTTCAAGGGCCTTTAATAAGGAATCCAGGGGCTGGAGAAATGGCTCAGTGGTTAAGAGCACTGTCTGCTACTCCAAAGGAAACACATCCGGTGCATACCTGTCATGACTGGGGAAGTAGAAAGTGAGGCTCACACAGCCCACAAAGGACCAAGAGAAGGAATGGCATCCAGCGCTTTTTGCTTTCCACAGATTCTGCAGAAGATTTCAGATGGCTCGTTCTTTCGTGCTCTCTGCTGAGCGCATTTACAAGCTGGCAACTACTTTCACAGCATTCCCTGACAGCTGCTACCGCGGGGAGGAAGACTAACATGCTGGGAATGTGCTAAAAGTGAACACATGGCGGATGTGACTATAGGAGGTAGTAGCTGCTGTCACGGCTAAGGATTCAATGTTCTGGGAATAAAACGTGCCCAGCAGATGTAATCTTTCTTACATTTGAGAATTGTGTGTGTGTGTGTGTGTAACCAAACTGGCCATTATTAAAAAAAAATCAAAAACACAAAAAAACAACACATTAAAAACTAGTAAAGAAAATATCAACAACAAAAACTCAACTGTTGTTATTTGTAAATATATTCTGTTCTGTCAGTAAGGGTGTTTTTTTTTTTTTTTTAATTAAATCATGATTTCCAAGAGATAGGTCCACAAACAATACTGCACCAATTTAAAAGCCGCTGAAACCCAGATGAGAACACTAGCCAAGTGCTCTCCCAATGGGAATTCATCTGTGTACCCATTTCTTAGACATGTGAGGTTCCTACTTCCTCACAGCCTTTACTTTCCTAGACCTCCTCTGCCCACTGAACAGAGTCCACCTTTCCCGACTTGGCAGTAAGGCTTCTCTCTATCTGATAAAATCAAACCTCCTCATGACTCAAGCTAAAACTGTTCCCCGAGGGTCCTCTCCGTAGGCATATTGTGACATGTTGTCCTCTGGCTACAACAGTCATTTCCTCTCTTTCAACACCAGCTGCCAACAGCAGCAGAGCAAGACAAGGACCCTGACTCCACAGGCCTGGCCTCTGATCCTGGTTACTCCCCCATTAGAATAATGGCTCCGGGCAAGCTACTGAGCCCTGAGCCTGAGCTCTGACAACAATGACAAGGAGGCTATATTCATCTGCATAGGCTGTTTGTTGCACCCATAAAATTAAGAACATGTATGTAATATATCTAAAAAGTACTCGGTACTAACAAGATTCTTTGAAAATGTATGTACCCCATTTTTCCCAAATAACCCATTAAATGCGTCTGGTTTAGGCAGGTGTGCCTTTTGAGATAAGGTCTTCTGGAGCCCGGGCTGATTTTAAACTTCTTACATAGGGAAGAATGGCCTTGAATTCCTTAGCCTCATGTCTTTAACTCCCAAGAGCTAGGATTACAGGTGTATACCACCAGCTCTAGCCTACTCACTTTCTACTGCACGCTGAATATGACTGTTCACCTTCGTGCTGGAAACTGAAATCTGATTTTGAACACAGAAATGAGGCAACATGAAAATCAAATCGTGAGTTATCTGCTACCCCAACTTCCTACCATCCAAATCCCAGTCCTTGCTACAAGGCGAAAAGTTTGCTGATGGTTTGCATGAATATTTCTATCTCGCCAAAAGCAAGGGAATACAAGGATGGCCATGAGTTTAATATCCTGAAGTCGTGTGACAGAAGGAAAGAATGGACTCCTTCAAGTTGCTAACTGACCTCCTTATTTTTAAGTTTCAAATCTGAAACAAATGGCTGAAGTGCCCATTGAACATTTCAAAGTGGACCTGGCCTCCAGGTTCTCCCAGCATTCCTCAGCCCCTGCCTCTTACAGGGTACGGCTGGCATGCTCTACCCTCTACCCTGAAATCTCTAGCCCACGGGCTGGGCTGCCCTTCCCCAGAGGCTCTTCCCTCTATAACATAGACATTTTGGTTATATGCCCTTCTGTACCTTTGGCCTCCTGGTTGCTGCACCTGGCTCCCCCCCCTCCTCTCCTTTCCCTCCCCTCCTTTTCCCACATGGCTCAGGGTCATTTCCACCCTGGACTCTCCCTGCCTCTGGCTACACTCTCTCTTTTTTACCTAAAATAAACTTTCTCCTCCACCATACCTAGGAGCAGTCATGCCCTTTCCTTTTTCTTTCTTTTCCATTCACTTATGTGTGCTATGGCGGCCCCCAAATATTAAAATATTGTTTTTCATAGCAAGGACATCCTAATACTGTCATCCTCTTATATGCGAACGACAGAGGAAACATGTTAGGCTGTGCTGGCCGTTCTGCCTGGCCCAGCTATCACGTCTGGCAGTGGAGCACAAAGGAGCCACAGACAGCCTATCAGGAAGGGAATGCAAACCCACAGTCTGGGGGCCACGTGTTCTGTTATCAGGATTACACAAGACAAGACTTGCTAACAGCAACTGCGGTTCTCCACGCTCAGACGCGGTCTTATTTCCCGAGTCACAGTGGAAGTTACAATACAAGGTGGGTGGGCCGAGCTTGACAGTGCATCCCTGTAACTCTAGCTCTTGGGAAGTCAGAACATGAGGATACAGGGTTCAAGGCCATCCTGGACCACATCCCTATCTCAGAAGGGCAGAGGAAGCAAGAAGGGGAGTGACTGTGGAAGATATTTCAACCCAGGAAAAGAATGTAAGCATTTAAAGATGAATATGTATGCAAGGTAGGCACAGCTTTTTTTTTTTTTTTTTTCTTTTTTGTGGTACTGACGAATGGAACTTGGGTCCTCCCACATGGGAGGCAAGTGCAGAGGCAATGTTGCAGTTCCGCGGAGTAGAAAGCCACTGGCCTTTCGAGGAGCCTATGGCCCTACGTGGGCACCACACTCTTCCCTCTGCCATCTATGAATGGACAGAAAGATGCCTCCTGTGACCCCGACCCCTGCAGGGCACAGAACAAAGCCTCAGGCTATAGATTGAACCAGTTTGCTCAGCACTGGGTACATGAGACTTTCCATCCCAGTACAGTGGTAGGCTTGTTCCAGCTTGGCACCATAGGCCAAGAGCCCCATGCCACTTGGACAATAGGAACATTCAACCATTTGTATGCTGGAGGCTCCAACCATTTGTCTTTCACAGAACTACATTTTTTCCCCATAAGGAGACTACTTAGCTATGACCAAGGTCCTTCTATAAGCATACTGTTTCTTGGCAGCAGAAATTCCAAATCTGTGCGCTTCAACAAACCATTTCAACTGAAGATATATTTGGCAATTCATTACACAGTTCCAGAAGAGTGTGGTCTTAACTTCGGATGGCACTTCTAGCTGTTCTGTGGGGTCCCTCCCCTGTCAACACATTCCAGGAGAACGCTGAACTGTCTCCTATGCTGTAGCCATCCCTGCCCTCAGCCTTGCTGCCACCCAGGCCACACATAGCCCCACGGCTGGCAGTGAACTCCCATTCCCAACCCTGCAAGTGCCAGTCTTCTCTTGGGGGGCTTTGTAAATTCTGAGCATTTTCCACAGAGTCTCAACAGCACTGGAGGCCCGACAGATTCTCGTTTAAGGGCCTGCCTGAAATGGGGCCTAACGCCCTTTACAACATTATTTTTTGGCTGGCTTCTGGACACCAAGTACCTAGAGCAACTGACCCGTCATAGTGGTTAAGTACAGTTCTCCCTTCTACAAATTTCTAAGACCTATCTCTCCCTGTCTAGTCTCACAGACTGAGGGGGTATAGCGCAGACCTTAATGTTAAAAAAAAAAAAAAAGTGACATTTTTATAACCAGACTGCCAGTGTGAACAAGCGGGCCAAGTCCCTTCACCCTAGACTTTTAGTACTCCAGGAAATAGAACTTCCTGGCCTCCATCCAGAATAAGTTGGAATGTGGTGTGGTTTAGGAGGAAGAAGGGAGAAACAGAATTTCTATACCCAGGTCCTACCAATCTCTCTCAGGGTGTTCTTCCCTGAGCCCACCCCCTAAAAGAAACAGTATTTCCGAAGGGGCTTGAAAAAAAAAATTAGTGGTTGGGCTGAAGGGATAGAAATCTAAGGGTGACAAATGCAGAGCATATGTAAATGATGTATGTATCGGTGCAAAAGTAGAGACCTGTAGAGATGAACAATTGAAATCAGGCAGCTGTTCCCATAAACCTGCTCCTTGCCTTGGATCACTCCATTTGCCTGACTTCCTGCTGCCCTGGAGCCACTGGGACCCAGCCAGCATAATGATCTTTATAGTTTGTTTATAATGAGTCTGCTTATCTTAAGGAGAAAAAGGAGATACAAAAGAAATAGCAGACAGGACAGGTATGTTTGGTGATGTCAGAGTAGCTTCTTCTGTGACTTTCAGGACCTTCTAATGGAAGCAGACAGTCAGACCTTACTGTGAGACACATCTGGATTAGGGAACTATGAATGGAAATGTGTGTATATTTATGGACATAACAAACCTTGACCTAAGATGTCCACATAAATCCTCTGGCCAGAGGAAGGCAGGCCTCTGTGAGTTTGAGGCCAGCCTGGTCTACAAAGTGATTCCAGGACAGCCAGGGCTACACAGAGAAACCCTGTCTCAAAAAACAAAAACAAAAATCCTCTGGCAAACCTCACTGAAAAATCAAATCAGATGTAATTTGTTCAGGTCTTGGCCACCATTTGGCTCTACTGCAGCCAAGGCACAAAGGTTCCAGGTCTCTAGCTCCTGTAGGAGATAATGAATGAGATACCTATTCATTGAGGACCCCATATTTCTTGTTATTACCCAAGAGAGGAAAAGGTCATTCTTACTATTGAGTTAAACAAGGACCTATAAGAAAAATATACCAAGAAGCATTTAAGAAACTATAGAAAATATTTACCTAAAGATATGCTTAAAACACAGGAAAGGAAAAGTAGGAAATGGATGGAGACAGTTCAAACAGCTTAGAAAATTCTTTCATAAATGTCTGAAAAATTAAAAATCTGGTTAACTAAAAATCTGGTTAAAACCATGGTAACAGTAAAAAAAAAAAAAATAAGCAATCCTTATCACTCATGGGGTTTTTAGTGAGTTAGGCTTTTTGTTTTTGCTTTTTGAGATAGGTTCTTATTACATTGACCAGCCTGGCCTAGAACTTCTGCTTTTCCTGCCTCAGACTCCTAAGTGTTAGCAGGGACATGCCGAGCTATCACATCCAGGAGTAAATTTCTATTAAGAAGTCGTCCTTCTTCTCTGAGCCTAAATGGGATCTGGGCTTGACTCACACTGAAAAGAAAAAGACTTGGCACTCCAACCATATGCACTTAACTCAAGGTTCTGCCTCACTCCCTTCTAGTCTCACTGGTATGGACACTGGGCGATCACCCTGTTGCCAGAGACTGTTTGAGTCTTGGGACTGGCTGATCTCCCTAGCGTAACTATATCTATGCATGTAAGCTGCCCACAGAATATTGTTCAGAGAAGGAAACAAATCAATTTCCTGGCAAACATGGCTTATATAGCTCCACTTTGCTGAAAGTCACTTTTAAAAAGGGACGGTGGCTACTGCAGGATGTATACATGTGCTTCCTTGCCCATCTGTGTGCCAGGACAAATGCCTTCCAGCCCCCATTGGCGTGGGGCTGAAGAAATGAGCACGCCCTGCTTAGTGGCCACATTTATCCAAAAGGCCAGTTTAAAAGTTCTTCCAAAAAATGAACACAAACTTGTTATGTCATTTGACTAGACTTTAGCGTTTACCAAAGGCCCTTCCAGACCCAAGTCCCCTGTTCTCATCCGTCCCACGACATCATCAGCATGCGCCCGGCCTCACCTCGGCATTCCACATCGGGGTCTCCCCAGAAGAGTTCCTGGCACTCGCTGCAGGTACGGCCTCCGAAGCCTGGCATGCACTGGCACTGCCCGGTGAACTGCAGTCCAAACACAGACCTGTTAGGTGGTTTCAGCGGGGAAGCCAGTTGTAACAGGCCTCAGCCCACTCACATGGCAGAAGTGGAACCTGGACACGTGTGATGCAGAGGGGAGAAGGCGTCACAGCAGCCCCTCTTATCTACTCTCCTTCAAGGGGCTTGGAATGGTCCCTAGCACGGTAGGATGTGTGCGTCTTGCCTGACACCAATCCTAGGCCACCTCCGGCTCTTCTTAACTCTGGGGGAGCGTCACTTTTAGCCTGTGTCAGCAAGTGACAGTGCTTTCGTAATGTTGAGGATGGCTTTCAAGCTGAGCAGCTATGAACATGGTTTGATTTGGGGGCCCAACAAGGGAAAGAAATGACTCTACTGAAATGCCACAGATGGGTTAAAGGACTCCACGCACAGTAACACTGCCTCAGCCAAAAAGGACAAGCAGGGACCGACAGCCAGCCCACACTCTGCTGGCCAAGCGGGCTCTCTTCTGGCCCTCTGCTGGCCTTCCTCCATGAGGGACAAAGTCAGCTGGTGGGCATCTGTCGCTGGGCCTCTTGGAGGCCTCCCCCTAGCCACAGCCCCTCACCTCATTGCAGGATGGCCCAAAGGAGTGCACAGCATTGCAACCACACGGCTCACAGCCGGTCCCGCTGGCCAGCTGCCAGGTGTTGGGTGCACACCGATCGCAGTTCTGCCCGACGACATTCGGAAGACATGAGCACTGGCCGGTGGCTTTGTCACAGTGGCAGTCAGAGCCATTGCAGTGCTCCTTCACAGTGCCCAAGTAATTGCAGACACACTCTGAAACAGAACAGCACGATCAAATTTACACCCGGTCATGTTTGCGGAAACGCCATGCACAGGTTAGCTCCATCTAAAAAGCAGGCAGGCCCTTCTCCAAATCTCCATGGTGACATGCAAGGAAAAAGGAAAAGTAAAAAGCCCTAAAATTACCATCCTGTACAAGTTTCCAGGATACCTTACGCATTTGATACTTCCCGGGCAGGAGTCACATTCACACACACTATGGCAGATTTGGCCTGCACAGGGGTATTTTCATGATACACAGATTCAAAAGGGAGTCATTTCCAAATTTAAAAAATTAACTGGAAATTATAAGAATAAACCAGTGGGCCCTGAGACATTCAGTGATTCACTCCTAGCAGGAAGCAGCCATAGCATGTGTCAGAAGCTGCAGGTAGACAGCCTGTAAGCTAAAAAGATTTTAAGGAATCCAGTCCTGCAGGTCCCCAACATTCCACACATTTATAAATAAAAAACCAGGCCTTCGGGCTTTACAGCCAGAAAGCCTGGCTGATCTCCTGATAACACAGAGATAACAAGGTCTGAAGGAAAGTTTTGACTGCTGTCACTTCTGTCTGCCTGAGGACAGAGGCCTGACTCCACCAACATCAGAAAGGTGTAGGCACCCGCAGCAGGGGTGCAGGTCTCTGGGACCACCCCCAGTCAGCACGCTCAGGGAAAGAACACACCACCATGCTCGGCATTTATCATGATGACAGCCACAATTTCCCCTGGCACAGAGCCACATCTTGAGACTTGTCTTGCCAAAGAATGAGGATTTAGAGATAAAAGAGTTTAAAAAAAAAAAAAAAAAAGAAATCAGTCTCATCTTTCATTTGTTGAACGTGAGATTTTGCCTCACAGAACAAGGGTGAAATGAGCGCTCCGACAACAACGGAGTTCTGATAAAAGGGGGTGCGGTCGGGGGAGTCATTGTAGTGCGCATGCTAGACCAGTGTGCACCTTACTTCTACAGTCTTGCTGAAGCGCATCCCCGTAGTATCCATGCTGGCAGAACTGGCAGTGATCCCCTTCTGTGTGGTACAGGCACTTGAGGCACCTCCCAGTCTCCTTGTCACAGGCGTCTGGATCAGTAGTGTCAATGTTGTGGTGACACTGACACGGCTGGCATGAGCCCCCGAAGTCTGAGGGGTTGCCGAAGAACCCCGAGGCACAGCCGTCACATCTGGAACCTTTTGGAAAACAAAGCCAGGCACAGTGTTCGGTTGACCCTGTCTAAAAAGCCTGCTCACCGGCCCACTGGCATTCCCATCCTGGGGGATGTCCACACAATGATTCATCAGTACCACTACGGAAGTAATCTGTGCTCCCCAATACTGCTACCCTAGAGGCCACAGCACCATGGGTAGGAGAGCCTCAGCTTCTAGTGTGAAGTAGGCCAGGAGCTAAACAGAGTTGGGGTCATGTTAAGTGTAGCTGGGGGTTAAAACCCGAACCCAAGCATTAGCTATAAATGGAAGAACAGGCGATCCTCTGTGGACAGCCAGGAAAATGAGCTTGTCAGTGCCGACCCAGTTTCCTAAGAAACCCTATAATCACATGCATTTCTTGGGCTGTGCATGAGCCTGTTTAGCAGATGATCAGCCGTTTCATGGCTGGAATAAAGGACCCCACCCCCATCAACACACACACACACACACACACACACACACACACACACACACACACAAACTTCACTGAATGTTAGCAGAAAATGGGAGTATAAACAGTGAAGACCATATTCAGCTATGACCATCCTGCTCTCTGGCAATTTTCCAGATGAGCCTTTCTTTAGTCTACTCGAGGACCACCTCATGGCTTCTAAACACCTGCTAGAGGTTAGGTCATAAGAAGGAAAAAAAAAAAGAAAGAAAATGATTCCTAAGGACTGTCATGTATTCAAACGCTGGCTACCCTGTTGCTTTAACTCCATGATCTTCCTGCACAGATCAAGGGCAGAATCATCCAAGTCCCTTAAGTTTTAACAAAGGACTGTAAAGGTGAACTCAGCTGGTTTGCTCTTCACCTTTTTCTCACTAACAATGAATTCAAAGACACATCATCTCCTGCCTCTCTGCTTCTTGGGGTGTGTGCGTGACTTACCAATATACCCAGGATCACAAACACAGGCAAGCTGGAGAGTAATGGGGTCTTGGTAACAGCTCCTGGCAAACTGGCGTCCACTGTCAGGACCGTCCGGGCAAGGGCAAGGGCGACAGTGATCTCCTGACCCTATGACGGGGTCACCATAGTAACCAGCCAGGCACCTGCAGTGGGTGTGTAAGACTGTGAGCCATTCCAGAACTCACAGGGGCAGAGGCAGGAGGATCTCTGTGAGTTTGAGGCCAGCCCAGTCCAGGACAGCCAAGGCTACAGAGAAACCCTGCCTCAAAAAACCAAAAAAGGGAAAAGGCTTAGAAACTATTCTGTGTGAGGACATGATAATGCAGTCCTCCTGTTCCCCTACACAGAGCAACTACAACCATTCTTAAATTTTACGTAGAGTCCCTTGGAGGACGTGTTTAAATAGGTCACCAGGCTCCTCTGCCGCATATCGTGATCAGCAAGGTTGCCGGTGGTGCTGATGCTGGCCTATGTGGGAAACACTTGCAAGACCATGTATTCAGGGTGACACCCCTGAACTAGCGTGATGCTCTCCTTCACTAACTGTTCCGCAGAGAAACAGGTTCCCATCTGAAACCTCACTGTTCCATGGCCTGCCGACCTGCCCTGGACATTTGGCTTTACTTTCTCTTTGCCTTAAGGAACCAGTTTCTGTTCTGCATGGATTACTCTTTTTAGCCTGTGTGTGAGTATGGGGGAGTGGGGGTACAATGGGGGATGGGTAGCTAGAGGAAATATACTACGTTAAGAAGCTCATGGCCATCCTGCAATCCAACTTTTACCCAACAAAGCTTATAGCTGTGACTCCTAAGTTCCAAACCTGGGCAGGAAAAGTAGCTTTCAAATCCATCACATCCAGATTTGCTTTTAGATATTTTTGTTTTATTTTCCAAGACAGAGTTTCTTGTTATTGTCCTGGAATTGCTTTGCAGACCAGGATATCCTGGAACTCAGAGATCTGCCTGCCTCTGCCTCCTGCATGTTGGCATTAAAGGTGTAAGTTACCAACGCCTGGCAAGATTTATTTATATATTTTATGTATATGCATACTCTTATTTGCATGTATGCCTGCATGACAGAAGAGGGACTCAGATCCCATTACAGGTGGTTGTGAGCCACCATGTAGGCGCTGGGAATTGGATTCAGGACCTCTAGCAGCCAGTGCCCTTAACTGCTGAGCCATCTCTCCAGCTTTTTCACATCTAGTCTTTTAAGAGAGGGATCTGCAGAGTTTGAATGCTTTGCATATGCTTAGTCTCCATTCTGATTCAGCTGCCCAACTTTGAGAAAGAAGTTCTCTTACTGTGTAATGCTGCTGACCTCAAAATAACTACTATCTAGGGTGCTTTTTACTTCCCATGTAACACAAAAGCTCGATGGAGCTTTGAGTCCACCCTAGTTATTAGACACACAGGAAGTTGAATATTCTTGTTCACTCATCCAGTTATATGGCAGTTAGAAGCAGAGTTCGTCTGCAACTCACTTTCAAGGATTTCCACTTCAGTGTACTCGTATTTTGTTTTGAGATGTGGCTATAGTTTTTAAATGAGGAGAAAAACGAAGAGACAGAAGAAAGCTCACTATAGACTGTTAGCTATATATTGACTTTCATACAGAAACAGTACAGGAATGTGTTCCCTAGTCACGTACTGGGGAAGTCTCCAGTGACAAGCAACGTCCTACAAGATCAGCTGAGCAAGTTTCTAACACGCTGTAGGTGAAACCAAACCAAAGTTGTGGAGACAGAAATGGAGTGTTCTTTCCTGCCCCTCCCTATCCTTCACCCTTGCAGAACAATCTGACCAGAGGGTTTCCTTTTAGATCTGGAGGACTAAAAATCCCATCATCTGGGGATAAGGAATAGGATGATGGGGAATTTGCTCACCCTGGATAGCAGACCCTCAAATAACTGGATGAAGCGCTCTGCAACCCTAACCTTCAGTCTTTCCCTTCTCCCATATCCTTTCCCTTCTCCCATATCCTTTCCCCTTTCCCCACAACAACCGAAGCCCCTTCACGTAAGCTCTGAGGCCAGTGAACGGCCGCCCAGACTCTTCCCGGGACGTTCTCTCCTGCCTCTTTTGAATGTGCACGCGGAGGACCACCTTCTCTACCTGTTCTCTACTCAGCACACGAACCTTCTATCCCCTCTCAAAGATGAACAAAAATTTAGGGCAGAGAAGACACGGATACGTTAATTTCCTTCTTTCACCGGTGTGACTCTTCTTCTACAGCACAGTTTTGTGGCTAGAACCAGGTCACAGATATAGCCTCTGTCACCTTCAAATTCCTTACTACCACGCTAGCGCTGAGCTAGGAGCCCTGTGTTTGTTTCACCGACACCTTGATTCCTGCAATGGGGACCCTCAATTGAAGCTGGCTTGTGCACATGACCTGTCTGTAGGGTATTTTCTGGATGGGCGATATATGCATGAAGACAGTTTTAATTGAGTGGTCCCAACCCTACGCAGGTGGGCCGAGACTATGTAAGATATGTAGTGGACCATGAGTCTAGAAGCAAGCCAGGAAGCAGCCTCCCTCCAAGGTTTCTGCTTAAGGTTCCTGTCTTGAGTTCCCACCCTGGTTTCCCTAAATAAAGGACTGTGAATTAGAAGTAAAGCCAAATAAGCCTTCACACCCCAAGTTGCTCTTGGCCGTGGCGTCTGTCACAGCGACAGAAAGGCAGCCACAGCAATGCCTTCCAGCGACCACAGAAAGGCAGCCACAGCAATGCCTTCCAGCGACCACACGGTCAATTCTCCTTCACAGTTCTTCTCATGTGCCGAGCAGCTTCAGCCATGGCTGTTTGGGTCAGGTGGTGGTGGCTCACCCTTTGATCTCAGTACTCAGGAGGCAGATCTCTGTGAGTTCGAAGGCAGCCTGGTTTATAGAGTGAGTTCCAGGACAGCCAAGGCTACACAAAGAAACCCTATCTTAAAGAAAACAAAACGAGCCAGTCCTCATGTGAACAGAGGAACTGGTGTGTCTGGGTAGGGGGCTATTCTGAGGAATAGGGGAGAGGGCATGAGAGACAGAGGGTGACGCTGGGAGGGGAAGAGGGAGGGGCCTATGACGAACAGGTAAACTGGGCTAATAAAAAAAATTTCAGTTAAAAAAGAAAGACAGAAAGTGGCTTTTTGCAACAGGCTCCTGTGTGGGGGTTAGAAGAGAAAACGTAGCCATGTAGGCAGGTAATGGCTCTTACATATGTGTCCATTTCTCAGTCTGTAATGGACTGTGGAAGGCAGCGCACACGGGTACATTTACAAACGGACTGAGACAGCCTGCTCGGGTCACTGGAGGCACGCTCCACGTCCTACTCTTGAGATCTGCCCAGTGTAGCACTCTGTACCCACGGCAGTCACGAAGTTAACATCTGCTGACTGGAGAAGAGCCTCACTCTGCGCATTTTATGTCTCCCAGAAACTGAGTGCATACGACGTTCTGAACAACAACAGTTTGAAGTGACTAATTCAACTTGGATGAGGTTTCTGCTCTGACCCAAACTAGACAAGAAAAGAAAGAATATTTCTCAACTCTCATCCAAGCCAGGAAATGCCAATGTGGGGGTTTTCCTCAATCCAAGGCTGAATTGCAGGGCAACCCCCCAAAGGGCAGACCTTAGGTGGCTGTGTTCTGCCACACTGTGCTTGGCACAAACCAGGTATAAGCCACACTTGCAGCAAACGCTGGCGTGGTCAAATATGAAAGGGCCATTTGGAGCCTGAAGAGATTACTTCTGGGGTTTGTCAAAGATAATGCTTATTTTTGCCAAAGATGATGCCATTCTCTTTCCTCCTTTTTCTTTTTGAGACAAGACCTCACTATGCAGCCCAGGGTGGCTTCAGCCAAACTCCTGATCCTCTTGCCTCTGCCTACAAGTGATGGGATTACAGGAGCATCAGCCACCATGCCTAATAGATTATCTCTTCATTCATGAGGTGGTGCCCACATACCTTTCACAGTTGTGGCCTGTGGTATAGTCCTGGCAGCTCAGACACTCCCCTGTCACCGAGTCACAGTCTTCGGCGTGACCGTTACACTGGCAGGGCTGGCAGCTGGGAAAGCCCCAATATCCAGGGAGACAGCGGTCACACTGCCGAGCATAGATGCCAGGGAAACAGTGACACTGGCCAGTGACCGCGTCACAGAAAGCATTGACAGACCCTTGTAGGTGGCAGTCACAAGCTGCAGACAAGGCAAACAAAGAACTCATTAGCTAGACAGACACGCCTTCACGAGCACACAGCCTGGATTCCTAGGGCCCGAGGGCTCACACCACCAGGCTCAGAGCAAAGCTCTGCCTTTGAAAGTCAGGGAATCCCCCAGGACCGACCCCGGAATTCAGTACAAAGCCTCTGCTAACACCTACGTTTGCATCCGTTGGGGCCGAAGCCAAAGGTGCCTGGCGCACACCTGTCGCAGGTTCTCCCAACCACATTAGGCCGGCACTGACACTGGCCTCCATTGGGATCACACACAGAACTCAGGGAACCCTGAGGGTCGCATTCACAAGCTGCAGGGGGGAGGGGAGGGAGGAGAGAGCAGTCAGGCCAGTGGCAGGAGCAGTACATGGCACCCACCTCCTCGCAACTGGTTCTGTCTCCCCCTGAACACTCCCTGACCCGTTTCCCACTCTCGCTCTCAAGATTCCAGTTTAAAACCGTATCACCCCTCTGCTGACTGGGAGGGAACTAAGCGGCTGTCCTGGCAGATCAAAGCCGTTTTTGTAGGCAGGAGGTCATGAAGGTTTTCTCCCCTTAGCTCCCAAGCTCAAATATCTGACGACGTTAAAGCCCCGAGAACGTTAGAAGCTGGTGTGACCTTTTCAAGAGGAAAAAAAGGTTAACTTCCAGTTAGCTGGAGTTAACTCTCAGTCCTCCGTGTCCACAGTCTACGGACAGGCCACGTCCGCACACGCTGTATCTAGTGGTCTCTCGTGTGTATACTGAAGATTCTTTTTTATTATTTTTAATTCTGTGTATGTTTGTCTGGGTAAGAGCACCACAAGCCCAGGTGCCCATGGACGCAGAGGAGTTGGGTCCCTGGGAACTGGAGTCAGACTCTGGTTAAGACACTGCTTCCTTCACCCCGTCTCACAGGGAAGCACAGGTGTGTACCCCCTTGTACAGATACAGTCTCTCTGTAACTCTACACTCTAACTGTAGCCTCTGCAGCTGCTCAAGCAACGCCTACCAAGGCCTGTCTGGTGAATCAAGGCAGAAATGCTGAAGATGATGTTCCTGCAGACATCCGTCATTGGTGTTTTTACTACGCTCCGGCTGTTCTCCAGACACCGGTACCTCTGGAAGGTTTCCCAGGCACTGTTGGTGACCTCCCCGTCTCCTGAGCCTCCAACAGAGAAGATGTCCAGGGATTTACAGTAGGGCATAAGAACAAGCTATGGGTGAAGAAGAACAGTGACCCCACGGAGGGGCCCACATAATCAGTCATGGCAGGTAATCATGCCCAAGCCCAAAGGCCTTCTGCTCTGACACTCATGACATAAAGCAGAACCCTCCCCAGTCGTAAATATTCTGGCCAGAAAATGTTGAGACGGGCTGTACTGCTTGGTGGGCTTTAAAACAACTGTTGCTGAAGCCGTTCACAGATGTGTGGAGAAGCGCTTTAAAGAACACATCCTTCCCAGGAAGGTGGAGCCTACTGTAAGTGTTACAGCTCTGAGGGGGAAAGCTTCCACTGGGGAAGCTCTTCATGGCTCTGAAGGAATGGTTTCTCCGATGGAAGTGTTACAGGAAGTAGGCTCAGACCTTTTACCCTACAGCTATAAACATAGAGGGAAAGAGGGCCCGCTCTGCCTCACTGTACAGCTCTGACCCTCCCCACAATACTCGGGTGGCAGGCAGCCGGGCACTCACCGAGTCAATGAGTGTGTAGGGGCTCTCCACATCACTGCCGGATGCTGTGTACTGGGGCAGCTCCAACCTCACCGTGTAGTTCATTCCCTTCTCAAAGCACACTGGGCGAGGCAGGACGACGTATCTGCCCGAAGACAAGAAAGAAACAGGACAAAAAGGCGACTCTAAAGCTTCCAGTAACAACAACAGGAAGAAAAACCAAAAGCTCATGTTGGATCATCCAACAGAAGCCTTTCCATAGCCAGTGCCTCTCTGTGACATGGTGACTCAGTCTGTAAGACCACACTGACCTTGAGCCCGGTGACAAGGACACCACCTGGTTGTCGTCATCAGGAACAGTGTTACCGCACCGGCTGCTGGTTGGAATCTTCCCAGGTCGCTGTACGGTGATGACAGCTTTCTCCCAGTGGTCTGGCAGCTAGAGCAGGAAACAAAGAACCAACGAGTACCTGTGTTAGCCCACTGCAGCTAGGCCAGTTAGGAAGACCTCTTCACAGTGGCTAAGTTTCATTAGAAACCACACAGTTGCTTTCCAGTCCCTAACTCCTGCTTCTTCCCAATGAAGCTCACATAACAACGACTTCCTGTTCAATATACAGCCGGAAGCTTTTCTGATCCTGGCACTTTCCCCAAGCATGGCTCCAACCATATCCTTCATCCAGCATTAAGAGTGAGCCTCCATTATCCCATCTTCACACCATCTCTTTCCTGCCTTTTGGATCAGTTTATCAAAACTTTACTTAGGTGTTGTGTATGCTGGCACATATCTGTAATCCCAGCACTAAAGAGGCTGAGGCAGGATTTGAATTCAAAGTTAGCCTTAGATACAAAACAAGAACCCATCTCTAAAGACGGGGTGGGGCGGGGAAATCAGTTAATAAAAATTCCCACAAATGCCTAGATCTGGGAATTCCCATTCATGACCTAAATCTGCTTCTTTGGGAAACACTCTAGAAGCCCTGGCTCAGTGCCCTTGTACATGACTCTCCCATCTTCCAGAGCCACCTTCTCGGTTATAATGTCATCTCTGGCCTTTTGCTATACTTCGGGGAAACACATAATCAGGCAGCCAGGCCTCAGGAGGAGGATAGCTTTTAATAGACCATCATCACTTCCTTAACCTAGCCAGGTTAAGGGCCTAACAGGAGACTGATGAATGTGAAGCTGGATTCAAGAAATGTCCGAAGGAGGTTAAAAACCAGTGGCTGGTATCTATTTCAATGGAAGCTTGCCTTCACAGAATGTTCTAGTAGCTATTAGGAGTAACGTTCTTTTACTAACAACCCAACCCCCAATATACTTTGATGACTTTCTTCACCTGTGGCTCATAGCGAATTAGGATGTCATACTCCATGGAATATGGTATGTTGTCAATGAAAAACTCCAAATAAGCCCCCTCAGGCACTCGGACGAAGCCAGGTCCTGTCCAGGAAGGAATCCGGTCCTGAATGTACTGCCGTTCCACCACGGTGACTCCCTGGGGACAAGAGGACACCAGTTATTCTTTGCACCAACTGGAACTCACCTATACCCCACAGCCAAAGACGTCCAGCGATTCATGACTATGCCCATTGTCTGTCTCCTAGCTTACAGATTCCCTGAGGGTGGTTAAGTCATGTTAGGTCTGTTGCAATTTTTTCCTCTCACATAAACAGGTAATTGCTTTGCTTTTACTTTTGTCACTGGAGTCATCTTGGGACACTGGAGATGAAGGTCAAAGGTGTGGAACATACCTCACAGGACCTAACTGGTGGGCAAACAGGGGAAAGAACATGATGGCTGCTGAGCCTGTCTGGAAGTGGTGAGGTGTCCAGGACCTAGCGCAGTATCTACTCTCTTCTCTTCTGCTGCCCTCTGATAGGCCATTGAGTCCTCTCTGATGCTGAGTCCTCCCTACAATGAGTCCATTCTGGTAGACTGCTCACCATTATTCCACAGAACCTCTGGCTGGTCATTTCCAAAGATGGCCACCACCACCTTCATATCTGTGAGGAGTTTCGGTCACCAAGAGGCAGAGCCAACGTTATACTCCCAGTGAACCACGCTGGCCTAGGGACTTGTGACTAACAGAGTATTGGGATGACAGGAAGAAGCTCAAGACAGCAAGTCATGTGGCGGCAAGTGCAGCCGGGTAAGCCTGGGTGCCAGACATTCGTTTTCCACCAGTTAAGTTTGGGGTGGTCAGTGAAATATGTCTGAGCCTACGTGTCGTCAGATCTATGGTGCCTTTGGAACACAAAGAGAGAGAAGAGTAGAAAATAGGTGTTTGTGTAGACACGCCAACCAAAAGCCTTATTAGAGAACTCTCCAAAGTCTACTTGTGAATTCCACATCGACTTACCTTTAATTATGACAGCAGGCCCCACCCTTACTTTGTGTTGACAAGAGCTAAAAAACACTTAAGTGACATCTTTATGAAGCACGTGCATCCCAAAGGAGCCCCCATGAAGCGCCGCTCTACCAAGCTGCCGGAAGCTCCCCTACTTACAGGCCCCAGGCCGGCCTCCTCCGCTTCGTATATGTAGTGGTCCAGGGTGGTGAAGTAGTAACCGGATTCCACCTCATTGCACTGCCGTCCGATCATGTGAGGCAGGCAGGAGCACTGTCCGGAGTCCTCGGAGCAGCTGAGGACGAAGCACAGCTCGTCAGGGCTTGTGGTGGGCACAGGGCAACCCGCTGCAAGTCCTTCTGTGCTTGCTGCTAAGCTTTAAACAGTCATGTTTTCTTATTTCATTCAAAAAAAGATATGTGGGGGGGAAAATGATACCATAAATGAACCCGAAATTTGTCTAAACACACGGCCCCTGAATGTTCTCTGGCCTGGACTTTCCAGTTTCTTCTCTCTTCCCCTGTGCTCTCTCTACACCACATCAAAACTTTCTGCAGGTATCACAGAGTTCTTTGCTTTGGAATCTTATTCATATTGTTTGCTTTTTCTCCCCTTCATGTTATTTTAAGTGTATGGACAGGTGTTTTGCCTGCATGTCTGTCTGTACCACATGCATTCCTGGTACCAGAGAAGGCCTTCAGAGAGCCTTGGATTCTCTGGGACTGCAGTTTACAGACAGCTGTGAGCTTCCATGTGGGTGCTAGGACTTGAACCCAGTTCTTCTGCAAGAGCAGCCAGTGCTCTTAATCACAGAGCCATCTCTCCAGGCACACTTCTGCTTCACTTTTAATTGCCATTCCTTTTTCGACCTCGGATCCAAATACCCAACTCCCCGACATCTTCAACTCAGTTATCCCAGAGTTTCCTCAGAACAATGGATGCAAAGAGGCATTCCCCGCTGTGTTCTCCAGTGGGCTGATGGTACCCCAGCCCACAGGGAGTCACCAAGAACCAACCTCTGTATTCTTCCCCTCCCAGTGGCCGTGCTATGCTTCACTCTTCCCTCACAGTCAGCAAAAGCAACTTTTCTAATTCGTACCCTTGTCAAAATGGAACCGCAACACAATTCCTCCACACACCTGCCCCGAATGGCCTTTCTAGAAGGCACCAACTGTTGACTTCCTAACATACCTTCCAGCCTGGCCCTCATCAGCCTGATGTCCCCCACCCCCAGACCCCACCCATCACACAGCACTTCTTGTAACTGCTCAGATGCACTAGTGACTGGGACTCCTCCCTTGGCTCCCAGCCTGGGATGCTCTCTCTGTCCTAGCAGGGTATCTACCAGCAGGGTGTCTGAGAGTCTCCCTCCCTGCTGTGGCATTTCCTGACCACCAGCCCCCACTCCATAACTCAGACCTTCTCCATGCCACTGCCTCACTTCCATGTGCGTACTGTCTATAACACAGCTTGCCACTTCCGTAGCAGAGCACTGAGCCTCCCCATCCTCCTCCTCAGAGCCGACACCAACTTCAACACGGCTTATTTAGTCTGTTCCTTTGACCACTGAAGATGCATGCATTTTGAGAATATGAGTCTTCCTTACTTGCGTATAAAACCTGTTTGCTTTCTCCCTAATCATAATCATTAGCAGATCTCTGGCCAGCAGCCTGACTGGAAACCTGAGGGCTAAGGCTGAGCCTTCACGCCTCTACCGCCCACAGCCACCCAAGCCTAGTGCTCTGCACAGGGAGTCCACGCCGTACCCTGTGGATGGACAAATGAGTGAGCAAAGGTTAGGAAAAAAACCATTCAATGTATATAAATTCTTTTTTTTTTTTGGTATTATTTTCTATTTATATAGTATTTGACTGCATGTATGCCTGCAGGTAAATAAATTCTTACAATATAGTATTACTTTAGATAATGAATGCATCTGCATAAACTACAATGTGTTTATTTTTCCTCTGCTATATTTGTCTCTTCCCATGCTATCATTTTATAAGTCAGGTAAAAACCAAATACATGCATCCTTTTGCTGGTTTTATTTGGCTTAAGACAGGAGTCTCTGTAAACAGCTCAAGGAGGCCTATAAGCCACCATCCTTCTACCTCAGCCTGACTGCTGGGATTTCAGCCTGAATCGCCACATTTGGCTTCAGGCGTCCGCTTGCAACCCTGGTAAAAGTCAAGATGTGATTTACAACCCTCTTTAAGCCCACTCCCGAAATTTAGGGGAACTTAAGCTCCAGGCAAGCTGCAACTCAGCAGATGGAACAGGCAACAGCTTGCTTGAAACACCTCACCTGGCTGTCACGGGCCAGTGGACAACTTTGCTTGCAGAGCAAGTCATTATCCCACTATTCCCAGGAATCGTTCTTAAAGCTACAGAACCAGTTCCCAGGGGAGGAAGGCCTGTTCCAATTAGGACCCAGCACTTTTGGCCCAGGCCACCAACAACTGTCATTTTCTGAAATTCAGCTGTCAGACATACGGACCCACTTCCGCTACAGCAGATGTTTACCGAGGAACTAAATGAACCACTGAAACAGGCAACTAGCTCCCACGATCATTAGAGACAACGGATGAAAACAGACGAGGAGGGGATTCTGGCAGACTCTTGAGGCTGCCATTCCTAGGTAGCACACCTGATCACATGGGAGGATCTAGAAAGACCTTGGTTCCAACAGCCCCATGACCACAAATTTCAGGACAAATTCGAATCACTGCCAGTGGTAAGCAGAGCTTCAGCTCCACCCTACTGTTTCCTCCCTGCACCTGCATCAGTCCCCACACAGATGGCCTTCAGCCTTACAGCTTTCAGCACCCCAAATGATACCCAATTCCAGCCCCAGATAGGGCTACACTCTAATTCCTTGTCATTCAAACCACCTTCTCAAAACACTTAGACTTCAACTCCTTTCTCATGGTGTGAGATAAAACTTCATTCTTCCTCAATACAAACAGGTAAGTCTTATTTCAAGATGTTTCTCCACTTAGCAGCCTCCATCATCTGTTACTGTCACCCTCTCAGGCCACGATGCCACCACCTTCTAAGTCTTCCTAAACTGAGACGCTGGTGTCAACCATCGCTGCCCCGCCCACCTTTCCACATGTGTTTCTCTACCCCTCATCACAGCAGGCGATGGGGCCTGGAGCCTGCTGCAGCTCCACAGTCTGGACTCTGGAAACAGCTGCTTGTCTTCCTGGCACAGCCCTGTGCTTTCAGGCGAGCCTCACTCCCTGTACTCTTCAGCAAATATTTACTGAACAAATATTGTCCCTGGAAACCGTGCATGCTGGCATCAGTGCCCTGGTATTTTATTCCATTCTAACTCGCTTCTGAATCAACTCTTACGCTTCCTTGATAAGAACATTATTTATGGATAAATAATAGAGGGTGGAGGGGAGAGAAATGTCTCTCTCTCCTCGACAACTTAGAATTTAACTGGGAAAGAGAAGCACCAAAGCAATTAAACTAAGAGAAAATGTAGCCGAGGCGAAGCACTCTGTGTAGACTCAGGAAGGTGTAATTCATCTGATGGAGGAGATTAGGGAAGGCTTCCTGAAGATGCGGCCTGGAAGCTTGAGGAGATGGTTGTGAAGTTCAGAGAGAAGAACCTGACCCACCCATCACCACCATTTAACCTTTACCCTTTCTCCTCATAGTTAGAAGGCCCTGAACCTTACTCATTCCCAAACCCAACCTCTTCCCCAACAGAAAAATGGCATGTAACTATTCTCTACTGATCCACGTGGAAACAAACACACACCACATTTCAGAAAAACTATACAATTTTCCACACTCCCACAAAGTTTTCCTGTCACCTAAATACAGAGTCTATTTGTTGACTCAGTAACAGAAAGATGACCTAAGAGAAGACAGAGGCCCTGAGCGGCAGGATTGGCCTTGGAAGACACAAGGACCTGCTGGCCCATGACCTCACATGGCAAAAAGCATTTGTAGATGTAGTGAAGGGCCGGTCCCCTGACATGGGTGAGATGATCGTGGATTATCTAGGTGGACACAGCCCAGTCACGGGGGTTCGTGAAAGTGGGAGGGACAAGCAGAGAAGTTGGTTAGAGAGCTACAGTGTCCAAAGGATTTACCCACCCATGGCTCTGAAGAGAGAGGAAGGGGGTTGTGAATCAAGGAATGTTGATGCCTCTAGAGGGTGATAGCAGCCTTTAGGTTACCAGCCTGCAGAAAACAGGATGACCCCTACAGCTTCAAGGAAACCACCTGAAACTTGAACAAGCAGGAAACAAGCCTCTTCTATTGTCCTGCTGTCCATGGGAAGCAGTGTTCTGAGCAATAACATCTGTCTATAATCCACAGAGACAGCTGCCCCACCCAGCTGCAAGATAGTAAGCTTTGTGTTGTGTTAATTTGTTCTGGCAGCAATCAAAAACTAATACAGTCTCTAGGTTTCCCAATAGGTCGAGGCTAAGATTATTTAGCACAGATTTCTCTCAAACGCAGGCATTTAAAAGTTCTAATGGAAACATAATTGCTTTCAGTTACAAATGAATGAGCAGGGAAAGTGCAAGTTCAGCTTTTCTCTATTAACAGTGAAAACTTTTTTTTTTTTTCAAAGTATAAAAAGCACCATTCATAAGAGCAGACCGCTGGCCTCAACACTGCCACCTCCTCTGTAACTGATTCCAAATGAGAGATGGTTCACCTTTCAGACAAGCACCACCACAACTGTACTTCCTAACAGGAAGAAAAGACATTCTAGAACCCCTTCATGTCCATCCCTCATAGCAACTAACAAAAAGCTAGAGAAACCACAATCCCTCAGAGAGTGGAGAAGGCAAGTGTGTAGTAACCTCTGCTCTAGCTTCACAGTTGGTAAGTCTCAGTCCCTCCCTGACGAAGCATCCATAGGCCTCTCGGTGCTGGTGCCTGGGTGATGCAAAACAGTACAGAAAAATGCTAAAACACCAGGAGAGTTTTGGGAACTTGTAGTATGCATCTTCTTCTAAGACACAATGGAGACTGGACCTATAGCTCAGAGCTCTTGCCAAGGCAGAGTGGGCCACAGGCCAGATGTCCAGGCCTGAGCCAAGGGCCAGCACTCAACTGAGAACATTTGGAAAGATGCTGCAAAGACATCTTAAGGTACCGTTTATCCAGCAACCACTGCTGTGGATTCTTATTCATTCATTAAAGCAAGCGATCTGGACAAAATTTCATTAACCTGGCTTTTGATATATTACTTACAACAATTAGATCTTAGTTCTTTAAATATTTAAAAATTCAGATTAGTTGTCAGCAGAGTCGTGGGTGACCATGCCTTTACTGTCACCTCAAATTCCATTTGGGAAGCTACACAAAAATGTTTTTAAAGTTTTGTGTTTTGTTTTGTACTTTAAATACTTTTATACTTGATTCTGTCTAAGGTAACCAAAGGGTGTTTGAGGTAACATTTAGAGACTGCTTCACCAAAAAGGTTTTACATCTTAAGACCCTTTTGTTTCTCATAATCGATTTACCTTTGTTCAGCGTTATATGTGTCCACAGAAAAGGGGAAGGGGCTGGTGAGATGGATCAGTGAGTGAGTGAGTGGGAGCACCTGCTGCCATGCCTGATGACCCAAGATCCATTTCTGAGGATCTCCCTCCCACAGGGAGAGAACCAACGTACTGAGGTATGTCTTCTGACCTACACACACGCACCCACACAAGCATGCACGCAGAGTGTAGAAATACTTTTTTAAAAAGAAGAAAAGTCATCACACTCCTGTGCAAAAGATAAATTACCCAGCAAGTGTTCCAAGCACCTTGTACGTGCCAGTTTCCTAGTTAAATTGCTGTGTTGAGGAACAAGCGTAAGCAACAACTTCGGAAACTCCTCGTGGAGGAAGCACTGAAAATGACCAACACAGGACTCTGTGAGGCTACGGGACTGCAAGGTATCTATAAAGGCTTCCTTCCCCTTCCAGAACAGTGTGTCTCATCAGTTATGTTAGATCAGGGGACGACCTGCTTTAAAATCCATAAACATACTCTGTTGTATGAAATTTTTGCAGGGGGGCATTAAAAGACAAGCCAGGGTGGAGCTCAAGACCAGAAGTGTGCAAGAGAGAAAACTAAGTGAGCAGAGACCATGAGGGGTAAAGGGACAGCAGGCACTCCTGAATTATGGTGGCCACTCTTATCTGTCCAGGAAAGACTTGGGCTGACACCTGTGAATGGAGGAATCAGGGTTGCACACGGTGGCAGACAGAGCCTTTACTCCGTGCGTCCTGAACGCATCCCAGCTGCCTCCCCTCAAGAGTTTCCAAGGACAGAGTTCTCTGGAGGTAGAGGCCGCAGGCTGTATTGAGTCCCCAGTGTACTCAGGAACAGAACAAACCCAAATAAAGAGGCCAAAGAGAACACACTCCTGAGACTTCGCCTCGCAGGCTTTCCTAGCAGACGATGCAGTTGGGAAATAGACTTGTCAGAGTTGTCAAGTTTCGAGCACACGAAGCTTGCTCAATGAATCAGCATGTTCTCTCGGGGACGATGGGGGAGACAAGTTCTGTCCCTGAACTTGCTTACACTTTCCCGGCCAGACATTCTGAGTTTGATCCAGTGAGAAAGACCAAAATTCTTTTCGACAACCGTGGTTAACACAACTCCCACAAAGAGAGCAACTTGATAAACACATCTCATGTACTTCCACAGAGATTTACACATCCTGTCAATCCAAAGAGCACTCGTATATTTCAGTAACTGATATATAAACCTCATGAACAGATTAAAAGTTACAAAGAGGAAAATGAAAAAATTCTCACAGCCAAATGAGAATCTACTTTCCACCTATTAAATCAGTGAAAGATAATTGCTGCTGCCAGCTGAGGTTGGGGCCAGGGCAGCCAGTGCTTCTGTGGCAGGCAGAAGGGAAATGAGCTGGCTTAATCTGCCTGGAACAGTATGACAATTCTGTGAAAATGAAAACGTGTACATTCTTTGGCTTGGCAGTTTCATCACTGGTAACCTGGTCTACAGAGATGCAAGCATTCATCAAGATAGCTTCAGAGTGCTTCACTGCAACACACTTTAAAAGGCAAGGTGAAAATTACCAAACCATTTACCATAGCGTTCACCTGACAGATACACAAGCTACTGAAAATAACATCATGGATGAGCGTAAGGGAAAGAAAGGGTCCGTGAGTGCAAAGTGTGCAAGGGTAACACGTTTAGGGCTGCCTATGTCATTCAGCAGGTTAAGGTGCTTGCCACCAAGCCTATGACCTGACCTACACACTGGAATAAGAGGCTCAATTCCCCCAAGCTGTCCTCCAGTGTGCTGTGATGAGTGCACACTCATGGACACAAATAAATAAAAATAAAGGCAAGTGGGAAATGACTTACACTTTAACATAATAACATAAGTAAGTAGTGGCCTGTGGAGAGGGCTCAGTACTGCTCAGGAAGACCAGAATCTGGATCCCCAGAATCCACGTTAAGTGCTCAGTGACCCTCCTGGAATCCTAGCCTCGTAAGTTGAAGACAGGGGATCCCACAGCAAGCTGGCTAAGGAGACTAGCCATACAGGAGAGTTCTGGATTTGAGTGAGAGACCCTGCCTCAAAAGAAATGAGCTGGGTGAGCACCCAAGGAAGTCTCCCAATGTCAAACCTTGGGCTGCTATACACATATGCACATAACACACACATAAAGAAAAAAGAAAAACCACCACCAACAGGTAACACCTAACATCATTTTAAAACAGATGAGAAGAAAATAACATTCATTTTCAACAGGCATACTGTCCTCTACTATTAAGTTTTGGGGAGCAAGAAGAAGCTGTCAATAGCGGCACTTCTAGGAGAAATTTGGAAGAGAAAATAGAAAAAGAAATGTGTTTGCATTTCAGTTTATACTTCTATTAACTGTCCAAGCTATTTTTTTTTAACTGTGGCCATACATGGCTTCCATAATTTCAAAGATATAGAAAAATGAAAGTACAAAACAAAGTGACAGTATTATTTTTAAAAAGATGTAAATGTCCTAGATTCAAAAAAATTATCCTTTTTAAACGCTTTCAATTATGTATATGTGTGTTATATCTTGTGTGTGTGTACACACGAGCGCAGGTATCTGTGGAGGCCAGCAGAGGAGCCTGGAGCCTGGAGCTTGAATTATAGGCAGTTATGAGTGACATGGGACATAGGAACCAAACTTGGTCCTCTGCAACCACTGAGCCATCTCTAGGCCAACATAGAAGATTTCAGGACTAACTCCTGGCATGACGACAACCCTGGAAATCACAGTACAAATAACTGGCAGGGACTCAAACCAAAGATGAACATACTTTACAAACTTCGTTAAAAGACAACAAAGCCTCAGGCTTCCTGACGTCATGAGTTTACTTGGCGCTGGGTCGGGGTACCAAGGAGACCCCCCACTTACCTATTGTTCAGTGCTCCTCCCAGGTCACAGTCACAGGGTCGACATCCATCCAGATCATTGCTTAAGCCCCAGTGCTGCGGCTGCAGATCCAAAGATTAAACATGTAAAAGTGGGTTCCTTTGACTGTACAAGACACTCGGTGAAGAACGAGCTCCAGCATGCCTGGGTTATTCCAAGCATTTCTTTCAACCAAGGAAACAGACAGAGGGTAGGAACAGTCTTACTGAAGAAACTCAACTCTGTGTCATGTGAGAGAGAGGGTTGTCTCACTCTGAGCAAGCAGTATAAAGATCGGTTTTCTTCACTTAAATGGCCCTGACAGTAAGAACAATTATGGCAAGCATTCTGCATCCTTCCACATTTCCCTCAGTTCAGCCTGCCACATGCCCCACAAGGAAAGAAACAGCACAAAGTGAGAGTTTATTCTCCAGTGAAAACAAAGGTCACCGCCAGGCCGTGGGTGCTCTCTCTATACAGACCTCCGCATCCCCCAAAACGAGCACAGCTGTATCTGCTCACAGACTCATCAATTTCTTTACTTATTCATTTATAATTTTATGTGCACTGGTGTTTTGCCTGCACATATATCTGTGTGAGGGCATCAGATCCCCTGGGTATGACTGGAGTTACATACAGCTGTGGGCTGCCGTGTGGTTGCTGGGAATTGAACCCCGGGTCCTCTGAAAGAACAGCCAGTGCTATTAACCACTGAGCTATGTCCCTAACCCCCGAATCAGTAATTTAAACTACAGTTCTAGACCTCAATAAGCATCTCTCAGGATTGTACATGTGTACACACTTAATGGTCACACATACATGTAAATACAGGGCAGTGGACGCCCTAAGCAAAAGTAAACAAAAGCAACATAGAAATGTTATAGAAGATAAAAGATAATTTTTGTTAACCACCTTTGTAGGTACCTCAGGGCTAAGGCTGAGGTTCAGTGTTAGAGGCCAAAGTGTGCAAGGCAGACGATTCAATGACATAAGTTAGTATACGTTAACTTAGAGAACTTATTATGTTCTCACTAGCAGTTAACACTGCCATTTAAACAAACAAAAAACAAACAAAAACCAAAACTGTTCACTTGTCTTCATAAGCGGTATTCGCTCTGGCTTGTTACTAGGAATCCCCATTCTGACTTTAACATTAGCACATAAAAATGATGGGAAACTTCAAGATTTGAAAGAACTGAAAACATTCCTTACATGCCAGGGATGGCAATACACACATATCATACAAGAACCTGAGTGGCAGGGTTAGGAGGATTGTGGGTTCAAAGCCAAATCTGGCTACTTATTGAGACCCTACCTCAAAAACAAAACAAACATGGCACAGTCACTAACTTCTCATCCCCGGAGATTAGGATTTACCTACCAGACATTGGTCACAGCGCTGTCCTGTCACCAGTCTCTTACAGTAGCAGTAACCGGTCTCAGAATCACAAGGACTCCCACCAGGAATTGTTCCCAGAGGATTGCAAGCACACGCTTTATTAAAAGAAACACACACACACCAAATGAGTCCAAAGCTACAGTGTAGCTTTCGAATTTCCACAAAAAGCAAGAACAGTATCTCTGGGAGAATGCCCCAAACAGACTTACATTTGCAGCCAAATGGGTCGTCAGCACTTAAGTCATAGAAGCCTTCTTTGCAAACGTCACAGCGCTCTCCTTCCACATGCAATTTGCACCGACACTGACCGGCAATGAGACCCACAGAAAAATCTGTGTAACTGTCACAGATGCCTCCGTTCTCAGAACCGGCTGGGTCACAGGTACATGCTGAGAAGAACAACTCCAGGTTAAAGACATCGGGAATCAAGCCATGTTTTGGGGTTTGCCTGTTTACTTGCATAACATGTTTGTTCTCCTCTACCTTCCAAATCCAGGCAAAGAGAACAGAAGGCTTGACCAGCAGGTACCTGCCTCTCCCAGCACCCCAGGCAGCCACTGACTAACAATGCTGGTTTTGCCACTCAGACTCTGAGCTCCAAGGGGAGGGCACTGGCGACAGACTATTCTCCATGACAAGTGCTGAAAACGAGTCCCAACGTACGTTCACAGAGATTGGGGTCCCGGATGTCCCTCTCGGGGTGCTGGTAGTAGAACGGCTTGCACTGCTCGCAGTTCCGGCCCATGGTGTTGTGTTGACAGTCATCGCACACTCCCCCGCTGACGTTCCCGGTGGCCACGAAGACCGCCATGTCAAAGTGACACGAGCTGGAATGCTCGTTGCAGTTACACTCTGTGTGACGAGACCAATGTTGAGAACAAAAACATTTAAAATCTGTTTACCAATGGAGGACGGAGTCGGCGGCTAGAAGGCTCATTAGCAAACCCAGCACTAAGTCTGAGCAACAGCTGGCGAGAAGGCTCTGGTGATGACCAAGGACATGGCCCTCAAACCTCAAATCAGGCTAGCCACTTTTAAAATATGAACTCAATAAAAAAATAAATACTGCTAGGCTGGACTGTGGTGACTCATGCCTGTTATCTGAAAGCTGGGGAGGCAGAGGGCAGTGGATCTGAGTTTGAGGCCAGCCTGATCTACAGTGATCAGCCAGGGCAGAGAGGCAAGGCTACACAGAGAAACCTTATCTCAATAAATAAATAAATGCATTAATAATTAATTACTATTGTTATTCTAAACGGAAAACTCTGGATATGATAAGGCTCATGTATACAAGGCTTGTTGGGAAATGACTGATTCATGAAGGCCTTGGTCCGTGGGTTGCTTAATCCCCTGATGGACTCACAACTTAATGGCATGGCTGGAAGACAGTGGGACTGAGGTGTGGTCTGGCTGGAGGAAGCAGGTCCTTGGAGTGACCTCTGCAAGCTCTGTCCCCCCAGATCTTCCCTGCTATTTAATTCCATGATGCCTCTGCCTTCCCCCAGATCTCAAGCAGCAAAGCCAAGCGACCATGGACGAATGGATCTTTCCAACTTTATGTCCAGTTACTTGGCTACATTCTGGAAAGTGACCAACTCAGGAAGAAGGGTGCCATTCCACTGAAGGTACCTGTGGCCCCACCCGGGGTAGAAACTGACTGAAGTACTTTCTACTCCAAAGGGCATGCTGGTTGATGCATTCCTAGAATAGGCTTTTGGGGTTGCATATTTGAGGATATGTAGCATTATGTGGGGGCAGGCAGGTGGTACACCCTGTATTTCTGGCACAAGGGCGGCTGAACAGTAAGCCAGACTTCTCTCCTCACTGCGACAAAACACTTGAGGAACACAACTTGAAGGAGGCAAAACTTCCATCTATCCTTTTGGAGGTTACGCTACACAGCTGGCCAGCTGTGTTGCTGCTGGCTCCGTGATAAGGAGGAACGTGATAGCAAAAAGGCACGGAATCACACAGCTGCTCCCTTCCGGCAGCCAGGAAGCAGAACAACAAACCGGAAAGGGTTGGGAACAAGAAACAACATCAAAGGCGTATCCCAAGCACCACCACGGCCACCAGCAGGGCCTAACCTAGAAAACCAGCCAGCTAGGAACCCATCAGCGAATTAACTCACTGATGAAATTACTGTCCCCTGGGACCCAGTGACTTCTCAATCGTGCCACCAGCTCGGGACCATGCCTTCAACGTATGATCGTTTGGGGATACCTCGGACCCAGGCAGAAAAGTCACTGTATTTGCCTGCTGTCTTCTTGTCGCCGACACCATTGCCATTTTCTTGAGTCAATGCCACACACACTAATTCGTGTTAATTTAACTCAGCACACATATATTATTGCTCTGGGACAGGCTCAGCCAGGAGAATGGCACAAATTTTCCTCCCCTTGGCAAACAGTGTAATTACAGATGGCACTCCCCAGAAAATGGATCCCGGAATCCCCAGCGCCTCCAGCAGCGCCTGTTTCTGCTGACACTCACTTTTGCAGGCATTGCTGTTCCGACCTTCCGCAGGTCTCCACGGCAAATCGTGGTAGAAATCCATGCAGAGCTCACAGTTCAAGCCTTTGGTGTTGTGCCTGCACATGCAGTGCCCATGAACCTGGAAAGTTGCACACCGGGAGAGGCAGAGTCAGAAGCATTTGAACAGCCACACCTTCTCCGGTCAGCAGAACACACAATCTCCTTTCTTCACACCCACATCCAGCTCCTCATAGGGAGGCCTTATTTTTATTGTCCTTCCCCCAACTGAACGAGCTCTATCTACGTAAGTTGATGGCTATCATCCTTGTTTCTAGAAACTTTCTATGGCGTAAAGCATGTTCAACTGAGTATCTAACACAAAGAAAGCAGATGAGCAAAATTAACAAGTTAAGAATTGTTTTGAAAGGACTACAGGGAACGAAGAAGTGCTGCCAGCAGGGGAAATTGGTCTTCCCCAGGAAAGAGCATACCAGTTGGTGATCTAATACCATTGAGCATCCCTGAAGACACAAGTCCACATTATACAGGTGAGCAGTTTGTACTTGGGTATTAGGAATATATGTGTGTCTGTGTGTGTGTGTGTGTGTGTGTGTATACACATTCATAGATGTAACAATAATTTTTTTAAAAAGAGGCCATAAATTTAAGAGAGAGCAAGAGGATCTGAAAGGAAGAAAAATGGAAATGATATAGTTTTTAATATTATATAAATGCAGGTTTATTGGGAGCAGTGAGGGAAGGGGAGGGGAGCTCATGCTGTGGGGGAGGGGAGGGAGCAGGAAGAGGTAGATGGTGGAAAGGGGGAAAGGTGAAAACTGGAAAATGATGTAATTATATTACAATCTGAAAGAAATAATTTGTAAGCAATTATTTAAGAATTAAAACAACAACAACAAAAACCAATAGCCTGAGCTGGGCATGGTGGCGCACTCCTATAATCCCAGCATTCACGGAGGCAGAGGGAGGTGGATCACTGTGAGTTAGAGGCCAGTCTGGTCTATAAAATCAGTACAGGACAGCCAAAGCTACACAGAGAAACCCTGTTTCAAAAACAAAACAAACAAACAAACCAAAATAAAAACCCAAAACCCCACCATCCTGAACACCTGAGTCTGATCCCCAGTACTCACAGGGAGGGAGAAGCTGACTCCCTCAATTGTACTCTGACCTCTGTATGAACTCTGTATGACCTCTGTATGAACGTCACATGTGTGGCGCTGCACATATACACAAAATAAGTGAATCTCAAAACGGAATATATTTTCAAACCTAGCTATTTGAGGATGTTTTTTAAAAAGCTACTGTAGAAACCTAGGAAAGTCTTCACCCAGGCCTCCATATGCACAGTCCCCAAGAACACGCTCTAAATACTGTGCTTTCGTACGCTGTGTCAGGTGATCATTTTCTCTGAAAGGTTTCTGCTTTCTTGCCTCCTGGAAGCACAGCACTTATTTTTTCTTAAACATAATAAAAAACCATTTTCCCAACCATTTGCCATCTGTTTTCCTTCAAGTAAGGAAATAACACCCTGAGAAAGACACAAATTAACTTTTTGTAAGAGACCCGAGATACACTAATGCATGCCATTTTACTGCAAGCTATGCTTAAGAGCCTTGCAAGCCTGTGGATCAAGACATCATTTCTACCAAACAAGTATGCACATAAGTAAGCCCTTTTCCTCACCGACTGGAATTCGGGAACAGGACAGATGGGTCCCTTCCTCTCCTGCACCTGCCTTGACAGGCGTGCAATTAGGGCGGAGATTAAAATCCTCTCATTACCAGAGGTTGAAGAGCAGTTTCCCAGCCCACACAAGACACGCACCTCTGAACAGAACTGGACATCAACTCACAAAGGTGCGCTAGGCTGGAAAGGAAAGTCTGTCTGGAATTCTCACAAAGCTGTACTGATTAGAAACATATCCCTCCCTCCAGGCTGTTCAAAAAGCCAAGTTGTTTACCCACAAAGACTTCCAGCTGGAGGATGGGAAGGCAGAGGTTTTAGAAGGGCAAAGTACTTGGATCTTGCACCCTTCGAGCAAAGGGACAGACAGCAAACAAGCAAAGCATACCTGCCATCAAGGGAGGGCCTGGGGCAGAGGTAGAGGCTAGGACTGAATGCCCACCACTAGTTACTCATTTACTAATTGCTGACTTTCTGGTTTCCTCTCTCTTAAGGTTGGCTGAGTCCCTGTGATCTCCAGAATCTGGTATTAAACTCCTAAGGGTTAGAGGAATCCTTCTGGAAGCCACTTAAGTGGATTAGAGTACAATCCCCTAGCCTCTCTTACCCCTGTAGTCTTCTTCCCTGCTGTTATGACCAAAACCAAGAAAGGGTTTATTTGGCTTACACCTCCAAGGTCACAGTGTATCACTGAAGGACATCGGGACAGGAACTCAAGCAGAAATCTGGAGGCAGCAACTGAAGCAGAGTCCATGGAGAGATGCTTGGTCCCCATGGCTCATTCAGCTTGCTTTCTTCAGACCACCTGCCCAAAGGTGGCCCTCCCACACCAACCGCTAATCATGAATATGCCCCCACAGACTTGCCTACAGGTTCATCTAATGGTGGCGATTCCTCAGCTAGGGGTTATTCTTTCGAGCGGCATCTAGCTTATGTCAAAAACTAACTAGCACTTTAGCCAGATGGCAAAGAAAGGAAATCTCAGATTTCAAAACATTTGACTTGCACACACAATATACAAATAGCCAAGAAAGGAAAGCCTAAGGAGGGGACAGAAAAAAAAAAAAAAAAAAAAAAACCTCCACTTGGTCTCTAAGTGATGTCTTTGGGCCTGGGTTACAATTTCCAGTTGCTAGGGGTTCGGGCTACCTTGCTCTTGCTAGCATGAACACTGGACTCGTGTGGCTTTTAATCTTTCTTAATTACAATCTGGAAATACAATCTGGATTGTTATTTAGACAACTTTTCAATCCTTGATAACTAAAATACTTCAGCAACAGCCTGTGGCAATGGATTCCGAAAACCAATTCAGGATCTATGAAACTAGTGGTTTTTACGCACGTTCTCATAACCTAAGCAACTCTTGGCCTGAAAGGCATTTCAGATCACCTGTCCAAGCACCCGCCGGACACTCACCATTCCTTCTACCTCTTCATCAATTCCGTCCACGGGGGCACATTCGCTGGCATGGCCGTAGCAGAAGCAGTTCCCTCGAACCACCATATCATAAACGGCGTAATAGTACTTCTCTCTGATTTCCATTCGAGAGTCCAAAAGGTTATCTCCCAATGTGTGCAGTTTCACAAACTTGATCCTCAAGTTGGTGATTTTTAATAGATCTACAGAGGTCACCAAGGTGAAAGGTCTCGTCAGACAAGCAAGCATGCTGTGGCAACTCTGCATGACTCCTCTCTAGAGAAGGACTGGACAAATGACCGCGGCCTCAGTAAACTCAGTCACTCCTCGAGTGAACCAGGTGACGGCTGTCAGGTTTAACACAGTGCGGCAGCCTCTGGAAGCAGGGAAGGCCACCGACCTCCTCGTTAATAAGAGCATCAGTCACAACTGTGGAGTAGCAGGCCCACTGCCCTCAGCTAAAATACAGAAACACCATCCGGCTCCCACAGCCACTGCTGTCAAAGTCAGAAAGTACTTGCAGGTGAAAAAGGCTTTATCCTGGGTGCCAATTCTAACTGTAACAGGAACAGGTATGTGTTTACTTTTGAATGAGAAAACACTATCTGAAATGGCCTGCTTCTTAAATCCAAGTTACAAGACAGATTTAACACTAGAGGAAACCTACCTTTCTAGTGGAAGAATGTCTCAATTAAGCTTTTCTTAAGGTAAGTAGTCTTCGTTTTTAAATTTATATTTTTATCCATCCCTCCTCTCAAATTTTCCCTAGTCTCCCCTCCCCAACTCTCTCTCAAGTTCACGGCCTCTTTCAAGCAAGTTTTAAGCAACATTGTAGTCTACATGTTTTTTGCAAAACATTTTCCTCTTTACTAATTCAGTAGCGTGACACAAGGACAAAGGGGATTAGTTCTAGGTTGCCAAGCAAGTGGCTTTTCCTACACAACAGTTTCTCATGAATTAGTTTGTCTTCTGTCTTTCCTCTTTCTCCCTAGGTCTGCAGACCTAAGTTATTCCAGAAGCTGGGCAGTCAATCACATATATAACTAGACAGACCTAGGGCCAGCCAACCTGCTACTCAGGTGTTTTTCCTTAATGGCCAAGCAGCTCCTGCTGAAGTGGACCCCACAAGATCTGGTCAGCCCATCTGCCTCTCATTGCTCTCTGAGTTCTGAAACTGCCTGCCAGCTTTACTTTCATTTGTGCTAGTGCGTATTTAACAACTTAGGATACAAGACAAAATGGTGCATCCGATAGTTTCAAATTTTAAATAGTTGTAACATTGACAATGAAGGCTTCAGAAATGGCTGGGGCTGAGAGGGAAAGTCCATGCATTTAGGCTCTCTGTAAAAATCAAATACAAAACAAAGAACCCACAATCTTGCACTGAATGGCAGCTGTGAATGGCAACATCTGCAAAACTCTACTGCACACAGTACTATTGACAAGAGGCCGAAAGACAAACGCGAAGGGCAGCTGGAGTATTTGGAAACCCTTGAACTTCACAGAGCCCTCAAAAGCAAATAGCTCCCCGCTCTCTCCCGCCACACACAGCAACAGCAGAGCCTCAGGGTGCCGGCTTCTCTAAGAAGCTCATTGCTTTGGAGTAAGTCTCTGAGGTCTCAACGGTAGAAGTTCTGTTCTCCTGATTACTAAGTAAATCAAAGGCACAATCGGCTAACACGGGCACTTCCTAGAAACACGTCTCCCAGATGCCACCAAACAAAAGGCAAGGGAATTTAGGCTGTGAATCGAACACATTCTTCAAGCCCCACACGCCTCACTTGCAGAACAGATGAGTCCTGTTAGGGACTCCAGGGCTGTTCGTGGAGGCCCATGAGGACATCTTTCACAACCAGATTTCGAGGCCTGGAAAGGACAGCCTCTGTGGCTTGCTCAGAGACTGCACAGACATGCCATTAAATGTTTGTTTTTACAATAGAACGAATGGGTAAACTACAGACCCCAGAGAGTCTGGGCCACATTCAAATGAATTTGAGCTGGAAAGCAGACTTTTCTATCCACATCCTCTGGATTTCTTCCACTCTTGTTCTCCCGTGTTGCAAGCCTGGAAGGTCCACGAGACCTTGGTTAAAAAAACAGGGCTGCACACAGCTGACAAAGACCGATAAGAACCAGCTCTGGCTCGCCCTACTGGGTTGATGGCAACCTCAAAGCAAGGCAAAACGAGGGAGTCTCTCTCCCTCTTTTGCTCTGACACCATGACTTTCACTCAGGGCTTGCATCAGGATGGGCTCCATGCAGGAGCTAAGCTGCGGCTGTTGGTAACCGAGTCACCATCACCACCACCCATAGCTTCAGTGACCTGGACATGGGCTGGTCAGGACTCCAGGCTGGTCATTTACAGGCTGGTACTTCTATCTCCAGTTAAAGATGGGGAAAGAGGGAATGGAAATGTTTTAAATAAGTTACCAGGTCATATAGCTACATTATGACAGGTTTAGAATTTAAACCTGGGTGTGACTTGAAAGCCAGTGAGTTTAATTATTGAACGCTCTGCTTCCTGAGATCAACAGGCGATCCTTCAATAACATTAACAACTGCTGAAGGGTGGAAAGAGCTCCAGACTAAGAATGGTGGTGAGCCCAGCCTTTAACAGCTGAGCCATCTCTCCAGTCCCTGAACTAGGAACTACATCGTGTGGGCGCAAGATCAACGTGCCATTTCACTGCCCCATCACGGTCCGTGTGTCACCCAGTTCTGCACTCAGGGCATTCATCTACCAACAGGCTGTACGATCCTCACCTTCCTTCACACACTTGTGACTGGTGTCTCTGATTTTTCTCAGTACTCTTGCATCCTATCGCCTGTGGATAAGAGCCCTTGCCAAGAGGTTTAGCAGAGCACAGGCCACCTTGGCAGAGGTATTTCCCGATATCTTCGGAGCTCTAGCTACAGGACTAATTATAGCAATGCACAGAGGTGATATGCACAAGCTGCCTGTCTTATCTTTATTCTTGACCTCTACCGGTCAGAACGAGGACACAGTGACAGTGTTCCAACTCTGCTGGTGTGGATGACCCTAGGAATAGGGAGAGCTTCACAGCTAGGGTTACCTGATTTAGCAAATAATAAAGCATGCTCAGTTAAATTCAAACTGATGATAAACCCTCACTGTTCATTTAAGGAGGTCCCAAACAGCAAAGGACAAAAAATTATACTAACCATAAATATCGGATGGAACACATTTGTACCAGTTACAAATGTTATAAGGGATATTAAAAAAGAATGTGTCATTTATCTATCACTCAAATTTAACTGGGTATTGTCTTCTATTTTGTACTGAAACTAATTGTGGCAACTGAGCTGTATTTCTTTTTGAGAATCCTTCCAGAGCTGCAGAGATGACTCAGTGGTTAAAGGCCCTGGCAACTCCTCCAGAGGAGCTGGGTTTGATTTCCAGGCCACATGATGGCTCACAACTGTCTGTAACTCCATATCTAAGGGACCTGATGCCCTCTTTTGGCCTCCTAGAGCACCAGGCATAAACATGGTGCACGACATACAGGCCAAAAACACCCATCCCAACACACAAAATTAAAACTGAAAATCCCTCCTGCTGATTTCATGCAAGCAAAAGAAACATCTATTTTATTTGAGCAACTAGATTTTGGGGAATGTTATATTGCAGCAGCTTAATCTGTACTCTAATCTATATACTGAGCAATAAAGAACAGAGGGTAGCATGGTCAGTATGAGGACATAGTCAAAATGTCTTCCTTATCAGTGAAGACTGATGTTTTGATAATCTAAAGAGCTTCTAAGACTACAAAGAAGGAAAAAATGTAGGTGGATTTAGGATTGAGGATCAAGACATTGGGCAGCAGGGCCCCTGGGCGGGATGACACTGATTCCAGAAGTACTATTTCCCACCTAAGCATTTATTTGAAAACAGGCTTACTCTGTATCCTTGGGCTATACGGATCCTCTATTTTGAAAGCAGGATCTAACGCACGAAATATCACCTAAAAACAGATAATGGGGTTAGTATTCTTGCAATGATCAAAAAAAAAAAATCAGACTAACGAGTAGAATTAAAACAAAGAGGCACACAAACCTCTCCTTCCGTTGAGGGTTCAATGTCAGAATACCGAGAGTCACAGATGATGTCATCCACCTTCTTCATGGGGCCAGTTGAAATGCCGGGGAACGAGCTCTCACAGTCATAGGCGAAGTATCTGTACACACCCCAAGTCTGCCCGAAGTCCGAAGACCGCTCTATCAGCATGGCTGCTGGACGGAATGTCTGAAAGCAGGAGAAAAGCCCCATTTGATAGATCTGATTGCTAACCTGTCCTTTTCCCGCTCCCTCTCCCCCAAGTCCCTTGTTGTGTGCATCAAGCTGACCTCACGGGGTTGGTATTTCAGACTGTGGCTGGATTTCCAACCCTATACGCTGTTGTGCGGAGGCTGCTCTTGCTGGGAAACAGGTCCACCGCCTGGTAGATCAGCAGGCTGTTTCTTCTCGGAAGCCGGTTATAAACCGGCCTTTGCTGCACACACACTGTGGCACACCTAGCCACCATGCCCATGACAGAACTAAATTTGAATGCCTGCTCGCTCACTCCTTCATTTAACCATTCAACAGGCGTGTCAGAGTGTGGCTTCACACCACCCGTATGCTGCACAGACTAATAAGGAATATGTATGTGGGCACAAAAATCACAGTACAATAGCAAACACCACGGTACAGTCACACGAAGTGTGAGAAAAGAGGCAGCTTATTCACACTGGCCAGAGAGTGGCAACAGCCAGCGTGCCTAGCAGCTGGTAAAGAACAGAATGTGATAACCACAATAGAATACTCTTCTGCTACAAAAGGAGGAGACTTCATACTCCCTATAACACAGAAGGACCTTGAAGGCACTGTGCTAAGCGAAATAGACCGTGTAAAATTTCAAATATTAGGTGGAGCTCGGTGGCACACACCTTTAATCCTAGCACTCTGGGAGGCAGAGGCAGGCTGATCTGTGAGTTTGAGGCCAGGCTGGTCTACAAAGCTGAGTCCAGGGCAGCCAAGGCTACACAGAAAAACTGTGTCAAAAAACCCACAAGATTTAATTTATATGAAATACCTACGATTTTAGGTAGAGACAGGAAGGGGTCATGGGGAAGAGGAGTGGGACAGTGTGGGGTTCCCATTCAGGGACTGGTCAGAGTTCCTGTTTGGCGTGATGACAAGGTTCTGGAAACTCAGAGCAGTAATAGGTTTGTGACAGCTTGAACGTGTCTACTCTCCCTGAGTTGTACACATAAAAAAAAATGGGTAATTTTTGTTATGCATACTTTACCACAAAAGTAAATATTTTTAAAGGGGGGAAAAACAAAACTAGAGACTGTTTAGAGAAATGACATCAAATTGGATCTCAAGGGCTGAGGATTGAGCTCAGGGTGGCCCTAGGTTCAGTGCTCAGTGCTGGCTGGGATGCAGGGAGACTGGAGGGTGGGGGGTAGGGCATGGACGGGACAGGACACCCTTACCCCAAAAGATGTTCTACAGGCAGTGGGTTGAGGTGAGTTGGTGTGGCACCACAGGGAGGCATTGTCTGACATGCTAATGGGCTCGCTTTGCCCTTTGCCATAGAAATGGGAACATTGAAAGACTTCAGTGACTGAACAAAATGAACAGATTATACTTACAAAAAATAACTCCGACAGCACCGTCATTAACCATGGAAGACAGCAAGAAAAAGAAATCAAAGAAAGACAAAAGTCTCTAACTCCAACAGTTACATCATGGACAGAGAGACATGAAGTCGATAGTTCTGTTGTTAGTGGGTTACATTTGATCTATTAGATCGTAGTGAAAAGGTAGATAGAACACGAGGCCCCAAAGCATGGGTGGCTGTTGCAAATGACATGGAGGAGCCCCTAATGCTCATTCAGGGCCAGTCACACATGGGCACGGCCTTCAGCTTTGCAACATGGATTTGGAAGGTGCATTCAATCTCTCCAACAAAGCTAAGGGCAAGAGAAAGAACAGTCAGCACTCTAGGAAAGCATCCGAGACGATGGCCACAGGAGAACGGGAGCTGGCAGCAGTCTTTCTCCTTCCCCAATGTGTGCTCGGGCGTGTGCCTTCCTCCTCACCAGCCCGAGGCCCCGCAGAAAAGTGCAAAGCAGGGTGGCAGGGGAATAGGAAAATGACAAAACCCTCAAAACAAGCCAAAGACATCAGGAGAGTGTGAGGGACAATGTCAAGGAGAAATAAGAGAGAAAGCAGATGGGGTCTAAAAATAGGCCACGGGCAGATGCTTCACACCCATGAACACGCTGTGTGCATTTTAGGAAGAGGAAGTCGGATCACCATGGAGGAAAATCAAAGGAAAGTTCAGCCAACCTAGAAAACAGAACTAAATAGATGTGAATTTCTGAAATAAATGAAGTCATCACTGGGAGGAAGCCTTTGCAGAGTGCTAATGTTGGGAACCCTACCCTGATTGATGAATACAAAGTTACTTTTCCACATATTCAGGCATAGTTGAAAACAATGTATCAAACTGCCGAGGCTTGTAGATTAAGATTTTAAATCGGGAAGTGAGAAATGCCTTTGACCATCTGACCCTGATATGACAGGCATGCCAATCCCACGAGGCTGGGGAGGTTTGAGAAGGCTTGGGATAGGCCCTCCTAGTCTAATGAATGGCTCTGTATCAAAAGGCAGCGGAGAGGAAACAGGCAGAAGCTTGTCCTGGCTGTGCTTCCTCCTCTCTCACTTCTGGAAACTTCTAAATCCCAAGGGCCATTGACCAGTCATCCAATTTCCCGTGGCGTTAGGAGGCTGCTGGAAACCCCGAGCAGCACACTTCACCTAAAGGACGGAAGGTCCCTCTCCCGCCCCCCTTACAGCTCTGCTTAGTCATCAACCTTCTAAGGCCCCAGCATTGCTACACAGGGGCTGCTGAATGCACAACAAACAGAAGAGACTAGAAACATCTGTCCCTAACACGAACATACTGGCACACGCACATTAATGGGTTTTTCTAGCCTAAGAAAACCCAATCCTCTTAGCAACCAGCCATCTCCAGAGCCAGCCTGGCTGAGAACAAACATGAGTTCTTCATCTTTGTCCCTGCTTCCGCTCCTTTTTCATTTATAGTGCTACTGAGGAGATCCACACCTTCCTGAAGACTTAGACTTCTAGGCTGTTCTGGACACAACCCTTTCCTTCCCCTGTCCTGCCTCCGATCTTTCTCCACTTCAAGGCCAGTCTCTGACTCTAGGGCATCCAAGTGGGCATTCTCAGGAAGTAGGGGCTCCTCCTCCCTGCAGCGGTTCTCAAAGCAGCAAGGGCAAGCAACAGTGGAGTGTGGAGGCAAGTGAGTGAAAGAGCTGGTTAGCTTCTGAAATTTGGAAATCCAAAATGATCTGTAATCCAAAACTTTTCAAAACAAACAAATAAACAACAACAAAACAAACAAACAGGGTCCAGCTATGTATGCTGGTCTAGCTTGGAAGTTGCTATATAGAGCAGGCTGGCTTTGAACCCACTGAGATCTAAGTGCTGGAGTGTTGGGCTTGTGCCACTGTGCCTTGTTTCCTTGACTCTTTGTTGAGGAATGCAAACTTCACAAGCAGTATAGCGCCCCCCTCTGACTTGGACCTGCTTGTTCACTACTTTCTTACCACCCTGAGCTTAAAGCAAATGGATACAGTACTTAATAAACCCCGCCCAATGATCACACCAAAACAACGCATAGCGCTCTCAGACTGTTTAACCCACCAAGAGCGGTTTTCCTCTATCTTTTGCCTCTGAAATCCTTCTCATCCCCTCCTGGCCCAGATGAAGGGCAGGACTCGTTTCGGCTCTCCACTCCTGAAGCTTTTTCCTTAAGCCAGCCTGTTGTATAAGAATTTCCCCTAAGACTTAAATAGTTCATCCTGCAGGACGCTCCTTAAGCAGAAGGTAAACAACTCGAAACAGCTTCAGGAAGTCCCTGAAACTGACTAGATTCTCTAGGCCTCAATAAAAGCTGAAAGTCCCACCTATGTTGAAGTAGGTCTTGGTGATGCAGCTGTCTCAGTCATTTCTGCTCCTGTGCGTGAATGACCAAGTAACTGTTACTTGGTCATTAATTCTGTAACTCCAATAAAACTCATTGGTTCACCAAATTGGACTTTGGTAGTATCCATACTTTGGTCTGTTGTGGATTTTCGTATCTGAGTGGATGAATGTGTTATGTTGATATCACCATCTTCCGTTAAAGCGTAGTGAAAGGGCTCTAGCCAGCTTGAGCACGGCAAACATGGCTCTGGTAGGCCTTGCCCTTCTCCCATTCCCTCTGCTTTGCTAGAAACTGTTAGATTACATTCTTAAAGCTAGCCCCCAAGGTCCATTTCCTTATTTGGCTGCTTCCTCCTCCTGAGGGTGACTACCAAGGTCCAGCTATCAAAGTACTGAAATCCAGCAATCAACTCCCCCCTTACCTAATTAACATGCCCAATTAAAACAGTACCTTATCCTAAGGCAGGATTTCCCCTTTTTCCTTTTGCTTACTTGCCACACCTATCTCCTAGCTATCCTGAGGCAGTCCTTTGTCCCTCCTAGACAAATGCCCCTGCCCCCTCTCCCTTGTTCCTTTCCCCTTCTCCTTTGTCCTCTATCTCCTGTCTTTGTCTCTTATTGCCTGTTCTTTATCCCTCTGGGGCAAGTTAATCTTTGTGCTGAAAATTTGGTCTTGGGGGTCCTGAGCCAATACCAACTCATTCATAGAGCATTTACAAAAAGTAGCAAGTTCCCAAATATGCCAGGTCAGGAAGATTACCCCTCTTCTCAAAGCACAGGGGTATGCCACGCACAACCTTTTGATTCCGGCATTTTCCTTCTTGTTTTACAGTGAGAAAACCAAAGTTCCAGCCACACAAGCCAGGAAGGGGCAGGACACAAACTTACACCCAACTCTGCCCTACCCAATGGGTTCTGCTTGAACTGAAGGATGAACCTTTTCCCTTAGTTGACATTCCTGAAGTTCCCTGAAGTTGACATTTTGTGCCCACAGTTCACATCTCACTGCCTTCTCAGCCCAACCTTTAGCGCCTAGGTGTAGAATAAAAGTTTTATCTCTGGCCTATTGTATTCCCTTGAATTCAACCACAGTGTGGGAAGCAAATGGTTTCTCCCAAGTAAGATAGCCCCACAAACATCAACAAAGAGGATTATGAATATTTTAAAGGCCTCATAACATGAAGATTGAGCTCCTCAGGTGGGGCTGAGTTTGGATTTTACTCCTAAGGTTGAGTGCGGCCACTGAAAGGAAGCAAGGAGCCCCTGCGAAGCTAGCAACAGCCCTCTCCAACCACTTTCAATATTAGGTGCCACCAATAACCTTCCTGCCCTAGCAGTCACAGTGGCTTATTTGGGGCACAGCAAAGGGGTTACATGCACAGGCCCAGGAACTGTGGAGCCTGAGGCCCCTCCTAGTCACATTCTGACTCCCACGCCTGCCTTGTTACTTGGCTTCTCAGACTTGAGCACCAGACAGAAGCGAGATTTCGGTGGCTCCTTGCCAATGAGGTAAACTGATCCCAGCCCCTTTTCCTAACCTGAGAGGATGCCAATAAGGACCCCAACTCCAACCAAAAAAACCACTCAGAAATGATTTTAATCTGGGGAGCAATAAGTAAATTATGAGTTTTGTGTGTGCCAACGTGTACTTTAAGCCATGTGAGATCTGTCATTTCCAGGCAGCTGCTGAAGAAACAAAGGCACTTTGTCAGAGACATTCCCTAGTCCTCCAGTCATTTGACATCTTGAAAAGAGTAGAGAGAAAATAATCTGCATTTACGAAGTCATTCATGCACGTTTCTTTAGGAACTGCAAAACTCTTCCCACAACTTTTGCAAAGTCTTGGAACCTAAGATTTAAAACGTACTTCCTTTTCAGTTACCAAATTCAGCCTTAAAATATAAACATGAAGGATCAGAGATGCTCTCTGCAGATGTTTGATTGTGGTCTGGGAGGGAGTCAAACACTGCCTTTCTCGATGGAAGAAATAAAGAGATCTCTAATTAAAAGTTTGTAGATGAATTACCTGGGGATGGAGACTCTTGCTTCCTGACATGACGATGGTATGTGTGAAGGGCAGTTACTCACGCCCCTGTTTCAGAAGCCCCTCAATTATCCCAATTCGACAACAGTAACATTTAAGTTCTCATTCTAGCCAAGCACAATAAACAGTTTCTGAATGTGGAAGTCACAGCGCTCTTGAGCCTGCGTGTGAGAAAGGTGGAGATTCCTTACCTTGAAAGTCATGATGAGGTGAGTGAAATGGAACTCTGCCTCCAAATCCAGCTGGATGGTCACATTCTCCACACCTATAGAGTTTTCAAACAATAAAGGAAATGGTGAGGCCAATGGGGAACATCTCCGAACAGCCTAAAATGGTCTTTAAACTCCTCATACAAATTTTCCCCATGCCTTTAAGCTATTAATGGGGTCCTTTACACTTTGGTGAAGCACAAGTTAGAATGATTCTTTAGTTTTTCCATAAATCATTCCAGAGTTTCACTTACTGGATTTGCTCATGGCCACAGATATATGGCAGAAGGCCTCTCAATGTTGTTTGCTTAAGAAGCCATAACCACTGGCCCAACACTCTAAGCCAAATGCCCCCCCCAACACACACACATACACACACTTCCAGTGTACTGTAGGGGGTCAGTTTGCAGAGTCATGGCAGAAACACAAATATTACTTTATTTCCTAAGAGACAGCAAAGAAAGCAGGTGAGTATCACATATGCTAGCACACGTGAACCCAGGGGGACTCGTCGTCGATGGAAGTAACCTTCGGCCACACATCTACGCCTGAAAACAATACCAATGAGGCAAAGAAGCAGTCAGACAAATAAACCTGTCCCTGAACAAACACAAACCTCTTCCCTTTCAGGGGGAAAGCCTGAATAAACAAGCAAGCCTCTGCACTGTGCCCTGAGGGTCAGAGACCCACTTGAAGGCACTAAAAAGCCACTGGAATTCCAGGGATAAGCAGCACCTCCCCCAAACCCCTAGAGACCTCTGAGGTGCCCCTGCTGGGTTAAGAGGACTGTTCCACTGTCCCTATAAGAAGATGCCTTCAGGGTCCATCTTCCCAAGCAGAGAAGTCTTAAATGCAGGACAGGAATGTGTCAGAATGAATCATGTTACAGCTGGTATATTTGCAGGAAGTCAGTGGGACCTTTTGAAATAAACTCGCCTCCTGGAAAATGGCCAAGTCGACCGAAGGGGGAAAAGTGGTCACTGGAACGGATATGAGTTAGTTGGAATGTTAAAGAAAAACACCATAATCATAGCAATGAGCTTTATCTAATTCACTGTAAAGAACCATCTTACAAAACTACTGTAGGCAGTTCTTTGAGTGAAATATTAGCTAAGCAAATATATATATATATATATATACATACATATATATATATTTCTCCTCTTCTAGGCTTTTGAAAACCTGTGATATTTGTTTAGAATTAAGAGATAATGAAATAATGTAGGGCACAAAGCAAGACCTGTAACAAAAGGAGGTGGATCCCCACAGCACATTCCATTCAGAGTCACATTGAGCCTGATAAAGGAGGATGGTTTGGGCTTTTCCCCCTTGATATGGAAAGAAAAGAAAAATCTGAAACAGAACGAGATTATTTTACAGTGTATCTGCTTTGTCAGATCTCTGGGGAAAGTGAGTTAAAAAGTCACTGCGCATTCCAGGCCAGTCCCTGAACCTGAACACTTAGCTTCAACCTCACCCTTTAGCCCCCAGCTCCTACAGAACACACAGAAAGGAGATAGTTAGAATCACAGAGGGAGTCTTCTATTGTGAACTATCAGACAACAGAGATGACAAGGTACAGTAACAATCGGTGACTTTCCGGATGCCAAGCCCCATCTGTCTAATCTCATCTCTCTGTGACAGAGCTCAGGGCCCCACTGTTTGCAAAAATCCTTCTGGCATTTGGGATCTTTTGTTCCTCTCAAAGTTATCAAAACAGATGAACCCCTAACAACATTAAGAAAAACCTTTAACCACATTAAAAACTATTTCCATTTCTTACCCAGAATGGGGACCACCCTTCTCCCAATGCCCAGGAAGCATTGTATTCCTATTTCATTGCAGAGGTCACTGCAGAGCATGGGTCAGGATGGGCCCCTGGACTCATAATAAAAACCCTTCCGCTGTTTCTGCAGCCCTGTGACTCAGATTGCTAGAATCTTCCTTCACACTGAGCTACTTACTGACCAGTGTCTTCCCTTGTAAAAAGCAGCCATTCTGAAAAGTTAGCTACATGCTTTCAAAGGCTCATTTCTCTCTCTCTGTCTCTTTCTCTCTCTCTAAGTCTGTAACCAATAGGATTCTCAAGACTGACTGATAAACAAGCAACCTTCCCTAGAACCAAGTCCTTCTAGAAAACCTGCAATTCACAGCCAGTTACTGAGAGCCATAAAGGAATTCCTGATAGCAAGAATAAATGACAGCTTCCTGCAGGCACCTAAGAATTCCCAATGAAGCTGCTTCCAGGTTGTTTATGACCAAGTTAGGTTCATTCTACGACTCCTTGTATAATTGTTTTTTAAAAAATATTTAATGAAGCCAAGCATGCATGGAAGCCCACACCTGTAATCCCAGTAACTTAGAGCCTGGGGCAGAAGGACTTCCAGTTTGAAGCCAATCTGTGTTTCATATAAAGCAATAGGTTGTAAAAAAAAAAAAAACAAGAAAGAAAGAAAAAAAAGATCTAATATTTCATGGTTAATTAGCCCAACTCTACCTTTAATCCCTAAATTTCACATAGCCTTGATTTTATAGCAACATTAACATATGATTGACTGACTGACTGAGTGGTAGGTTAGGCTGCATTCCCAGCGCTAACAAGAAGACATGCTGACAATCTGCACAGTCGTGTCACAGTGCTAATTTCATGGGAGCGTTGGTTGTTTCATGAGTCTTCTGTAGCTGGAAGGTGGGGGAAGGGCTGTGAGCATTTGTTACCCGGCCCCTTTCTTGAGGGCTGGTAACAACACCACAAAGGTGTTCTGTGGAAGGCCTGAGGTATGTATGTAGTCCTCCCGTGCTGTGCTGTGCTGTCTCCTGACTCCCTTCAGCACACACAAACTCCCAGAAGCCCTCTCCGAGGCCTGTGAAAACTCCTTTGATGTAGAATCAAACACAACACAAACTTCAGGGAGGCAGGTCAGACCTGACCAAGCAACAGACAGTAACTCTAATCAGAAGACCAAGAAGAACACCGTCACGAACACCCATGTGAACTTCGTCCCAGTAAATGGTCAGTCACGCTTCGTGGAACTTGGGCCCCACACCAATCACGTACCGTTTTCGGATTGCCACCAAATCTTAAGGCGGTTGGGAGCAAATGTTGTGACCACATTCTCAATGAGATGGCTGTCAGGATTGAGGGTCTCATGATACGGGTCTTGGGAATTACAGATGAAGCATTTCTTGTCCTCCTAAAAAGACAAGTTTCATGAGTCTATGAAGTAATTTCATTTAAAAAATAATCATTAAGGGGGCTGGAGAGGTAGCTCAGTGGTTAGGAGACCCAGATTCAATTCTCAGCACCCACAAGGAAGCTCATAACAGTCTGTAATTCCAGATTCAGAGGACCTGACACCCTTACACAGACATGTAAGCGATACACCAATGTATATAAAAAAAAGAATAAATAAATAAATCATAAAGTCCACAGGACAAAAGCTAAACAACCATCTTCCAAAAAGCTGAATGCAAAATTACACAATGAATGTCACATTACTTTGAGACTTATTGAACTATCTAAAATGCTCCAGAAAATTACTTTTTCCTTTCTTGCAAATTTAAGGTAAAGACTAAAATAGGGGCTGGGCACAGTGGCACATGCCTGTAATCCCAGCACTAGAGGAGGCAGAGGAAGGCAGACAGATGTGAGTTCGAGGCCAGCCTGGAAGCAAGTCCAGGTCAGCCAAGTAAAATAGGGCATTGTTTCCATAAGCTACTAATTTAATCAAATTTAAGTTTCTAGGCTTAAATCTCAATCTCAGTACGTAGCTTACTCAGAAGTAAAATGCAGAAGAGGTATTAGTTTTTTGCCAACATAATGCAAACTGAAAATGAAAGAAAAACAAAAACCAAAAGAACATTAAAAAAAAAAAAAAAGCCAAACAAACAAAACAAAAAAACCAATTCAGTTGGCCTGATTTTCAAAAGCCTACATGAAGCAGAAGCCATGAGGCAAAAGCATCCTGAGAGGCCTTGGGAGAGAGGGAGCAGCTTAACCTGAAAATTGCAGGATCTGGGGCAGGAAGTCCTCTGCTGGGGTCACTCCACACTAAGGGCATCTCTGAGGACCCCAAATGCACGTACACTAGAACAAGGACAGACTCTGGTTTCCATAGACTTCATTTCTTGTTTTCTATTTCTCTAAACGGCAGCCACCACCACCGGGGATCAGAGCTCCCCTCTTCACAGTATGTCCCAGTCAACCATAAACACAATAGTTAAAGGGCTTCCTTTCCCAAATGGAACTTGGCTCTGTGCCTGCATTTTCTAGAATACAGATTATTTTTACATCTAAAACATATGTTAAGAATGAAATATCTACAGACCAATATACAAATTAGGAACAGAATTTGGTCAGAGGTGATATAACACCAATACAGGCTGCACGTTTACATTTGTATTTATTTATTTAACTTCCTGCCAGAAGTGGTTTGGAGATGGGGGAGGAGGCAGGGTCCCTGTAGCAATCAGGGAGTCGATGCAGGGGGATCAGGCTCTACACCACTCTCTCTCATTTTATACCCAACAGTGTTTGAGAGAAAGAGAAGACCTTGAGATCCGAGAGCAGCTTTCTACAGCGTCACAGCCAACCATACAACCTAGGGAGTCTGGCTCTACTTGCTTTGAAGTGGAGTTTTCACAGTGGACAAAGCTGACTCCAGAACCTGGTGATTCACGGACAGAGCACCCTGACCTCTGAAGTAAATGTTAGCAAGACATTTTAGGTGAAATTGAAATGCTTGCTATTATTAGAAAAGGTAGCATTAATTGTCTTCATTAGCTTGTAGTCAAGGAAACTAGTACTGAACAATCACCAGAACTTAAAAAAAAAGTTTAATTATAGCCTCCCTTCTAATCAGGAGGAAGCAGTCTAGACAGCTCTGTGTAAACCTGGAAGCGAAGGAGTGGAATCCACTTGGATACAAGCATGGATGGACTGGAGAGGGTTCTGCATGCAATTACCTAGCAAGCTGCCCTGCCTGAGACCGACAATCTGCTACCGTCAGAGGCCCCGTTTCATTTCCAGCCTCTTTTTATTTTTCTGGGGAAGGGAGAGTGAAGTGGCATTGGGGGTGGGGGCTAAGACTGAGCAAAAAAATTCTGCTTCAGGATATTACGAGATAGCAGGGTTTGTTTTGTTTTGTTTTTACATTGGCACTTATATGACTTCTGAAATCTAAAACCCGAGTCCACTTTTAGAAGCATGTACTACTCAGAAATTTCATTTTGCTCTTCCACCATCAGGATGCCATGACAACCAGAACGTACTTCAGTAAGGAAGTATGTCTGATCCTGACTGAATCACCTCCAGAGGCTTTGGTGCTTGGGACATCCTTATACTCAAGTCAAAGATGGAAAAGCCAACACCGCGGTGATCCAGTGATACAAAGAAGACTGAACCATCTTCAACACACAATTTCAAAAGAGCCTGAGCAAATGGGCGGTGGCAGCGACAACAAAAGACAAAACACACACAGGACCCTACAGGGCACAGGGACAGGGGCCAAGCTGATCTGCAGCCCGGGCTTCCCCTACTGATGTTGGTGGTAGAAGGCAGTAGGAAATGTTTGGCGGATGCGACTGTGCAAACTGAGATTGGGACGACAGGGTGAGCTCCTGCCTAATCCCAGGGCTCCTCCGCTGGTTGTACTTCCTATCTAGATTGACAGCAGGATGTGCAGTCTCCCGGATCGGCCAGGAGGAGGAGGAGGAGGAGGAGGATGCAGCCCACAGTGCGTTCACCAGCCAGCAGACCCGCCTCACCTGCAGGTGGCTGACGATACAGTAGGGCTCTGGTCTGTGCAGTCCGCAGGTCGAGGTCACTGAGAGCTTTTGAGCTCGGCCAATGAGAAGGTCGCCAGTGGCAGGGTAGCAGCTGCCTTCGGCGCAGCCATAGCTGAACTCTGGCTCCTGAGCGCACACTTGGGTGCCCCACAGGGCTACCGGGAAGAAAAGCGACCAGGTTAGGGGGAAGGAGGAAGAAAGCAAGGGACAAGCCAGAGCAAAAGAAAAACTGTAGGAGGGCAGAGAGAGTGGATTCAGAAGACAAGAGAATACTTAGAAAAACACGGTGGGGAGAGAAGTGAGGAAGGGGCCTGGAAAGCTCGAACAAGAAGGACGAGGAAAGAAACCCAGACACGTCACTGGGTTTGACCAGCAGTCAGCTGAGCTCATCACCGAGAAAATCCACTCCGCTCCTTTGTCTATTCTGATCTGCCCCAGGCAAGCAAAGCCCCTCCTAGAAAGGTGGACGATGCGACCGGGCCAATTCGACGTGCCTGGACCCGGGTGCAGTGAGGTTGACCCCGCCGCGCGCTGCACACCCGCTCGTGAGAACCCGCGCGCACATGGTAGCGCGCGCATCCCCGATGTTAGTGTGGGAAGCCTGTGGGTGTGGGGACACAAAAATATGTATGCGCACACCAGCCAGGGACGCCGGCGAGCGCGAAACGGTTGGCACCGCGTTTGCCATGGAAGCCGATTCCCTAAGCTAGAGATGCCTGGTGGTGCCTGCAGCTCCGTAGTGGCTTCAACGCTCCGCCATGCCGGCCAAGCATGTCCACGGTGCCACCCCGAGACAAACAAGGATGGTTAATTAAAGCCACATGGCTCCAATCTGTTAAAGACGAAGCCTGCGCTGGGCCCTGACACTTTTGTGCGCAAAGGGTTTTTTTTTTTTCCGAGGACCCTCCGCAGCCTGCCCGGCCACGCCGGGGAGCCTGCCTTCCGCGGTGGGGAAACAGCGCTAACTGGAAGAGGGTGCAAAGCCCCGGAGCGGCCGCCTTGGGAGCCCGCAGGAGCGCGAGCTCTGCGCGCAGAACCCAGGGGATGCGGGTCCGCGGAGCTCCGCGTGCGCCGTCCCCGGCCACCTCCGAGGCGACAGCGCTGGCGATCGGACCCCGGGGCGTCATTTTCAGCCAGTCTCCCCCCCCCTCTCCCGATCCCCCAACGCTCCCTTCAAAGCAAGGGCAAACCGGTTTGAGAGTTTTCTTCCCTAATGCCCGAGCGCCCCCTCCCCCAAGCCCTTAGCCCGAGTTACCTAGGACACCAAACACCTGGAGCAACCCCATGCCCGGTCCCTGCAGCCGAGAAGGAGGACGCCGCAGGCGAGCCGCCTGCCTTTTCTTCGTGTCTTCCTTTCTCGAGAGGTAGAGGGGAAGAAAGGCAAATGTTGAGAGAGAGGAGAGGGGCCCTTCCATTTCCTGCCGCTCCCACGGAAGCGGGGGCTGGGCCCAGGAAGGGGTCAAGTCGCTCGGCTACTTTGTTCTCCTCGCCCGGCGGGGCGAGCGCTCCAGCCGTTCCTGGCAGCCCACCGGCCCAAAGAAGGGAATTAGAAAGTTTCGCCTAGGGAGGAACCGAGGGAGGCGTCTCTGCTCATGCGCACACGGAGAGCGGGGGCGGAGGGGGCGGGAGACAGCAAGTTGGCTGGGGGTGGGGGCGGAGGTCCGGGTCCCACCTCCCCAGGCGACTCTTTTGTTTTAAGGCAGAGTCTGCGGTCGCTGGAGGGCTTAGGCGCTTGACTTCCCGGAGTGGTCCGGCTGGTCCGCTTCTGGGCGCGCTTCTGAGCGCAGCGCGTTGGGGAGGGATGGGTTGGGGCCGGTCCTGGTGGTAGGTGTGCAGATCCGCTGGCTAAGGGGGCCGGCAGGACCTACCGCGGACTCTTACGTTCAGGTTTGTAAGAAGTGAGTCACGAAGTGTGCCCAAGGCTAGGAACTCTGGCAACAAGCGCTGGAGGAGGCTGGGTTAAGCCCTTGGAAAGAGGGTCAACCTGTCTGGTTCTTAGAAACTTGAGCTCCCATAAACGCCTTTTCACCACATATCAGGATCAAAGCACCAGAGCTTTGCGTGCCTGCTACATGTCTGGTGTCTTCATATTTCATAGGAAGGGTACCATTAGCAGCACACATGAATTTATTCATGACGTACCTAGAGTCTCCGCTACCCGAGAGCCGTGGCTCTGAATTATCTTCTCAAACATACACAAAATAACAGCCTATGTGAACCCAAGTAATTTCTTGAATTCCCTTTCTCACCTCGCGGTAGAAAGGTTGCCACGGCCAGGAAGCTGGAGATTTTTGATGAGACACCCTTCCCCACGCTCCAAGCAGAATCCAGATGAGGGCTCCAAGGAAGCCTCTCAGCACTGCACAGTTTAGTGGGGGTGGGGAGTGTTTAAACAGAAGGTGCCCTTTACTGAAGGCTAGAAAAAAAATGTTGGGGACCAGACCCCAAACCTTTCTAAGAGTCCAACTCGGTTGCCTTAACGCTTTCTTCAGTCCCTTCCTGGACAAGTGTGCCTGGAATGAGGGGAACTTAGGTCAGTTAGGCCGGTCAGATCTGATTGTTTTCCAGCCATCTGAAGGAGAAGGGACCGGTCAGTTTTTAACTTAGCCGACATGAAACCGGGCCCCGGAAAGTTCATAATCATTAGACCATAGAGTAAGCTGTTCTTCGAATTTAGAAACGTGTGTTAATTATTCACCAAATCCCCTGCTGCAGTTTCCCTACGATCTGGCCGGTCGGTGCTCGGGACCCACAAGGGCTGGTAGCACAGCCTGCCGGGAACTAAGAGAACCCTGGGATTGAAAGGGTCTAATATTGCAGTGGGTGTCTATAGACATTAAGAAAAGTAACAATGAAATGCACACCTCTTTTCTCCTTGCTCAGCTTTTAGGGCCCTGGGCCAAAGTTTTACATCAGTTTTCATCTACCCGAAATTCCAAGTACCATTCAGCTCCTTTTTGAAACTGGCCTTTGCTGCACTACCGAGAAAGTCCTCCTGGCCACTTCCTCCTGCTCAATGTCCTGTCTCTTTGTAAGGGATTAGTCACTTCCAGCACTCAAGATACTAGCTGCTCTCCTTATGGAGAGTCAATGTAACACTACAAAAACAAAAACAAAAACAAACAAACAAAAAAAACCTAGGAGTGCTTGTGTTTGTGTATGATGGGTGTGTACCCATGCAGGTCTGGGGGCGAGGTCAGGTGTCCTCAGTTATTCTTATTTATTGAGACCATGTCTCATTAAGTCTGGAGTTCGCTGGTCCCACCTTGTGCTTCCCTCCTCTTCTCTCCTGAGGACAATGCGCTCACATAAAAACCTGCTGGATTTCTTTCATCATAATTAAAAGTGAAAGGTGCCCCCCCCCGACTTTCCCTGACACACTCCCTGTCCTTCATAGCTTCCTTTCTGCAACCCAGACTCTTGTCCTAAGGCTCTTTGCTTCCCTTTAGGCTCTCTTTTGCCCCGTCACAATCCTGCCTGATTCCATCTCCAACATAGTTCTAGCTTGTCCGGCTGGACCCAGTGAAGTGCAGGGCAGTGCAGGGCAGTGCAGGGCGGCACGCACGCGCACACACACACACACACACACACACACACACACACACACACCCTGTGGTCCTCCTTGATCTCTTAGGGCCACATGCTTCAAATGATGACATTTCCTCTTCAACATTCCCTTAGTCTTGGCTTCTAGGACACAATTCTGTATGTTTCAGAATTTGGCATTTTTCCATTTCTCTTGACCACCTCTGATCCCTTAAACACCAGTGTTACCAAAGACTATATCTTGCTCATTGTTTCCCTCCACACACTTCCGCTCATATCCAGGGGCTCCACCAACTGGCCTTGCTCCCCTCTTCTCTGTACCTACATCTGTACCCTGTAACTGAGTCAGAATTTTCAAGCACCCCACAAATAGGTACCTAAACTTCACCCAGCCTTAGAGAACAAATGAGCTGTTTGGATCATTGGTGCTAAGGTTCACCCCTTAGCTCCAGACAGGAACCCGGGGACAGCCCTGGCATGATTAGCAAGGCACAAATGTGGAACTCCTTTACTGTTAATAATGTCGGTGACAGCAGAACGTGAAGCTAGCACGGGGCTCTCGTGAGTGTGACTGTAGATATCACATGCCAGGGAAGCCAGCACAGTTTGTCATGGGTACCCACGTCTCCTTCAGCCTCCCCTTTGACGCAATCATGAGGTCTTGTTCTGATTTCCTAGCATCTAGCTGCCATGCCCCCTCCCCCTTGTCATTCTTATTTCCAGATCTTCTCCTCTGCAGTCAGCCCCTCCCCAGGACTCCCAGGAGTCTTCAGAGGTTCAGCTGTGACCGTATTACTGTCTTGTGTAGAGGATCTTGATGATTCTTTATTCACAGGCCCTCTGCACTGGCTGAGCCGCACTGCCACGCAGCTTTCTGCACAGCCTTTCCCTCTTCCAGCCTTTATGCCTGATGCAGCGTATGTGACACAATGCTGTAACTATGCGCTTATGTGCTTATCTCTCCCAGCAGACAATGAGGCACAGACAAGTGTAACACCCCCCCACCCCCCCCCCCCCTCCACCCCGCCCCCCCACCCCCCCCCCCCCCCTCCACCCCATTCCCCACCCTCCCCACCCCCCACTCCACCCCACCCCCCACCCCAGTACTGACACTGGCTAGCATAACACCAGGCCCATCACAGGTACTCAGTAAATACTTTTTGAATCAAAGTTAAGAGTATTCTGTGTTTCAAAAACATCCTATGTCTTCATAGCTACCGACTATGAATTTGTTTCTGCTTGGAGGATATCACTGCCCAGGTGAGTTTGTTTTAGGAACACTTTCAGATTTTACACATGCACAAATTCTTGCAGCTTGTTATTTTCATAGAACTTCCCTGATTTCTGAAGATGTTGCAAGTTCAGGAGGAGCAGATGCCCTACTAGTAAACTTTCACTCACACTCACCCTGGAGAGCTCTCTGATTTGGAATGGCAGGTGGAACTGTAAATTACTGGCTATTATGTCTCAAAGAATGTGGCACAGTTATCTTCTGTGGGCATTTATTTTTATTTCCACTTGAAAAACTTCCACCAAGAACCATTTTCCAGGTCAGTCTCCTTTCACAGTATTTAAATGCCATGTGTGGCTCATTTTACATTCTGATTAACAGTGAGGCATCAAGGACTTTGCTTCAAGACTTTGATCTTTAGATTGGAAAACCTCACTATTTACACAAGCATGTTCTCAAGAAAAGTATTGGATTCCTGCTGCTTTGGAAATTACACTGAGCTGGGCAAGGTGGCCTGTGATCCCAGCACTCTAGGAAGCAGAGGCAGGAGGAGCTCTGTGAGTTCAAGGTCAGCCTGGTCTACAAAGCAAGTCCAGGACGGCCAAGGCTACACAAAGAAACCATCTCAAAAAATAAAAAAATAAATAGAAAGAAAGAAAAAGAAAATTAGACTGAAGTGTATTTCTGGAGATTCAGAATTGATCTCTCTCTCACACATACACAAGTCTTACATGTCTGCTTTTAGAAGAAAATAATATGAAAAAAATCACACTTTCTCTGGTTAAGGAGAAAAAAATAACCAACACTGCCTGACTTCACTTGCAAACCAATTCTTCTGGTGTTCCTACAACTTCCTTGGTTCCTGACTATATTACAGGTTGGATGGAAACAGCTGTGTGTTGCAGGGCATCTTTGTGCGTACCCCTAGAAGTGTCTTGAATGAGAATGTCTTCCTTAAGCTTAGGTATTTGAACCCTTGGTCCCCAGTTGATAGTTGATAGTCCTGATTAGGAACGTTTAGGAAGTGTGGCCTTGCTGGAGAAAATGTGTCACCAGGGATGGACTTTGAGATCTCCGGGCCCCGCCCCACTTCCGTTTCCCTCTCTTAGCTTCCTGATCCTGCTGCCATGCATGCTCCTTGCTGCCTGCCTCTCCACCATGACAAACCCTCGTTCCTCTGGAACTCTATGCCAAAGCAAACTCTTTCTTCTCTGAGTTGCCTTGGTCATGGCATTTCATCACAGCAACAGCGACGTACCGACTCTGCCCCTTCCATACCACGCAGGACTCTAGGTTCTGCACTAAATGGCTCTGTCCCTGGGAACTCTTTGAAGGCAATGTCTGTATTTTGTCCAACTTTGTATTCCCATCAGGGAAGGGTTTCTAGTGTATTATAGGTATTGAATATCATTTGTTGGATGAATGAATAAAATTGAATAGCCTTTTTCCCCCCTTCTCTCTGCTTAGAGATCACACAGGCACATTACTGTCACACTCCCATCATACGGAAACTGTAGACAGGGGTCATGGCACGCAGTGCCTTAGACTTTATAATAGAAGCTGTTGTGCCTGCTTATATCAAGCCTCTCTTCCTCTGCTAGCTTCCCTCGGATTGCCTTGAGGAACTGGTCCTCTTTGTTTCGACCCAAATGTTCCAATGGTATTCAGCTATTACCTCCTCCCTTCTTCCAGTGATTGGTTCAGAGATGGCTGTGAAACTCACATTTTGTGGTTACAGTGACTCTGAGATTTTGTGTGTGTGCATTCCTGGGAAGAGGCTCTCTCTTAGTCCCTGTAAACTGAGAGAGTGCTGTGGCTGTCAGCCTGCACTGGTAGAGGCCTCTTGAGCTTGGAGTCAACACAGAAGAAAGCAGAAGGTAAAAGCACCTTAGTATGTCATGAGTAAGCTGTACCTGAAGCCCGATGTTTTCCCTAAGCTGGTTAGTATTTCTGGATGTATAACATGAGTGAATAAATTTGGTCAGCTTAAGATTTAGGAAGCTTTCTTTTACTGCAACAGAGCACAGTTTCTACTGTCTGAAGCTGTCCAGACTTTATTAACACTTCCTGACAAATGGTTACCCATCTACAGAGCATTCAAAAGAGGTATTTCAATGGAGAGTGCCCGAGTCTGTACTGGACTGCTTTCTAACAGCCACTGAAGTGGGCATTAGATCCCATCTAAGGTTTTGAGGCTTTGGTAAGTTTGCATACCCATTGCATCTCACTTTCCAACAGGATGGCAAGATCCAGCCCGGAATAACTTTCTTTTATTTTTACATTTTTTAAAAGATTGATTGATTGGTGGTTTGGTTCATCTGTGTAAGTGAATGCGCTTGTACGTGTGGTACTGTTGGAGCCTGTGTGTTCAAGTGGACTCTGCATTGAATCACTCTCCACCTGTTAATTCGAAGCATGGTCTCTCTCTCTCTCTCTCTCTCTCTCTCTCTGTTTCTCTCTCCCTTTCCCCCCCTGAATGCAGAGCTGACATTTTTCTTCCTAGGCAGGAAATTATCAGCTCCTAGCACTACCCCTGCCTTGGCTCTCCACAGAGCTGAGGTTACAGGGATGGGCTAGAGTTGGCTTGATATGTGGATCTGGGGATCTGAAGTCCCGTCCTCAGGACTGCACAGTAAGCTGAGCCAACTCTCCAGTGTCCACTTTCACCTCTTCTCTCCATGACAGCGAATTCTACCACCTCCCCACGCCACCTTTAAAGTTCTAATCCTAGGGTCTGGAGAGATGGCTCAGAGGTTAAGAGCACTGGCTCTTCCTCCAAAGGTCCTGAGTTCAATTTCCAGCACCCACATGGTGGCTCATATCCATCTATAATAACATCTAGTGCTCTCTTCTGGCATGCAGGCACACATACAGGCAGAATTCTGCATAAATAATAAATAAATCTTAAAAAAAAGTTCTAATCCTAAATTTAGCAAGAACACCATCGGAGCCCTATAAACGGGACAAGTTTCTTCAGTTCATTGTTTACTCTGATTATGGATTTGGGCACCTGGTTGCTATGTTGGCTCTTTTGAGTCACAGGGTCTGATGTCTGAGGCGGGGCTAGCTCTAAGAAGCTCTTTGAAGGAAAATTTAAAAAGTATGCTCATAGCAGGATTAACATAAATGTAGCCTGGCTTCATGGTCTCTGGATTCTATCTTTGCTTTTATCTGTGAGTGACTCACCACATTTACTGAAAAACATTCTCAGAAGATTGAACACACAGCTGAGTATTAACTTGGTGGCAGATGCTAAGTTTTATAGAGGAAAAAAAGCAACTTAAAATGGTGTTTAGTGACTTTATCTTTTAGAACAATCCACCTACACTTCTATTTTAAAGGCCGTTTCCAAAATTTTTATTCTGCTTTATGCAGCCTGCCTATTTCAGCTCCTTAAGATGCAAAAACCCAAAAGCCAGAGGAGAAGATGCTGAATTTCCTCATTCCTGTATTTAAAAGTTCTTATTTTTTCCTTTACTCTGCTTTTTAATCCAGATTCTGTCTTTCTTTGAAAGGCCTGAGGCCAAGCTTCCCATGAGCACCTGAATCCTCCCTCTTCCCCACACCTCCAAGTACACAGGGGAGCCCAAAGAAATGCAAACAGAATTTAGAAAAAAATGTTGCCTATGGTTTAATCTAGTTGGGTTCGGGGGATGTCTTTGTACCAGAGGTTCACAGTGACAGGTTTATAACCAAGCGAGTCAATTAGACTGCCATAGAGTTTTCTGGGTTGTTAATAATTACCTGGGGTCATTCAGGAGCTGGGTTTCATTAGCAAGATGAACGCTCTGCTAAATACTTGTGGCTTCTAGAAAAACAGATTCTAACTCCCAGTCCAGTACTTGTTACCTGGGAACATGCGCTCTTTGCTCCGAGTGTGTTTCTGGGGTGAAGGGAATGTTAGTAGAAGTCGCGTCCTTTCTCAGGCACCAGCAGTCCTGTCTCCTTTCCCACCAAAATGCCCTTGGTGCTCTGGATGAGTTAATACACTAAGCATGGCTCACCTGAAGGAAAGGGCGGTTAATCAGACTGAGAAGGCCAGCCTACCCTGAGCCCAATGGCTGCATTTTTATCACACCAGAAAACAGTCCCTCCTATGTTTCACTCCAGGATTGAGCGCTGTTTCAAATATTGGCCTTCTGCTAACCCAGGATGACCTAGGGCATGCTGGGTGTCCTCGCCATAGCCAACAAAATGCCTCCATTCTAATGAGGGTCTGAGCCTCACTGACTTCTAAGCGGTCCTGTTTAGAAATCATGGAGTGTGGTGCCCTTAATCCAGTTATCTACAAAGATGTCCTCCCCACAAATGGTGATGTCACTTCTATTTGGCTGACCTTTGAGCTTTGGAAGCCCTGCCTACCTGGTTAGTATCTTAGGTCTACCAGTGGTGCAGCTATCATTCCTTAGTAGGCATTTATTCATCACCAATTATATTTACCATACATTGCTATATACAGAAGGAAGACCAGACTTACATTAATATACATATTATTGGCAAAATAAACAATGGCTCAAGGTTTGTCGACACCCACCCCCACCCCCCGAGACAGGGTTTCTCTGTGTAGCCTTGGCTGTCCTGGACTCTGTACACCAGGCTGGCCTCAAACTCACAGCGATCTGCCTGCCTCTGCCTCCCTGAATGCTGGGATTAAAGGTGTGTGCCACCATGTGGGCTAATGGCGCAAGTTTAAGATGATGAGAATGTAAATTTTTTTCAAACCTAGGATTTCACGCATGTTAGGCGAGGGGGTACCACCAGTGAATTAAAAACATACATTCATATAAAACATGCTGATAAAAGAGACACATTAAGCCGTGAGGCTTTTACCGTGTATTTTTGTTTTTAAGCAAGGAAAATGTATTTGTCTAAATTGGTAAAGTCAATGATAACAGGGCAGTCAGTTTTGAGGGAAGTATTTGTTACAGTTTGAAGAAAGTGGGGTGAAGTGCTAGGCTGGGCTTCTTACTCTGAAATAAAGATCCAAAGGCCCATGGAATTAAGGTGCACCAGCCAGGGAGAGGAGCCCTCACATCTGCATACCTCAGTTTTCTTATCTGTGAAGCAATACAAAGTTCAGATTCCTTCACCGGCGTGCAGGCCATTGAAATCCAGCCTTAATCTCTCTTTGGTCTCCACATTCCCCATCTATCAGCCCTTCCCTCCCACCCAGCTCTAGGCTCAATCGTCTACAGGCATCATTCAAGGCTTGCAAAACCAGAACCCTGCTTCTGACTCTTCTCATTCCTTCCACCTAAAATGCCTTCTTTCTTGCCAAGCCAGTTTTTCCTTGTGTCCCCAGCCAGCCTAATGCTGGCTAGCTAGGCTCACATGTAGAAGCCTCTCAATCCTGCCCGAGGCATAGTAAGGACCTGGTCACATGCTCTTTGGAGAGAAACAGTCCGGGCGTCTTGAATGGATGAACCCTATTATCTGGACATCTTAACCTCTGTTACTCACTGTTACGTCCCGGGCACTAGCACAGAGCACAGCACACTACAGCTGTGCCCTGAGCATCTGCTAACTTGACAAATACTGTGTGAAAACAGCTTCTCTGAGCATTACTTTTTAAGTGCCCCTGGGGGCATCTTGGAATAACCAGTGCTGCCACCCCAGATGCTCATCAGGTCTTTGCTGAGAGCGTTCAGGATGAAGAAATAAGTACCTGGGACCGCACCCAGTGAGATTTTGGAGGAGTCATTGACTGATGAGCCTTTCACCCAAACACGTCATGGTGACACACGTGACCACTTTTAAACACATATTCACATCCCGTAGTGGGATATACGAAAGACAGATAGTTTGCTGTGGTTTAGAAACGTGAAATACTAATATATAAGGTATGAATTCAACACAAATGTGTACATTGACTGCTTGGTATTGTAAAGAATAGAATACAGCCTCCATGAGAAGCTGCTAAGAAGTAACTCTACTGGTCATCTTAGAAACTCAAGTGGTGGCAGGTTAATGGTAGGTCTCTGTCTCCAGGCTTTAGTTGCTTTATCTGTAATGAGGTTCCCAAGGACGATGGTATAAACAGTTATCGACAAGATTAAACTATGCTTTTCCGGAAGGCAACCTGGATACATATTAATTTAAAATGCTTCAGATCTGATTGGGAAAAATGCACCAGATTATGCCGACAAGGTTGTTTCAGTGCAGAAAAGTTGGAAATAAAACAAAATGTAATTAGTGACTCCTGTGAAAAAACCAATAGGATAGTCAACAGTTGCCTAGAAATATGGGACCTGTGTCTTTCAGAGGAGAAATAGCTTCCAATTGTGGAACATCCTTTAATTCATGGCAGATTGAAAATAGCGACCCATGGGGCTGGAGAGGTGGGCCAGGGGTTAAGAGTAGTTAGCGCTCATGTTCTGACCCAAGTTCTGTTCCCAGCATTAACTGTAACTCTGGGTGGGGTTGGGGGGAATCTGGTGCCCTCTTCTGGCCTTCACGGGCATTCACATACTGGTGGCATACACAGAGATAGACACATAAAAAATAAAACAAAAGCCAACAACAACAAAAAGAACCACCCCCAATTCTCTGTATGTTAAATAATAGCTGCTTATTTTTCCTGACTTAATGATTTCTTTTCTGCAGTGAAAATCTTCTAATGATGTACTATTTCAAAATTAAAGCAGTTCCCTCTAGTGTTGTCTGGGAAATGACCATTAATATCTAGAAGTGAGGCTGATTTTGGCAGACTTTTGGAGCTATTGAGAAAGCTCACATCTGAGCGAAAATTCTGTCTTTTGGCCAGAAAAAAAAAGTCAAAGAAGAAATCAAGCTTGCTGATGTTTCCTTAAAAACACTAATACTTTTTATAAAGATTTGAGTTTGAGCATAGAGTGTTAGTCTTTTTGGTTTGAATGCAATGCTTAAAAGTAACTATGATTAATTTTTGGCAACTATATTCTTATATTTTTGGTTGTGAGCCTAGCTTTTAACAGGGGAGCCGTCTCTCTAGCCTGATAACTAAATGCTTCACCTTTATAGCCCAGTCAAAATATACAAAGTTGTGTTTAGAGCAAAGACAGATCTTTTTTTTTCCTGCTCTGAGAAATGGGTTAATGTAAGTACTCAGATCTTTCACATTGTTTGTGTAGTAATGCTTCCCAAGGTGGGTTTAAAAGATTTTCTGTTTTGTTAAGGAAATAAAGTTTGGAAACATCTATACATTTCTATACATCTGCTCTGTGGCCTGTACCATGGCTATCTGAACAGTGGAAGAATACAACCAAGGAAGCATGACTAACCTCAATATCAAGCCTGCAGCTAGGGGTAGCTCAGTGGCTGAACACTTGCTTGGCATACATGAGGCCTCCGTTTAAACCCCAACAGGATGAATTATACATACACACAAAGCCCCCAAACGTAGGCCAATGATGGATGCCTAAAGAGATTGATGTTTTAATGCTGACTTATAAGAAGTGTTAACTTCCTGTTTCCAGTGAAAGCAACTGTCCTCTTAACCCTGACTACTCCTTCTTTTCCATTCATGCTTTGCCTTCCTTAAATGAGTCATACACAATGCAGCAAGATAGACACAAAGCTGAACCTGGATGTCAAAAAGATCCCCAGCTGTTTATCTCCAGATACAGAATGTTTACACAGCTTCCCCAAGCTTTGAGTTTCTTCCCATGGCACTCATCTCTGGAATTCCCAAACACTGGCTTGGTTGTCAGATTTACAGGCTCTACTTAACTTCTAGTTCTAATTCTTCCCAGAGTTCAAAAGAAAGGGATACCTTTCGTTGGCTCAGTAAACTGAGACTCAAGAGTTCAGTTCTTTCAGAATCATAATCGGGATTCCTGTTTGGGTCTTACAAAGTCCTAGCGATTTGTATATGAGAGAGAGCTACTGTCCTCTCTCTCTCTCTCTCTCTCTCTCTCTCTCTCTCTCTCTCTCTGTGTGTGTGTGTGTGTGTGTGTGTTTTAAGACAGTTTTTCTCTGTGTAGACTAGGCTGTCCTCAAACTCACAGGGATCTGCCTGCCTCTGCCTACCAGAGTGCTGGGATTACAGGCGTGTGCGTAAAGTGAGTAAAGCAGCAGAAGACAAGTGGGCTCAGGTTTTCTCCAGAAAAGAAATTCTAGGTGCTGATGGACAAGCGGGTATTGCCTTATGTTGTAGAAGTTGGGGGGTAAGATCACTTTTTTAGGTCTCCTGATGAGTGTGAACCTGCAGTTCAAAGCTACGTCAGTCACCCTGACTCCTTTCAGGCCTTTGGTTGCTGGGGTCCTTACGTTCTTCGCTCTCACAAAGGGACAGAATTACAGCTGCAAAGAAATTTGGTTAGCCGTCCAGTGAGTAGGATAGAAAAAAATATGTCTTATTCAAGTTTTGTTTTTGGTAGAGTAGACAAAAGTAAAAAGGAGAATGTACCCATGGGTGAGGCACACAGAGGGACTCGACAAAACTCATGCATTTACTGGCTAAAGTCTACAGACAGGCCTGAGAGTTGTATTTGTATATCTGTACATTTTACATAGAACCTTACAAGTACATGTAAGTATAAGCCTTTATATTTATAAACATTTCTATACATGTACTTTAATTTTCTCTTTCTTAGCTGTGTCTGGCAATCTGTTTTCAGGATGGAGGCTGCTGGAATGGAAAGGAAAAGCTATCCATCCTTTTGGCTCAATAAACAGCCCAGGAAGTACAGCTGGTGCTTGTCTGAGGCCACGACCTTCCTCAGGGAGAAACCCACACTAATTTATGGTCAAGTGAACTGGAAAACAGCAGCAGTGTGCTTAACTGAACATACAGAGCTGGAGGAGGACCCAGCTATGGGAAGAGGCTAGGTCTGGGAAGCAAAAGAAAAAGAGAGCAAGAATGAGGAGCTGAGTGAGCTTGGTTGGGATACTAGAGAAAGTAATTCCAAGAAAAATAATATTGCCTTTTGTTATTATATCATTCATCATCATCATCATCATCATCATCATCATCATCATCATCATCAACAACAACAACAACAACAACATCATCATCATCATCATCATCATTTTGCAGGTGTATAGTACTTGAAATTGAGCCCAGGATCTGCACATTCTAGACAACTACATTGACTCATATCCCCAGTCCCAAGAGAAAGAACTTTTTTTTTTCATTTTGTTTTGAGACAGGATTTGTCTGTGTAGCCTTGGCTGTTCTGGATTTGCTTAGCAGACCAGACTGGCCTAGAACTCACAGAGATCTGCCTGCCTCTGCCTCCCAGAGTGCTGGGATCACAGGCACGCGCCATAGCACCCAGCTCATAAAGAACATTTTAAAATCTATCTATCTATCTATCTATCTATCTATCTATCTATCTATCTATCTATC
>NW_026585644.1:12921201-12940711 GCF_907164565.1 Psammomys obesus
ATCTATCTATCTATCTATCTATCTATCTATCTATCTATCTATCTATCCATCCATCTACCTACCTACCTAGCAATCTATCTATGTAGTGTTGGAAGCTGCATCTAAGGCTGGTGCTACGGATGTGTCCCAACAATGAGCTATATTCTCAGCCCTAGAAGAGAAGATTTTTAATGGCTCCTATAAGGCGTAGCTTCTTAAATTGGGGGTTCCAACCCCATATAGCATCATGTAATTGAATGTCTCCATCGCACACATAACAAAGAAAAGGCAACCATAAAAGGTTTCTGAATGCTCAGTGATGAAAAATCGATTCACGATTAAACACGTAGTAAATTGAGGTGTTTCTGCGGTGCTTGTCCAATGTCCCATCATGCAACTCCACTGCAGGCTTGGCTCTGAATCTGCATCATATGCACTGCACTCGGTCTCACTCTACAAGGCCGAGGAGTGCCCCCAGGAACACCTTGGCACAGATTTCAGATTGATGTACAGTGGTTTTTTTTTTTTTCAATGTTGTTTGTGTTTTCTTAATTACATCGAGAGATTTTTCTTGCGTTTCTTTATGTGTGTATACATTCGCATGCATGCCACAGCGCACATGCAGAGGTCAAAGGACAGTTGTCAGGATTCAGTTCCCTTCTGCTACCGTGTGGGACCCAGGGCTCCAAGTCAGATAGTCAGGCTTGATGGTCACAGGCTGAGCCACTGCCACAGCCCCGTCCAATGTCTTCTGTCCTCCAAGAGGCATAGTGGTTTAATTATGACATGAAGACCTTTGTCATTTTCCTTCCCCGTTCTTCAGCATGTGCATATGGATTTGTCCCTATTTGGATTGCATTTGTTAAAATGTGTGATTTTTAACCATTGTTGTTTGACTTGCTGCCTTGACTTTCACAGAACGTCTTTAAATGGATTTTGACTTGAGGATTAGGACAGGAGTTGCAACCAATTTTGAAATTTTGAACAAAAAAATTGAAATGATTTTTTTAAACTATACACTTGCCATTTTATGCTATGAGCTTGTGGAAAATGACATTCTCAGCATTGCTGGTTATAAACAAAAATATTGACGAAGTTTGAAAAGTGTGGTTGATGCCCTATGCCCCACTGTGGTGAATGCTCAGCCAGAATGCAGCATTTCCCTCGAGTATGAGCGTGAGTGTGCGTGGCATGTGTGTGTTGGTGTGGGTCAGGGGACAACCTCGCCTTCTGCTTTGCTAGAGACAGGGTCTCTCATGTCCATTGGTGCGTACACCAGGCTAGCCGAGCCTTGAGCTTCCTACAATTCTCCACCATTGTCTCTTTTTTTTTCAGGAAAGGTGTGTGCTGGGATTGCAGAGGCCTTCGTTACTGTGGTTAGATCTCCATGTGGGCTCTGCAGATCCAAACTCAATCTGTCACACTTGAGTGGCAAGTGCTTTAACCACTGAGCCATCCCTTGAACTCCCATTTAATTATTTATACAAAAAGACATACCTTGTTAGTATACAAATTTGCTTTTGTTTCTAATAGACAGTAAAATTATATGTACATGAAAGAATTGTTTTAACATGAAGTTCTTTAAGATTTATTTTCAAAAAATGTTTAGTTTTTGTAACTATTTTATAGGCCTGTATTCCTAGTGTTGTGTAAAAACTTATTTGACACAAAAGATTGTGAATGCAAAAGTTTAAATTTTTGTTATAAGTAATTCTAGTTATTGAGAGGGGAAAACTTTTTTGTCTTGTGTATGTATTCGTTCCTATTTGACACACTTTCTCTGAATGCTGAAATAAAGATCCTAATAGTTCTCAGTGTCTACTTTTAGAGGGCTGGAATCATGGGATGAGCAGCTCATGTGGCAATGGAACATACTTTTTTGATTGTTGAGTCTGAGGCCAGCCTGGCTTGTATCGGTTTGTGGTCAATTCCTCTAAGCGAGTAACATGACTTTAAAGTGCTCTGTGCTTGGCTGACTTCCATAGGGAACAAAAACCGTGACTGAACACATGCCCTGTGTTGTCCTGGAGCTTACTATCTGCCGAGACACATCAGCCAGGACAATGGAGAGGGTTAGAGGCTTTAGTTAGTAGAGCAGGTTGAATGTAGTGTCTGGGGTAGGTTCATTAGACTAGAGAGACAGACACAGGGCTACAAGGACAATAGCATCAGAGAGAACACTACTCTGGGTGTGAGTTGCACAGTGTCGTAGCCATAATGATGGAGGGTTTCAGAGGTCCTCATTCTTCCTGAAGCCTATCACATGAATTAGCTCAGTCACCCTGGGATTGAAGGAAATGCACGCACACGGCCTCTGTCTCACTTAAAGTCCCGGCAGAATTTGTACATATTGCCCGGCCCTGGGTCCACCATCTCCCCCCTGCCCCCTCCAAGCAGGGAAGAGAGGACTGCTGTAGTGGGCAGAAGAGGATCTGAGGACCCCTGAGGTCCCGAAGATACTTGTGAAGATGCCACTCTGTTAAAGAGAACATATCAGGCAGCTTGAGCGGGAAGCGTGCTTTCCTCTCATATACAAGCTCTCGGTCTCCAAGAAAGATTTGACCCATGTGTCACTCAGTGTCTTTTCTCCACAGTCCTGCTCTCTGCCTAGGAAGGCTCATCTACATGGGAGGAGCAGTCTGTGAGAGACTCAAGGAGAGAGAGCTACCTGTTCCCCCACCCCCACCACCAAGATTTATGCACCAAGAACCCCATGCTGAGTCATCAAGCTGGCTGCCCAGGGGCTCTTGAAAAGTGGCTTTCCTCCACATAGTCAGTCTAAAAGTTCTCAGTCAAGCCCTTCTCCCTGATGCTCCCTGCCTGGTACTGGCTCTGGGATGCTAAGGAGCCAGTTGTGTCCTCTCAGTCCTGGGGGAAGAGGGGCAGGTTAGGTGCTAGGTCCCAAGTCATCCTCCCAGCACTCTCCTCCCTGCTCCTGTGTCCTGATCTTGCTCTATGCCATTGTGTCACCTTAGTGATTTTGCCTGGCTGTTCTCACTACTGGATCTTTGTCGCTCTTTGCGTGGGTGAGCTTCTAACCTGTAGGAGGCAGAATCATCCCTTCAGTGGCCTGGCTGTCTCTTGGGGAACTCGTTTCCTGATCATTATGTGGAATTTCTGATGCCACTGGCTGGGTTCTACCTGGCCTCTGGTAATAGGCTTCCTGCAGCTTACCAGCCTACCCATGGCCTGCAAGCTCCCGGGTTCTTTGGACATCCTCCTGCTGTACCTTCTATGTCCAGCACTGTGACCCCATGGCCTGACCCCGCTCCTGGACCTGTCAGTCGAAGCAACTTTTCTGGCTACCATTTGGCCCTGGCTATCCTGCTCCTGTATCTCATATACTCCTGGTCTGAGAAACTCAGAATCTGTCTAGACGTTCCTGTGTTAGTCCTATTCAGACTTCTGGTGTAGGAAGATATGTTTGTTTGTTTTCTGTTAAAATTAGGAGACTATTAAAATATTTACAGTAGAGACAAACGCAATGTATGCATACTAATGTAAATAACTTCTTTTGTAGAATAATTATCAGTTAGAGGGCTGGAGAGATGGCTCAGTAGTTAAGGGCACTGACTGCTCTTCCAGAGGACCAGGTTCAAATTCAAGCACCCACAAGGCAGCTTACAACTGTCTGTAACTCCAAGATCTGACACTCCCTCATAGACATACATTCAGGCAAAGCATGAAGGTACATAAAATAAAGGTAAATAAATTTAAAAAAATAAAATATGTCGGTTAGTCATATTGCCAGTTAATAATTTACACTATATAGGTGTATGTTAGTCAGCTTTCTATCACTCTGATGAAATGTCAGAGGCAATAAATTTAAAAGGAAGAAAAGTTCCTTTTCGCTCACGTGGCGCCTTGCCCTATGGCGTTGGGGATGTGGTGGCGTGGTACAGCATGGCAGAAATGCATGGAGCAGGCCTGTTGACTTCATGGATGCTGGAAGCAAAGAAAGAAAGAAGGTAGGCTTGGGCTTGAGCACGTGGCTCAATCCAGTGGCTTGGCCTGCTTCCACTCCTAGACTTTGCTTTTTCCAACTATGACCGACCTCATAAAGGTTTCACCAACTCCTAACATTGCCGTAGCTGGGGACCAAGGTTTGACACATGGGCCCTCAGAGGATGTACTGGTTACTTCCTATTGTCAACTGGACACAAAGCAGATTTACTTGGGGAAAAGGAACTTCAATTCAACTGAAGAATTGCCGCCATCATGTTGGTCTGTGGGGGCCTGGGATATTTAGGAAAGGTAGCTGAGCAAGCGAATAAGCAGGGTTCCACTATTGTTCCTGCCTCTGCTCCTGCCTGAGGTCCTGCCATGACTTCCCTCAGGGACAGGATATCACCTAGAAGGGTAAGCCAAGCGACCCCTTTTCTCCCCAAGTTGCTTTTGGTTATGACATTTATTGCAGTGTCAGAGAAGCAAGCCAGAACACAGGATTTTCCAGATCCGTACTGAGGCTTTTCCGATATTTACCCACCTGAAGATTTGCTGCTTTATTGGCTACTTGCGTCAAATTCTCTTTCCTGGATGAGGGGCAGATCTGTGCTGTGTGCAGTGAAAGCTGGTGAAGCATCCTGTAGGCAAAATACATGGATCTGAAACCAAGAGCAGAGAAACAGGCAACACTGTTCACAACTGCATCCATGTGACTTGTGAGCCAAGGTTTTCTTCCTGTGCTGTGACTTTGTGCTCTGGTCTCTAAGGAAATCTATTATTAGTATTTTTTTTTTTTTTACTATTGACACTGTGCTTTTTCCATTGAATTTGAATATATACTCATACACACATACCTATATGGGACTCTTTGTGTTAAACATTATACAAGCCAAAGGAGAGGAAGATGATAAACTTGGTTATTGTCCCTGTTAACAAATGGACTAGCGCTCAAATATTCAGGGCAGCAGGGAGGAGTGTGCAGGGCCATCCTTGTACTGCCTGAGCATTCCATCTGTATGTCTACAGGACACTCAGGATTTGGGCTGGGCAATACATCAGTCAGTAAAGTGCTTGTCCTGCAAGCATGGGGACCAGGGTTTGACCCCACATAGGGAAACTGGGTGTAAGTTTCCAGTACTGGAGAGGTAGAAATGGATCTCTACCCTCTCCTGAGGGCCACTGGCCATCCAGCCTAAACTCAAGCCCCAGGTCGTGGCCCACTGTGGATGGTGCAACCGTGGGTTGGTGGTCCTGGGTTCTATAAGAAAGCAGGCCGAGCAAGCCGGAAGGAGCAAGGCAGTAAAGTACACCCCTCCATGGCCTCTGTAGCAGCTCCTGTCTCCAGGATCCTGCCCGCTTGAGTTCCTGTCCTGACTTCCTTTGATGGTGAACAGTGATGTGGAAGCACAAGTCAAATAAACCCTTTCCTTCCTAACTTGCTTTGGTCATAGTATTTCACCGCAGCAATAGAAATCCTCAAACGGACGCAGAGAGGGGGATGGTGGAGGGAGAGGATTAAAAACAGACTTCATGGCAGTTATATTTTTTATATTTTCTGACTCTCCGGGTCAAGTTTGCACTGTCTTTCAAGGGAGGTTTGTAGGTCCTATTGTTATGAGGTGAAGCTCTGCAACTGTAGGCTTGATGAGAAGGCATTTCTGGGCAATCCTTCCTGCAGAGAACTTTCCATCAGCTCTTCAGGACCCACAGTAAAATAGATCCTGCACTTTTCCTTAACAGCCTACATTCTAACAATTTTCATACTTAGTTGTATTCTCAAAGCCCTTTGCTGTGTTATCAAGTCCCATTTTTATGAGTCAGTCCTTAGTAGGAATAGCTCCAGCTGTCCTCCTTCAGATGTCCTTGGTCACGCTGGCATATATTAATGCGGGACCAAACTGCCTGAGATAACACCACTGAAGGACTGCATTCCCAAGCAGACGCGCTATGCTCTGTTACAAATCCAACATGCAAAAACCCAGGAAGCATGTGAAACCATGAACTCACTGTGACATGAGACAGTCCAGCCTCATGGTTTATATTAAACAATAAGAACATGACTGCTGATCTTTATTTTAAAGCAGCAGATTTTTATATATAGCTACAGAAAAATTATGGAAAGTAGTTCAGTATTTATGTTTTAAAAAAAAAATATTGTTCCAGTGCCTTTTGGAGAAAATGGAATCCAAGAGCTGAGAGAATTAGTGTATAGGGAAGTGTGATGTGAGGTACACTTTGAGTTTTATGAATTTTATCTAAAGTTTTAACAGTAAAAATGCCAAATAAATAGATTAAACAACCCAGTGCATGCCACTGTATGTATGTATGTATGTATGTACGTACGTATGTGTGTATGTACGTATGTATGCGTGTATTCCTTCCTAGCATTAGAAATCATTACTTAATGTTATATTCACTTATGGCAATGATTATTGGTAAGCAGAGATTTTTTTTTTGAGGCAGGGCTTTTCTGTGTAGCCTTGGCTGTCCTGGACTCACTTTGTAACCCAGGCTGGCCTTGAACTCACAGAGATCCACCTGCCTCTGCCTCCCTGAGTGCTTGGATTACAGGTGTGCACCACTGAGCCTGGCTAGTGAGTGGAGAATTTACTTAGATTTTTACTTGGCAGATAAAGCAATTGTTTTAAACTGTGGAAAACAAAAGAATGCACACAGGATTTTTGAAGCAGACAGCCTCGTTCCTTGGCTCCTACCACGAAGTGACACTGACATTTGCTCTGACCCAGTTTTTCCCTCCAGCCACACTGAGCAGTCCAAGTAGGGATGGTGAAGATATTGACCTCAGTGCTCCACCAGTTTAACACAGCTCTCGGGTTTGGGCTTAAGAAGCCAGAGACAGGGCGGGCGCAGTGGCACACGCAATGTAATCCAAGGCAGGTGGATCTCTGTGAGTTCGAGGCCAGCCTGGTCTACAAAGTGAGTCCAGGACAACCAAGGCCCCACAAAGAAAAATAATAAGCCAGAAATACAGGCACAAGCTCTTGCATGTGGATTTTGCCTATAATTAGCAGGTGGCATAGTTCTTAACAATTTCATTTCTAATGGACAACTTGATCTTCCAGTTTCAGTTGGTCAACTTTTTGTCTACCTAGACGCAAATCTATCTTTTCTAAATCTGAAAGAAGATGAAAAGAATGGTGTATGTCTGCTTCATAGGTCCTTCCTGGGTTTTATCATTATGAAGACAGATTTGTGTGTCTCTTTGTGATGTGTTTTGATTCAGTGGGTAAAATAAAATCTTTCTTTACCAGACATCTCAAAAAATTCACACCATAAATCAGAGAAAACTGACACATTTGTCCAAACATTTTGTATCAAAAGGCATTTAAAGAAGCCATTCATAGCCAGAGTTTATTAGAAATGAAAAGGCCTGTGCAGCTTTGAGTGCGCTTGTAGATATTTTTCCAAATCAAAGTATTTTGTTTTACCACTTTAACAGTGAACAAGGGAACTCTGGAATTTTCCAATTTTTCAGAAATGTCCTACTGATGAGAAAGTTTCTGAACTGTGACAGAAAATTGACTTTTCTTTTGGCTCTACATTTACCCATTGATTAATTTATTATCGATTTATCCCTTCATGTACTTGTCTAATAACTGTTGCCATTCAACAATTATTTGGGAATTCCAATAAACCTTGATGAAGAACCTACAGAATAAGGGATAGAGAGCATGGATAATAACACGAGATGTTTGTTTGTTTCAAAAGAAACCCTAAAAACCTTAGGTAGAAGTGGACCTTCTGAAAGCAAGAAAGTAAAGGTGCCTCTCTTCATTGTTCAGAGGACACCTAAGACTAGGCTAGTTAGGAGTGATTGTCAGACTAGCATGCAGGCTAGGCCACAGAAGAGTCGGAAAGCATTCTCGGAGCTGCTGTCATGACGTTTCATGCAGCAAGAAAAAGGTTCCTAGCCTGTGACATAGCTATCTTCACGTACTTGAAGAGCCAGCGTAGAAACCAGAGTGAATGTGTTCTCTGCTACTCTGAGGAAATAAAATAAAAAGCAGCAGATAAAAACTTGCCGAAGGAAGATATTTTTTTTTGTGTCTGAATATAAAGAGGAATGTTACAGCAGCCACTGCTGCTCAAAGACTGAAGAGCTGCTGTGAAAACAGTGCTCCGTCACTAGACATTTTCACAAGTGGGCCATTTGGAGTTAAAAAGCTGATCCAACCCTGGACCTCTGTGTGAAAAGGGACCGCCATGTTCCTACCAGGTAAATTGATATGACCGAGAAGGCTATCTTTCATTTCCACTCTCCATCTTGTTCAGTGTCCTGGTATGTTAACCTCCATAATGGCTCCATCAGGCTTCCTCTACCTCTCTGCTTACATGCTCACGTGGCTGGAGGAATGTGCTGATGGGTGGCCATACTGAAACATACAGCAGACATTCTCCACCCCTGCACAGCATTCGGAAGCTCTTTCCTCTCAGCTCTAGCTCTTCCTAACATGATTCATACAGCTTTGGTAACATTCTTGCTTCTCTTACCTCGTGGGTCCAGAGATGCTAAAGGATTCCTCTCCTGCCTTCATACACATGCACAAATACATAAATGAATGCAAAAAAAAAAAAAGAATAATTTGAAAAAGACTTGGAATCTATTTTTCTCTCCTGTAGTGAGAACTTTGGGATTTTGGTTTCTTTAAAAACATGTTATATGAATATGTTTTTTGCTTTAATCTCAGGTGTGGGGACATGGGGTTACTTCACAAAGGCTGACTGTAATTTGCCTCATGCTTTGGCAGAGGTGTGGTTTTGCCAGCTGCAGATAGTTTCTGCCATTGTGTGGCACATGGAATTCTGGGAATTTTTCAGAGAGGTATATAAATGATAGGGCCCCGAGAGGCATGGCGGGTTGTTGGTTGCAGTTGCTTAGCAGTCAGCACAAAGAAAAAACAACAAAAAGAAATTAGGTATCCTCACAGCGAAGATCAAACTTGCCCCAAGGAGCTCGAGGCTCCTAGTCAGCCCCTTTCGGACCCTTGACTTTATTCAGGGACCTCTTTCCTCTCTACCCTTTTCTTTCTCATATCTAGTGTTGGGAGGTTGAAAGGGAAGAAAAGGCATGGAGAGGGTGGAAGGAAGAAGAACCCACAAAGCAGCAAGTGCCCGTTATACTCTCCTACCCTTAAACCGGGGCTGACTTGAGGAGTTGTCTTGACCAATGGATCCTGGGATAATGGTGTTGCCGGGCCTCAGGGGCCAGCTTTGCATCTTCTGTGCTCATCCTCAGGGGATCATGAAGCAGCCACGCTTGGATCTTAGGTCAGTCCCTGTCTCGACTGTCCCTCTGATCATACTCAGGTGTTCCAGATGGCTTGTGCAGAATGACCGGGACAACCCAGTGGCAATAGAGACACAGCTGTCATTTTAAGCTATCCAACTTGGGCTGTTGCCATGTAGTGAGGAGCTAATGGGGAGGACTCGGTTGTAAGTACCTCACCCTGAGTAATGGCAAGCGTGCTTGCTGTCTCTTTCCAATCTCCACAGGCTGCAGGCCTGTGGGCATCTGTCCTAATAGATGTGTGGGCGCTTTTCAAGTGGCAGGATGGGAATGACAGTCAAACCCTGTTTTATTTTTCTGTTCTGTTGAGCTGTAGAAGCTGCCTTAAAGAAAAAGAGGAAAGGGAGTGGGGTGTGTTATCTCAGCTCCCCCGGAGAAGTCTGAGACTCTCAGGTACTCAGGGAAGGCGCTAGCTTAAGTTTCTCTTCCAGACTAATTTCCTGAACTATCAAGTGTCAGTCAACACAGCAAAATGGAAGCAATTTGGACACGAAGCATAGACAGAAATAGGCTTCCCATGTTTTTGCCTCAACAGTAAAGACTAAGGTCTGAGGGTATCTGAACTGACTTTCATGGTTTTGGCTATACAATGTAAGATAAAATACCCCCTCCCCTGCCTGCCTTCTTGAGGCTTCCCTACCATTTGCCTTGAAAAGGTTTTAGGAAACTGCAAAAAATGATAAAAAAAAAAAAATCCAGAAACATTCCTCATTTTAGACAACTGTATAAGAGTAAATTTCAGTTTCCATTTCACCTAAAATAATTAATGGTAATAGCTTTGTATTTCTTTGTGGTTCCCTAACTTTGCCCCACACTTAAGTTGCATTTTCATTTTATCCATATTTGAGCAATGTTACAAGTGGCTGTATCTTTAATAAAGATGCATTTATAACTGAGGAGTCCTGCCTAATTTATCATTTTGAGAATTGTTCCTCCCATAAAAATATCATTAGTTTTAAACTTGGTGGAGACAATACATATGACCATGAGTACAAAGAGTGCTCTGTACTCATTATTTGGTATTTTTAAAATTCAAATATTTTAGTGCTACCCAGAAAAATCATGACTATCGGTGTGGAAAGGAAGGTTCTGTCTCCTTCCTCTGCAGAGGCTGCCCCGCCCCCACTTAGGGTTATGGGCAGCTGTCTCCTCTATGTGGAGATTAGCCATCTGAACTCGCATCCTAAGGCTTAGGGAAAAGACACTTGGCTGGCTGACCCGTCCATCCCCACAGCCCTGTTCTCTATTTCATCATTTATAGTATATGCTTACTGTATTCCATGTACATTCCAGTTTTCATTTTGATCAAAACCTTTTTTCAGAAAAAAATAATTCTTTCTGGATCTCTACCTTAGACCTAGTTTAGGGGACTCAAGCACAAGAATCTAGATCATTCTAACCCCAAAAGAGATTTTTCTTTTTCATAAGAAGAAAAATAAGCATAATGGTCGAGACCACGGGTTTCTCAGCCTCACCAGCTTTGACACGGGTCAGTATCACAGTCTGAGGCCTTTGTGTTTTGTTTGTTTGGATACCAGCCTGGCCTCCCATTTGCTATGTAGCCAGGATGACCTTGTACTTCTGATCCTCCTGCCTCTACCATACACTGTACATCTGATTTATGCAGGGGCGGAGATGGGTCCAGAGCTTCTTGCGTGCTTGGCCAGCAGCCCACCAATGGGGCTGCATTTCCAGTCCTCGTCCTGTCCTGGGCATTGTAATAACGTTCAGTGATATCTTTGACCTCACAAGCAAAAATATCTTGAGCTGTCTCAACTCCAGCTGGGAACACTAAGTTGAAGAAAGGACATTTCAAGGAGACCCAAGTGAATTGCTGTTCTGACAAATCAGGGCAGTTTTTCATTCCTGGGAAAACTCATGCAGAGGGCTCATGACTTTAGAGCCGCTCAAACACAAGACCAACACACACTTTACTTTTCAGGGCACTTATCTGAGGCTAAGTCATGTGAGTGACAAATTAAGATGGGTGTAAGTTCTAGCGGAGAGATGGGGTTTTAGGATGTTACTTACTGTCAGATTGGCAGTGTGGGTGAAAGAGTAGGTACCTGCTACCCTCTTTATCTCATCCTCTGTATCTCCAGTCAGCCTCCCAGAAGCATTGGTGAGCTGTCTTATTCTTCATAAGGTTTCATTCATCAGCCCCACAGTGCTCATCTTACATTGAAGAGCATACTGAGTTTTCAGCTCAGCAAACTCCTGTAACAGAGCCATACTCCCATCATCAGAAAAGTACTTATAAGGCTTGCCATGTCCATGAAGATGCTCCTGTTCCTTCTAGAAAGAACACAGACTGAACGGTAGTCCAAAGTACAGATGTTGTCTAGTCCCTTGTGTTTTCTAAGAGGGCTTTTATTTGTATGCTTTTAAAAAACAGTTTGAAAAAAAAAATCCAGCTTTAATTAAAACAAAGTTTTTAGGTATAAAATATTAATTCTTATAGCATAGTGAAGCATCATTGATGGGCCCATAAGCGTTTGCGGCCTTCTAGTCTTTTGTAGTGGGAGACACAGAAGACAGAATGAACTAATCTATGCTTCCCTGATCTCTGGTTCAGTCGAGTAAACAGTTGCACATCCAAGATGAAGGATGGAGCAAGGAAGATTTAGAAGACACAGGATATGTTATTTGGTTGGCAAATGGTGAGAGAGAAATGTGGGAGAGTGGGAGACAAGAAGGAAAGTAGGGGAGTGGCATGAAGCTCCGCTGCAATTCAAGTGGAAATCTTCATTCTCAGCTTGTGTGGCTGATAACCCAGAGGCAAGAAGATGAACAAAGGCTGGGCTGGGGGAAGAGGATGGAGCTGGGAAGGAGGTGGAAGCAAGCCCCTTGCTCAATGTCTACTCTGCAGCAATGCTCCCAGCTCCTCCAGCAATGGAAAGTTTACCCAGCATGTTAGGAATTCAAAGCAAGTGAACAAACCAGTTGTAAAAGCCCCGACATTTTCCTTCCCCGTGTAAGCAAGCTACCCTATTCACACAGCCAACCAGAGATTTCCTACTAAGAAGGTGTGTTGATAGGTTCTTTCTGCAAGTTAAATGAGTGGACACTTTCCACAGGCAGTTAATTAACTCACTCCAGTGCTTGTAACTGGATCTGCTCTTCAGTGGGTGACTTTCCTTCACTGTCTGATTATATGCTGTGGGACTGAACCAAAGGGCAGAGACACACAATGTAGGTTAATAACACAAAATACTTAAGTATGCAGGTTCAGGAAGATGGTGACAGATAGGCTATGTGACCAGGGCACCATGAAGCATGCCAGGACAGGTAGGAGGGAAGGAAACACCCCGACAGGATTTGATTAGAGGCTGTTGTCTCCCACTGCACAAGATCCTCTCTACATTAGGAACCTATGGACATATAGCACTGAGTGCGGACTGCCATTAACGGAACTTTGGGTGATGACCCAAGGAACTGTAGTTAAAGGATTAGACTGCAAAGAAGCAGCGTGGGCCCCGGTGACAATGGTAGGAGAATGAATTTGTCAGTGCATGCAGCCTGACAGCCAGCAGATTCAGCTTGACCCTTCACCCCGCTGGCTGGCTCCTGGAGCCTATTGCAGAGAGACTCCGTTCTTCAGCTATCGCTTATTTTTGTTTTTATTTTTGTCGTTGTTTGGGTGTTTGGTTTATTGATTCGTTTTATTGGACTTTGCTAAGTCCAGCTGAGTGTTCATTTTTTGTGGCATGAGTTTTAACTTGTTGGGTTAAAGACCAGAAAGAAAATAAAATTTCTTTATGAAGCAAACCAACAACAAAACCCTGTTATTCGAAGCATTTTTAAAAACAGGACAAATGTCCCTGTCTCCACCAACCAGTTTAGGAAGATAGCTCTGACAGTGAGACAGTGCCCTGGGGTGCGGCTCCCATGTATATCCCCACTCCCACCTCAGGACAGCTAGCTGAATTTCCTCCTTGTCATTCTGCGTTCCTGCTGGCTTTATACTGCATCCTGGGCATAGATTGCATTCCTAACCGTATTTTGTGTTTGGAAGTCTGTTTTTGTTTTGGAGTTAGGGTTACATTATATAGCTCTGGCTGTCCTGGAACTCACTGTGTAGACCAGGCTGGTCGCAAACACAGAGATCCACCTATCTCTGCCTCCTGGGCTCTGGGATTAAAGATGTGCACTACCACACCAGACTAGAAGTTTTAATTCTATGCAAAATATAATGTTGCACACCTTGGACAACATTTTAATTGAAAATTATGCTTGTGGTGTGTGTGCGTGTGGTGTGTATGTGTGTGTGTACGTATGTGGTGTGTGTATGTATGTGTGGTGGGGGGGTATGTGGTGTGTATGTGTGTGTGTGTGTGGTGTGTATGTATGTGTGTGTGTTTGTGTGTACGTGTGTGTGTCTTATTCAGTAAAGTTCTTGTAGCACAACTACGAGGACCTGAACTTGGATTTCTAGCATCTACATTAAAGCTTTGCATGCCTACAATCCCAGTGCTAGGGAGGTAGAGGCAGCAAGATCACTAGAATTCACACAGGTCAGCCAGCATAGATGAGTCCAGGAGCTCTTGTGAGAGAGTCTATCTCATGGAGATAACCTAGAACCCCTGCACAGATGTAGCCCATGGCAGTTCAGTGTCCAAGTGGGTTCCCTAGTAATGGGAACAGGGACTGTCTCTGACATGAACTGATTGGCCTGCTCTTTAATTACCTCTCCCTGAGGGGGGAACAGCCTGCCAGGCCATAGAGGAGGACAATGCAGCCAGTCCTGATAAGACCTTATAGGCTAGGGTCAGATGGAAGGGGAGGAGGACCTCCCCTATCAGTGGACTGGGGAAGGGGCATGGAAGGAGAAAGAGGGAGGAAGGCTGGGATTAGGAGGGGAGGAGGGAGGGTACTACACCTGAGATACAAAGTGAATAAACTGTCATTATTAAAAAATAATTAAAACATGTTGAAATCTATACACCTAAAGAAGATAAACAAGAAAGAGGACCGGGGTAAGATGATCAATCCTTACTTAGAAAGACAAATGGGATGGGCATTGGACATAGGAGAAAACAAGTAACAGGACAGGAGCCTACCGCAGAGGGCTCCTGAAAGACTCTACCTAGCAGTGTAGCAAAGCAGATACTAAGACTCATAACCAAACCTTTGGCAAAGTGCAGGGAATCATATGAAAGAAAGAGGAGTTAGTATGGCATGGAAAGGATAGGAGTTCAACAAAGACCAAATATATCTGGGCACAGGGGTCTTTTCTGAGACTGACACTCAACCAAGGACCATGTATGGATATAACCTAGAACCTCTGCTCAGATGAAGCCCGGGGTAGCTCAGTAACCAATTGGTTTCCCATAGTAAGGGGAACAAGAACTATTTCTAACAGGAACTCAGTGGCTGGCTCTTTGACCTCCCCACCCCCCAAGGGAGGAGCAGTCCTGCTAGGCCACAGAGGAAGACTTTGCAGCCAGTCCTGAAGATACCTGATAAAACAGAGTCAGATGAAAGGGGAGGAGGTCCTCCCCAATTAGTGGACTTGGAAAGGGGCAGGGAGGAGATGAGGAAGGGAGGGAAGGTTTGGGAGGGATTGAGGGAGCGGGATACAGCTGGGATACAGAGTTAATAAAATGTAACTAATAAAAAAGAAAAAAGAAAAAAAATAAATTAATTAATTAAAAAAAATAAGGTTAAAGGAAAAGTGATTGTGGAAGGTACCTGATGTCAACCTCTAGCTTTCACATGCATGTGCACACGTGTGTAAATATAGCACATGCACAATAGCACATTCCCATATGATGGACACACACACATTATATATATAAGGGATAGATATGGACATATTAAAATATATTTTAAATACTTTTATATATACTTATATATATGAGTGAATACATATTTCTAGTTTATTTTTTTACCCATGTAATGTGTTTATCATTTGAATAAAGAAGAATACATTTTCCTATTCTCTGTCTGTTCCAGGTAGCCTCCACATTTTCCCATACAACAATAGTGAACCTCTTATGTTGCATTCTTTCCTTCCACTGACTGTATCCAGAGCTCCTGTTTAACTGTTTTGCAAATCTGACTGTATCCTGTGTTTGGCTGAGTGGTCATACTCTGTACCGTTGATTCTTAGAAGCTTGGCTCAAGGTCCTTCAGAGGGCATTTCTGCTTGCCGCTGTCAGGCATCTGAGGACAACTTTTTATGATATTTTTAGTTTGGGTTTAGAGGCTGCTTTGGTATTGTGAATCCTAACTTCAAACTCATATGACAAATGTTTTAGTTACTTTCCTACTGTGATGAAACACCATGACCAAAAACAACTTGGGGAGGAAAAGGTTTATTTAGCTTACATATTCTGAGTCACAGTCCATTGAGGGAAGCCAAGGCAGCACTCAAACTGGGCAGGAACCCGGAGGCAGGAGCTGATGCAGAGGCCAAAGAGGAGTATGGCTTACTGGCTGGTTTTTCATGGCTTGCTCAAACTGCTTTCTTACAGCACCCAGGACCATCGCCCCAGTGGTGGCACTACCCACAATAGGCTGGGCCCTTCCTCCCTTATCAACTGTCAATTAAGAAAATGCCCTACAGGCTGGCCTATAGCTGGATCTTAGGGAGGCATTTTCTCAAAAGAAGTTGCCTCCTGGGCTGGAGAGCTAGATGGCTCAGCTGTTAAAGGCTAGGCTCACAACCATAAATCTAAGAAGTTGCCTTCTTTCAAGAGGACTTAGAAACTAGCCAGCATAAGAGCCAACAGTGGATTGCAATTCCTGTAGGAGACTGAGTACTGTCCTACCCAGAGGCAATTTGATTGGCTAGAGAGAAAAAGGGGGAAAGAGGGATTGACTTTGGCAGATACCTGCTGCCCTTGTGAGGTGAGCACTTGCTGAGCTCTCTGGACTTATGCTTGCCTGTCATTCTGGCCTCTGGGGAAACTTCAGTTTCTTATTGACATCCTGTGTTACCTGTTTAGTTCTTTTCTACTAAGAAACATTCCTTAAGGTATTGGTCTACCATCTTCTACGATATGAAAATCCACGTCCTTAGGTATAAGTGAGAGTTCTTCTATAGCCAAAGGTTGAATACTGTTTCAGTAAACAGAGACATAGTAAACGCTTTGCACTTTATGGTCCAAAGAGTCCCTGTCGCTGCTCCCTGACTGTGGGGCATTGCAGTACAAATCAGCCACAGAGCAAGGTGGCTCTGGCTCCATTTCCCATTGTTCTAGAGTGTGTATCTGGAAAGGGAAAGCTGCCCCCACCCCCATTCTACAGTCTCTTCTGACATGGTTACTTTCTTTCATGCCTCCCCTTCTGTTCTTTATTGCTTTTCTCCTCAGGGTGCTTGATAGATAAATAGAGCCTAGACATAGGGACCTTGTGAGGAAGAGCACAATGACAGAAGATGGACATCCATCACACCGCGGGGTTAAGCCTTCCTGGTCTTTTGGCATCTCCTGGTTAAAAGGGGGCTGGCTTCTACAAACCTGGAACCTTTCAGCTTCACTTGGGATAAGCTGCAGCAATCTTAAAACCAGGAGGTGTATTTAGTTCAATGGTTTGTGAGGTTTTTTTAATTTAATTTAATTTTATTAATTACACTTTATTCACTTTGTATCCCCCCATAAGCCCCTCCCCAAGTTCACTGATAAGGGAGGTCCTCTTCTTCCTTCTGATCTTAGTCTATCAGATCACATCAGGAGTGGCTGCATTGTCATCTTCTGTGGCCTGGTAAGGCTGCTCTCCACTCAGATGATCAAAGAGCAGGCCTATCAGATTATGTCAGAGGCAGTCCCTCTTCCCATTACTATGTAACCCACTTGGACACTAAACTGCCATGGGCTACATCTGTGCAGGGGTTCTAGGTTATCTCCATGCCTGGTACCTGGTTGAAGTATGAGTCTCTGGGAAGACCCCTGTGTTCAAATTTTCTGGTTCTGTTGCTCTCCTTGTGGGGTTCCTGTCCTCTCCAGATCTTACTATTTCCCACTTCTTACATAAGATTCCATGCACTTTGCCCAACAATTGGCCATAAGTCTCACCGTCTGCTTTGATAGTCTGCAGGGCAGAGCCTTTCAGAGGTCCTCTGTGGCAGGTTTCTAGGTTGAATCAGGACCAGGTAAATCAATTAAATAGTCCTATATCCCCCAAGGAAATAGAAGCAGTCATCAAAAGTCTCCCATCCAAAAAAAGCCCAGGACCAGATGGTTTCAGTGCAGAATTCTACCAGACCTTCAAAGAAGAGCTAAATCCAATTCTCTTCAAACTATTCCACAAAATAGAAACAGAAGGAACACTACCAAACTCATTCTATGAAGCCACGGTCACCTTGGTATCTAAACCTCACAAAGACCCAACAAAGAAAGAGAATTTCAGGCCAATCTCCCTTATGAACATTGATGCAAAAATACTCAACAAAATACTTGCAAACCGAATACAAGAACACATCAAAGATATCATCCACTATGACCAAGTAGGCTTCATCCCAGGTATGCAGGGGTGGTTCAATATACGGAAATCTATCAATGTAATCCACCATAAGAACAAACTGAAGGAGAAAAACCACATGATAATCTCCCTAGATGCTGAAAAAGCATTTGACAAAATCCAGCATCCATTCATGTTTAAAGTATTGGAGAGCTCAGGGATACAAGGCACATATCTAAACATAGTAAAGGCGATATACAGCAAGCCTATAGCCAACATCAAACTGAACAGAGAGAAACTTAAAGCAATCCCACTGAAATCAGGGACAAGACGAGGCTGCCCACTCTCTCCATATCTCTTCAACATAGTGCTGGAAGTCCTGGCTAGAGCAATAAGACAGTTGAAGGAGATCAAGGGGATACAAATTGGAAAGGAAGAAGTCAAATTATCACTATTTGCAGATGATATGATAGTATACGTGAGTGACCCCAAAAACTCCACCAGGGAACTCCTACAGCTGATAAAAACCATCAGCAAAGTGGCCAGTTTGTGAGTTTTAAACTCTGTTCTCAACCAGAACTGAGCAGCTCTTGTCCACAAATCTACCTGTAAGTGGCTGTGTGACTTGGGACAGTGACATGACTTCTCTGAGTCTTAGTTCCCTATGCTGACAGTAGCACCTGCTACATGCTTCTTCCTACCCCTCACCCCTGTCCTGGGTCATGCTTAGAAGGATTCTGTAGTACAATCATCCGATGCACAATTCCATCAATATTAGTATAACACAATTAACATTAATGTAGAACACTAAATACGCGCAAAGTCCCACCAAAAATCTCAAGGTAGCTTCATTACAATTCCATCAGAGGGTCGGGGCAAGAATGAAATTATCATATGCAAAAGCAATTGTGTTTCCCACCTTCAGAATATATTTCAGGTTAGTTTGGAGAAGATGAAATACCTGCAGTACATTCCGCTTTACCTTTTGTAGCCTCGCAGTCAGCTGTGTGATAGCTGAGTTTTCCTGGCCTTCAGTGATCTGAGCTTGTTGCAACCTGTTCAGTGTCTTCTCAGGTCTTAACAGGCCATCTAAGGCAAGACACTAACCTATCAGATTAGATAAATATGCCATTATTCATTCACTTCACCTTGAGAATTCCAGAGACTCAACCAAAAATTTTACTGAATTATTTATAGTCCATTTAAATTCCTCTCAAGCAAAGCAACTTGCTGAAGCATTCATTTTGAGAAATAGGATTTATATGTAAATGCCGTTAGCAGTGCACATACATAACCAGGGCATACAGATTTCACCAGATACAGGCAGTTTTGCATGTAAAAATCAATTCCTACACTCTGATTTTTCAAAGGCATGCAGTGTTCTCTAAGTAATATTGGAGTGGGGGAGGGAGGGTGAAGAGACCTCACAGAGGAGAGGAACAGGGGCTGGAGGACCAAAGGGCTGGGTTTCTGGCTGTTTGTTCAGGGTTATTTATCCTCACTGACATTCCAGCAGCTCAGGGGCCAGTCAGAGGTTAAAATCACAAGCATTCCAAGTGATACGGACCATTTTCAGAACAAGCTCACCTCAACATTCAGCAGATACTTAGATCTGGGGGCTCAAAACAACCACGAGCAGCCCACACGGGAAGAGTGGAACACGGGGCAGACACCTGTGAAGTGTCGCTAGGAGTGCTTGGATCTAACCCACTCTCTACTCCAGTGGCCATCTTTCTCCTTTCTGAACTTAAGGAATCTTTTTATTTTCCAGTGAAACCTATATTCCCACAATATTTCATTTCAGTAACTCCCAGTGCACTAGCATTTTACACACACACACACACACACACACACACACACACACACACACACACA
>NW_026585644.1:12940721-12945891 GCF_907164565.1 Psammomys obesus
ACACACACACACACACACACACACACACACACACACACACACACACATACACACACATACACATACACACTATTAAATATTAAATCTAGGATCCACATATGGGAGAAAACATAAAGTATTTGCTATCATAGGTTTTTTTTTTATTATCACGTTCTAAAATTTATATTTCAAAATATCATTACTTCTCAGAAGATAGCAGAAGGAAAAGAGAAGCTAAGGAGATGGGCCAGTGAGTAAAGCCTTTGGCGTGAAAGTGTAAGGAGATCTGAGTTCAAATCCCAAGAGCATAATTAAAATCTAATGCAACAGCCCATCTCTGTAATTCCAGTGCTCCTGTGCTGAGATGGGAGGAGGAGACAGGAGAATCTGGTGAGCCAGCCAGCTTGGCATAGGCAGCAGCAAACAACAAGATTCCATCTCAAACAAGGTGGAAGAGAACCAACACTTCAGGTTGTCTTCTGACCTCTGTGCATGCCAGGGCATGTGGGTTGCTGTGCGCACACATGTGTGCCACATGCACACACACACACACACACACATCCATACATAGGTAGAGAATGAAAATCATACCGCATTCCAACCACCTCTTGGCATATGATTAGGTCCCTAGCATTTTCTGGTACACACCGATATTCAGAGGCTTCAGAACACTAGAAAGACATTGTTTTGGTTACTGTTCTACTGCTGTGACCAAAACAACACTATGACCAAAGCAACTTATAGAAGAAAGCATTTAATTGGGGCTTCTTGCAGTTTTAGAAAGTTGGTTCATGATCATCATAGCAGGAAGCAGCAGATATGGCACTGGAATAGTAGCTGCGGGCTTTACATCCTGACCTGCAGGTAGCAGGGAGAAGGGGTGGTGGTGAAGGAGACAGAGAGAGACAGACAGAGAGACAGAAAGAGAGAGACCTCAAAACCTACCTCCAGTGACACACCTCCTCCAGCAAGGCCACACCTACTTCAACAAAGCCACACCTTTTAATCCTTCCCACATAGTTCTATCAGCTGAGACCAAGAATTTAAACAAACAAAGTTATGAGGGCTGTTCCCATTTGAGCCACAGACTTTTAGAGTTTGAGAAGAACAGAGAGCAAGCATCCTTGCACTCTGCGTCCCAGCTGCCAGCATTGTTTAAAAAGAGCCCAGCCTCCAATTTAGTTGGACATGCAGCTCCTACAGAATAGTTTGATTGCCATGATATAGCATCTTGGCAAACACTTCTTCCGTTGGCCTCTTAGCAGATGATCTGTGAATGAAAGGCAAAAGAATATACCTGAGCAAGTTACTCAGCTACATTGTCCTTCACCGGCAGCTTTTGGGCTTCATCCACTTTGGTGAGCCTCTCCTTATTTGTCCTGATGTTTCAGTGTTGCAGAAGTTTCTGTATTTTGTCCAGCTTATGAGTTAGAATTTGTGATGTTATGTGAAGGCAGGTGTCAAGTTCACTATTTGCAACCTTTTCTATGTCTTCTGTAAACACGCTTTCCTCTAAATAAGGAGGCAGGGTTTAGGCATTTGGCAATGGAGGGGAGATTGAGTGTGTCCCTTAAGGCCTCCTCATCCTCAACGACCCCTTCTCTCTGTGAGAAGTATTATTATGTAGTGTAGAAGTCTTATTGAACAAATGGCCACTAGAAGCATGGAGACCTAATGGCTTGGAACATAGTTATATGCTCCAAACTGTCCTCTGAAGAGTATTGAAGTACATACTCAACATCAATTAAAGGGTTTAGATGCCTGCCATTTCAGTCTAAACACAATGAATGAGATGGACAGCCATGCATTTTAAGTTGACATAACTCCATTTTGACCCCAGCACCACCATTAAAAGTTTTTCAGCCTTTGTTCATCTACTAAATTGGGTATCAATTCCTAATGCTACTCTCCAAAGGCCTATGCAAAGAAAGCAATTTGACCACTATGAACAACATAAAGACACTTTCAAATCTAGATATAGCCTGGCTTTTCAGAAAAGTCAAGCTGACCCTGTTTGAGAACTGAAGTGGAGGACAGGCAATCAGAGTGTCCTGGGGCAGCATGGTCTCATTTGTTGCTGCCTGGCACCTTACTAACCACTCACCATGCACAGGGAACAATGCTAGCGCACAGAGAAATTTAGACACGCATTGGGCACTGTATCCTCGGTGGTGTAGGGTCAGGCTGGGAGATGTAAGTCAGTGTATGCAAATCCCGGTCACAGAACAGAAGAGCTTCCGATCCCATTGGAAGGTAAAATGCTATGGATTTGGAAGAAGAAATACTTCCTAAAGAATTTGAAACAGGAATAGGAGCTCAGCGTTGGAAGACAGCTGGTTAAATCCATGGAGTGGAAAGAGGTGATCTGAGCTGAAGCACTTGTACAAGGCACGGGTCGTGGTTTGAGAAACTGCATGCCTGGACCTGGTGCTACATACCTCTAATCTCAGCACTCAGGGGGCTGAGGCAGGAGGACCACAAGTTTGAGGGTAACCTGGGCTACAGTCTGAGTTTAAGGCCAGCCTTGGCAATTTAGGCAGATATTGTCCTGAGATTAAAACTGGAAAAAAAGGAGAGTTGTGTGTATACCTCAATAGTTTAATGCTTGCCTGGTGTCTGTGTGAGGGTCAGGGTTCAATCTCCAGTGTTATGTCAAAGAGAAAGTAAGACAGAGACAGAAAGACACAGAGAGAGAGACAGGGAGAGGGGCAGGAGGTAGGGTAAGAGGCAGGAAGGGAGGGAGAGAAGGAGGGAGGGAGTAAGGGAGGGAGGGAGGGAGGAAGGTTGGTCTATATTTTCAGGAAAGCAGCGTGCTTAAATGGGTCTGCAAAGGCTGGGAGCAGAGGGCACAAGTTTGTGAGTGTGGTGAACCTGATTGGCTTTGCCCAGGAGGCAATGGGATCCTGAGAAGGGTTTTAGCATTGATTTGTTGTTATTGTTGCTGATGTTTGGTTCCTTCCTTCCTTTTTTCCTCCCTTCTTTTTCTTTCTTTCCTTCCTTCCTTCCTTCTTTCTTTTTTGTTTTTGAAACAAGGTCTCACTTTGTAGCTTTGACTGGCCTAGGACTCACTATGTCGCTTAAGTGTTGAGATTAAGACCTACACTACCATGCCCAACCCATTTGCTTTTGCATTTTGAAATGGAAATCTCTTTGTAGAGAGATTGGTTGGCTTTGAACTCACAATCCTCCTGCCTCAGCCCCACCCCTCCCATGCTGAGGGTTTTGGCATTTGGGTGATATAATCTGAATATACAATGCAGATCCTTTATAGAGTCATTTTTACTTTAGCTGTTTTACTTAACATAAAAAATATTTTATTCTCCAATGTTTTTGAAATGGGCAATAAAATTTTTGTGAATAAATTAAAACCACATTTAAAACATTTAGTACTTTAAAGAAATCATAACTTTTTCTAATTAAAATGAATTCCAGTGAAAACTGAACCTAATTGAATCACTCTTTCATCAAACATGTTCTGCGTTTATTATGAAATTAGAGATTTAAATGTTTGTATGTAGAATTTTTAGGAACAGGTGATGCATGGCTTTGTAAGACTCAGAGAGCAAAGCAGAAGTCATAATGGCCAATCCAGTGACCATTTCAGTTGGGCCAATTAGAGCTAGGCAAAGCGGAATGGCACTGGGCATGAAAGGGCACTGCAAGGCATGGAAAGGGCCTGGACACCAGGGGTCTTGGGACTTGGAGCATAGGAGAGTTTCTTGTATGAATTTTTTTCTCTGTGCCTAGTTTTAATAGTTATTATCTGTGCCTTGAATTAAAATAATCTGTCGTAGTTTTTTTTTTTTTTTTTTTTTTTTTCAGTCCTTCTGGCCCAATCCACTGTTTATTTAGGAACAATAAGGACCAGGCCCAGTAACCAGTGAATTAGAAGGGAAATAGACTGCGTATATCTTCCTCTTCCGTGACCACATGCTACAAATCCATGAGATGAGTCTGACGATTTTGATTATTTGTTTTGGTATTTAAATAGACTTGCATCTGCAGAAATTACTACAATATTTCTCAGTCATGGGATCTGGGTTCAGACAACCTCAGGCCTTCAGAGTAATTCACTGGCTGATTTTCTTTTGAATGAATAACAGGTCAAGAAGAATGATTCCAGGCCATTCGTTTTTAACTGGTTGTTAGTCAAAGCTCACTCCCACCTGATTTTGTCTCTGTGTGCTCAGGTGTATGTGTGCATGCATGTGTGGACACGTGGAGGTCAGCATCTTCCTCAACTGCCCTCAAACTTGCTTTTGAAGCAGAATCTCTCGCTGGTTTGGCTAGACCGGCTGGTGAGTGAGCCCTGTCACGCCTTGTTTCTCTGCATTCGCAGTATTAGGGGGTACTGGTACTCGTTGTGGTGCCTGGCTTTTTTTATACGAGTGCTGGGGATCTGAACTCAGGTCTTCATGCCTGCGTAACACCCACCGAGCCATCTCCCCAGCCCCTGATTTCTTCGTGCTGTGAAAACTTGAACTAGAAGATGCTGATATGGTCCCCAGAAACACTGAAATAGGAAAAAGGACTTGGGTGTCTCCTACAGGCATAGACACTTCACAGGCTACTGAACCTGTGAACCTCAGTTCACACAGAGTGCCAAGTACCGAATGTGGAAGTGAAAGTCTAAGGCGTAGCTCATCTCCCGATGTCCTGAGCCTGCCTGAGTGGATGACGTGCGCTTCATGTTTAACTAACAGTTCTCTGGGGTTCAAGGCAAGTCTCTTCCAAAACACCATACAATGAACACGGACTCTAAGTTTCTCTTCCAGTCACAGATAGCCAGTCAGCAACTTGAAATAGTCAGTAATCAAAATTTTAGGGCCATCTCACGACAGTGTTTGCTATTGACCAAAATCTGGCAAGTTTTGCTCTCACGCCATTTGTGTCACGAAAGAAGATTATGAATCTTGACTTTAACATGCTGAACTTTTAAAAAAATATTAAATAAGTTCATTTGTTTTCCATTTTGACTAAATTCTAGGACTTACTACCAAATATTGCACGGACTGTACTTTGCTATACTTCCATAAAGACTTTTAAGATTAAATGTTTTATTTTTTTTGTTTCTGAGTTAGATGTATAATTTCTAACTATAATTTGGCTTGAGTACTTCTCTTTCTTCTTTCTTTCTTTCTTTCTTTCTTTCTTTCTTTCTTTCTTTCTTTCTTTCTTTCTTTCTTTCTTT
>NW_026585644.1:12945901-12951474 GCF_907164565.1 Psammomys obesus
TTTCTTTCTTTCTTTCTTTCTTTCTTTCTTTCTTTCTTTCTTTCTTTTATGTAGTCTTGGCTGGCCTGGATCTGGCCTTGAACTCAGAGAGCCTCCCAAGTACTGGGATTAAAGGTGTGTGCATCACCACAACTGCCCCGAGTACATTTGTCTTTTTAAAAAAAGATAAAACTAGGTTGCTTCCAGATTCTGGCTATTATGAATAAAGCTTCTATGAACATGGTTGAGCAAGTGTCCTTGTTGAATGGTAGAGCATCTTTTGGGTATATGCTTAGTAGTGGTTATAGCTGGGTCTTGAGATAGCACTATTTCCAATTGTCTGAGAAAGCACAGATTGATTTCCAAGGTAGTTGCAAAAGTTTGTGCTCCCACTAGCAATGGAGGAGTGTTCCCCTTTCTCCACATCCTCGCCAGCATGTGCTGTCACTTGAATTTTGGGTCTTAGCCACTCTGAGTGGTGTAAGAGGGAATCTCAGAGTTGTTTTGATTTGCATTTCCCTGATGAAGGATGTTGAGCATCTCTTTAAATCTCTTTAAAATCTCCACCATTTGATAGTCTTCTGTTGAGAATTCTGTTTTTAGTTCTGTATCCTCTTTTTAAATTAGATTATTTGGTTTGTTGGAGTTTAATTTCTTGAGTTCTTTATATATTTTGGATATTAGCCCTCTGTTGGATGTAAGATCGGTGAAGATCTTTTCGTAGTGTACAGGCTGTCGTCTTGTTCTGATGACGGTGTCCTTTGCTTTATAGAAGCTTTTCATTTTCACGAGGTTCCATTTATTGATTGTTGATCTTAGAGCCTGTGCTGTTGGTGTTCTGTTCAGGAAGTTGTCTCCTGTGCCAATGAGTTCAATGAGCTCTTTCCCACCTTTCCTTCCAACAGATTTAGTGTGTCTGGTTTTATGTGAGGTCTTTGAGCCACTTGAACCTAGATGTCCCTCAACTGAAGAATAAATACAGAAACTGTGGTACATTTACACAATGGACTATCACTGCCCAGCTGTTAAAAACAAGGAAATCATGAAATTTGCAGGCAAATGGATGGAACTAGAAAAGATCATGCTGAGTGAGGTAACCCAGATCCAGAAAGACACGCATGGTATGTACTCACTCATTAGTGGATATTAGCTATATAATACATACTACAATCCACAGACCTAAAGAAGCTAAATAACAAGGAGGACCCTAGGGAGGATACTTAATTCTCATTCAGAAAAGTAAATAGAATAGTCACTGGAAGCAATTGAAGAGAAGGGACAGGATGGGAGCCTACCATAGAAAGACTCCATCTGAAAGACTCTATCCAGGAGGAAATCAAAGCAGATGATGAGACTCACAGCCAAACTTTGGGCAGAGCACAGAGAGTTGTAGGAAAAAGAGTGGGGGGATAGAAAGACCCAGAGGGGACAGGAGCTCCACAAAGAGACCAACAGAACCAAGAAATCTGGGCCCCTGGGGTTCCTGCAGAGACTAATGCACCAACCAAGGACCATGCATGGAAAGGACCTAGACCCCCTGCTCTGATGTAGCTGATAGGCAGCTCAGTCTCCATATGGGTTCCCTAATTAGGAGAGCAGGGGCTGTCTCTGACATGGACTCTGTTGCTGGCTCTTTGATCACTTCCCCCTGGTGTGTGTCTGAGTCCTTGCCAGGACAGAGGAAGAAAATGCAGGCAGTCCTAATGAGACTTGATAGTCTGGGGTCAGATGGTAGGGGAGGAGGGCTCCTCCTTTCTGAGGACTAGGGGGAAAGAGGGAGGGAGGGTAGGATCAGGAGGAGACAAGGGAGGGCGCTACTATCAGGATGTAAAGTGAATAAATTATAAGATACAAATTTGAATTAAAAAAATAAAGAAAAAAGATAAAACTTATCCTCATTTAAAAACTTACCTAATAAAAAGTTTTTCAATTTTTTTTAATTAAAAGATCCATTTATTCATCTTCAAAGTCACTTGTATTTCTGATCTGGAATAAGAAAAAAAAAAAGGAACATAGAAAGAAATTAAGGAAGTTCAGTGATAATTATTTACTTGGCTGGACTAAATAAAAGATCACTAAAAAACTAGATACAAGTGTACATAAACAAACTATAGATTCATTTGAAAGGAATTTTTGAAATTGATGATTATTAATTTTTTCATTATTATGTCTTCATAATAACTCTAGTTTACGTTTTACAATATAGTTGGTGATCAGAATCATTACTTGATCACACATTGACCTAATAACATGCATGAATTTTTCTAATATAAATCTAAAACACAGGCTTAATGACTAAGCCCTTCTTATCTTAGTGGTGGCCATTTTTAACAGGTTGAAAGGAACTTTTTCTGTATAGGTTAAATAGTTACTCTAAACATTCCTCAAATTAAACAATGCACTTTCTTTGAAAGCTAACAAGAAAATATTTCTCCTTTCACAAATGAGCTAAAGCTGAGAGCCGGCTGTGGAGAGAAACCCCTCCACCTCATCCTGGGGGGAAGAATTGTGCAACTGATATGCACAATTAAGAAGTGCACATTCTTAATTGTGTGATTTGGAAAAGGTCATGGATTCTTTTCTTGAGGTTCCAACAAATTATAGGTGGTGGGGGTGAGAAATCACAGGACAACATTGCCAAGTTGAGCCTTATTAAATAAATTAATTGTGACAGAAGTAGAGCTAATTAGGGACAAACAGAATGGGGGAAAGAGAGCCTTTTATTTCCCCACAAAAGTGACCTGCTGAATTTGAACCACACAGCTTTTGTGAAAAAGGATTTAAGTTGTAGCCATTAGCAAGTGATAATACAAAAAAATAAGTCTTTCTATGATTAAGACATGTATCTTAATTTTCTGGAGAGTGGGCTTAATTCTCTAAAGCAGTTAAGCTCAGAATGCACCAAGTGATACAGGTGAAATCTCAGAGGCCATAGGATGATGGAGCTTCAGACTGGCACGGGCACATGTAATGTATATATCGAGAGGCTGGGTGTAGAGGACAGAGAGGAGACAGAGACAGAGAGAAACAGGGAAACGGAGGAACGAGGGAGGGAGAGATAGAGAAAGAGAAAGGGAGGGGATGAAGGGTGGAGATATATGTATAGATAGAGAGTGAGTGTGAGAGTAAGAGAGTGGAAGAGAGGGAGAAAGAGAGAGCGATGAGGGTGTAAACCGTATTACCTCACCTTGAAAACATCTCTGCATGCCATCTGCTGTCACGTCAGATTCCTGCGAAACCTCACAGTCTTTGCTGGCATTCTCCTGCCCTCTAATCAGAAAGAAAATAGCCCATCATTTTGTCAACAGGACAATCTCGCTCTCATTCTCTTCCCGGTTCCTACTTAACCTGTGCTGATTAAACCAGATCTTGTTAATGCAGACGTCAGCAATTATCTTTTAACACAGGACAGCTTAACACCATGATCAACTTAATAAGAACCTAGCAGCAATCAGGGCTCATTTCAGAGTTGGGAGAAGTCCGTTGTTGAGAAAGAGGAGCAGAACTGTTTAAAGGCATCGAGAAATTGAGGACTCTTAACCACTGAGGTCTAAAATGGGGTTTTGCATTGCTAGGATTACTGTTGCATTCCCAACTAAATCTGACACACAGGAGGGGCCCAAGTTCTAGGTCTATGTCTGACACACAGGAGGGGCTCAGAGTGTTTTCCTGAAAGCAAGGAAAATGTGTGTGTGTGTATCTTGACTGAGGTCTTTCAAGCCTGGCTTTCTATCTTTTTCTTGGCACAAGGACCTATTTCCCATGTTTACATTTTTGTTTTTCTTGGGAGTTGGCTTCTATTTCTTAAAATTTTCTTTTAAGCAACTGTTCATTTTTATTTCTTGAGATTAAAAAAAAAAGAGCAAATGATGAATATCCAACCCTTAAAATTTGTTCTAAGTACATTGTTGAAAAAACGATATGCCATTATTGTGTTTGGAAAACCAAAGACTAGAGTGCATACTGAAAAGCCTGAAAGAGGGCTGGAGGTGTGGTCTGACAGCAGAGGATTTCCCTGGTCTCTGTGAGGTCCTGAGATCCCACCACCACAAAAAGACGAGATGCCAAACCCTTACAGAAAGCTAGGGGATTAAAAATGATGCTCATTTGTAAACACAGGAAAGCACATTAAATAATTTCAAAGTATTACAGACTCAGCAATAAGATATTTATTCATTTATTTTAAAACTTTTTAATTAACTTTTTAAATTAATTACATACTTTTGAGACAGGGTTTGTTTGTGTAGCCTTGGCTGTCCTGGAACTCACTGTGTAGAAGGCTGGCTTTGAACTCGCAGAGTTCCGCCTGCCTCTGCCCTCCAGTGCTAGGATTAAAGGAGTGCACCACCGCTGCCTGGCATTAAATAATTTAAAGAGTGTTAGGGAGCTGGAGAGATGTCTTAGTGGTTAAGAGCTCTTCCAGAGGACCCAGGTTTAGTTCCCAACATCCACATCAGGTAGCTCACAAGTGCTAGAACCAACTCTAGGGGATCTGGCACCTTCTTCTGGCCTCTTCAGGTAGACACACATGCACGCACACTCACACACACACACACACACACACACACACACCACCACCACCACCACCACCACCAGCACCAGCACCGCCACCATCATGTTAGTCTGGGGAGCTAGTTCAGTCTATAAAGTGCTTGCCACACCACCACGATGAGCTGAGTTTGATTCCAAGTGAAAAGTTGAGTGTAGTGGCGTGCGCTTATCCTCTCCATGCTGGGGAGGTGGAGACAGGAGGGTGCTTGGGTCCCTCTAGTCTAGCTTATTTTGGTGAGCAACATACAAACCAACCACTGAACATCTTTCTTAAAAAGCAAGGTGGATGGCTATCCTGAGCATAACAACAAGACTGACTTCTGGTCTCCATACACACCCCACACGTGTCGTACACACACGCAAACTCACATGCATACCACACACAGTTCTGCGCGCACACACACACAAGAAACAGCACGTTGTCACATCTATCATCACAGAAAGGAGTGCGAAACCTCTGAAGCAGGTTTACTGTTCATTTCTGACATTAAAATTTAGTAAGGTTTGAAATATATCTTTGAATTCATAAAAATTATTCTTTGCTTTGAGAGCTCTGTATCGTCTTCAAACCCCCAAGGCTGCATCTTGACATTTTCATGAGGTCTGTGCTCTTACGAACAAGCAAATATGTCCACACAAGTCTGTGGCCTGTGGCAGTCTGAGATTTTCTTTCTCCTCAGATGTTGTGTGTTCCCGTACATCCACCTGATGGGCACATCTTCTTATAAAACCCACACTGATGTCCTTATTGTAATTTTCAGAAAACTGCAGTTTTCACTTGGCAGGACACGTGATTTCTTAATTACAAGCTAAATACAACTCCAGGGGTTGGAGAGATGGCTCAGTGGTTAGGAGCTTTTGAAGACAATTTTTTTATTTTTCTCCAGAGGTTCTGTGTCAAGCACCCACACGGCAGCTTGCAACCATCTTGTTAGTGCAGTTCCAGGGGATGTGACATCATCTTCTGACCTCTGTGGGTACCTTGCATGCATGTGGTACACACACACACACACACACACACACACACACACACACACACACAC
>NW_026585644.1:12951484-12995516 GCF_907164565.1 Psammomys obesus
ACACACACACACACACACACACACACACACACACACACACACACACCACAGACAAACACTCATACAGCAGTTATCTTTTAACACGGACAGCTTAACACCATGATCAACTTAATAAGAACCTAGCAGCAATCAGGGCTCATTTCAGAGTTGGGAGAAGTCCGTTGTTGAGAAAGAGGAGCAGAACTCTTTAAAGGCATCGAGAAATTGAGGACTCTTAACCACTGAGGTCTAAAATGGGGTTTTGCATTGCTAGGATTACTGTTGCATTCCCAACTAAATCTGACACACAGGAGGGGCCCAAGTTCTAGGTCTATTTAAAATCAAAATAAATTATAAATATTTTCTAACAATCTCCTTCTTTACTGTTACACCTTTGGATAACAAACTACGCAGTGTTTATCTGATTCTTCAACCCTCCAGCCTGGCTGTCCAAATTACGAAACATAGATTCTGTATCCTGGGCTTTCAGGGAGGCATTCCTTGAGATGGTCAGAGCGCAGTGACTTCTGCAACCAACTACACAGCCTGTGCCCCTCAGTGTTGGTGCAGAGAACTCTTGGCGTGGCGAGCAACCACGTGACAACTTCCATGGTTGCCTACACACCTTGTAGTTGTTAATGTTCAACTTGCTGGCAGGGTTTTATCGTAATGGCAGCCTAGCTCTCTAAGTCAAGACATTTCCTGTGGTGGTTCCCAACGGTAGTTTCTCACATCGCATAGCCTACTAAGTATCTCCTAGGTAACCAAATAACCATCTCCATTATCAATACTGTATCATCTACCATTTTTATATTTGTATGTTTTTGGGGAAAAAACATACAAATTTTAGGTCAAATTTTAGGTTTTCCTTGTTAACTCAATTTCTGTTCTTTCTGTTTTTTTTCAGAGCTGCTTCCTTGAGTTTGAGTCTGATGGGGAGGGATTGGAGGGTGTAATAGGTACAGACATGACAGATTTAGGGTGTTGACATCCCGGCTCACGGTTGTCCAGGCGTGAGTATGGCTTTTAGTCTATAAGTTAATAATAGTCTGTGAGGATTGAGATAATATAGACTACTGTACAAAAATGTGCCACAAATATAAGGTACCAATTGTAAGTATTACATAAGCGTTAATGTGAGAATCCAGCTAGTTCACTAAACCATATATAGAACAGGAGTTGACAAATTATTTTGTAAAGAACAGAGAATTAATGTTTTATGCTTTTCTAGGTATAGCATTTCTGTAACAACCATCCAACGGCCCATTCTACAGTGAAGGCATAATAGGTAAGGTTGTGTTTCGATGATATTTTGTTTACAAAAAATAGGGTGTGGACTAGCTTCGTCTTCAGACTGCAGTTTGTAGAACCTTGACGTTGAGGATGATAACAATATCTCAGGCCAGGAATGCGTCCTACGTGCCTCTATTGTGTATCAACTATTTCCCTCAGTCTTTACAAACACTGTGACATGTACATCGGCACGGCCACCCCCCACTTCACAAATAAAGCTGAGACTCGGAGGGAAAAGATTTGATTGTGATCTTAATGACAGTAAGAGCTGAAGCCAGAGTTTGAATTTAGCAATCTGCCTCTGGAGCCTGTGTTCTCTTTTGTTAACGGCCTCATATTCTTTAATTATTATTATTGGTAAATTGAGAAATACAGCCTGCTAAGTTCATTGAGTTTTGCTCGTGTGTGTGTGTGTGTGTGTGTGTGTGTGTGTGTGTGTGTTTAGGGCTGAATGCTTGGGACAGGATCACCTGTTGGGTAAAGCCTATGTTATTAAGCACGTTTGTTTTTCATATCTAAAATTCTGTATTTATATTTAGATATTTCCATAGCTAACTAGTAAAAGACTCACTAGACTCATTTAAACTGTAACTCCATAGCTTAGGAGCTAGAACCCCAGGTTCCTGAGTTTTATTTTCTGTAGAACCATAATTCATAGGTTGAGACATCCATGCCCTACATTTCCATCCCTCTGGCTCTTACACTGTTATTTTTAAAGCATATCATGTTTTTTATTGATCAGGAAAAGAAGCGATCAAAAACATGTTCCTATAGCTTGAGAGTATTTTCTGATTTTACTTGTTTACAAATCTATCTCCCTCCCATTTGTCCCTAGTCAATGGCTACCTTCCCTGCAGCCTTTTCTAACAAAGCCAGGAAGAATGCTTGTCTTGTGTTTTCAAAGCACTAGTTAACACCGTGTGTGATTTTTAACTCCCATCTCTCCAATGGCAGGAGTAACTGAAGGACAGGAGCTGACCATTTTCAATACACAATCTCTACTGCCCAACATTAGGCATCATACAGATCTTAGGCACTGTTGATGGACTGCAAATCGGAGAGGATTAGTCTGGGCAGCTTTACCTCACTCTGGTTTGGTTGGCCTCAGATGGATCTTGAATCCTTTTAATGGGTGTCATTTCAGATCAGGAATCAGTTGATGCCTTGCTCTGTTTGTTATCTACTTACCATTGCTAACAGGTCATTGGAAAAACTTATTTTACCAGTTTAGGTATTTTTTAGCGGGGGTGGGGGTGGGGAGAGACATTTTTAATTGCTGTTTAAAATGTTTTTTCTCTCTTTGAAAAAGAAACGTATGGCAAGGTAGAGCAGCCCATAGTTCTGTCCTCACATGGGTTTGCATCTTCCTTCCTTTTACCCAAGTCAAAAAAAGAGAAAAGAGATGTGTGCACCATCAACAGAATCATAAACATACATGAAAATTACGTGGAGAGGGTGCCTTCTAATTGTGGACACCTGATAATGAGGATCATTTTATGACATTTGTTTTCATTGATACAGCAAACGTAACTACATTTGCCCTCATTTTCTCCATTAGAAAACAGATCCTTCTGCTAAGCGTGAAGCTGAAAACAGTGCACATATTTCAATATCTGGAAGGAACTTGGCAAGAATGAGGAATGAAATGGACTTCTTGCTTAAAAATCTTCGGGAGGAAACTGATACACAATCCTTAAGGCAGGCGTCATGGGTAAGAGCAAAAGTTCGGTATGACGATTTCTTGGCCCACTGTTGTCATTCTTGTTCAGCTCACATTCAGGCAGCCATGTGATTAAGATTTTATGGGTGTGGCTTCTAGCATTCCTAAGAAAAAATATCTTACAGAGAGCTCCCTGGTCCTCTGGCTCTTACAAGCCTTCCGTCCCCTCTTCCAAAATGATCGCTGAGTCTTAGGTGCAGCAGTTGTTTAGATTATCAGTTGGGACTGGCACCCACAACTCTGCATTTTGATTGGTTGTGGTTTTCTATAATGGTCTCCATCTGTTGCAAAGAGAAGTTTCCTGATGAGCAGTGAAGACCATACTTACAACTGAAGATCTGGAGCTAAGAGCCTCAAAAGAGAGAGAACAGAAGGCATTTGTCTTCCTGGGTCTGAGTTGCCACACTCAATATGATCTTTTCTAGATTCATCCATTCACCTGCATAGTTAACAATTTCATTTTTCTTTACAGCTGAATAATTCCATAGTGTATATTACTACATTTTCATTGCCTATCTATCAGCTGAAGGACAAATAAGTTGTTTCCATTTTCTAAGCTATTGTGAATAGAGCAGCAATGAACACGGTTGAGTGAGAATCTCTAGAGTGGACTGTTGAGTCCTTTGGGCAGATGCCAAATAGTGTTATAGCTGCCTCATATGGGAGATTTATTTTTAGATTTTTGAGGGTTCTCCACACCGATTTCCAGAAAGGCCAGGCAAGTTTGCATTCCCACCAACAGCGAATGAGACTTCCCTCCAACATTTGATGTCACTCATTTTGTTGTTTTGATTTTCATTTCCCTAATTACTAGGGACGATGAACATTTTTGAGATATTTCTTAGACAGTTTTTCTTCTTTTGAGAACACACATGTTCCAGTCCCAGGCTTTTTTTTTTTTTTTTTTTTTTTGAGTTCTTTGTATACCCTGGATAGTAATTTTCTGTTAGCTATATTGCTGGTGGATTCACTCACATTCTATGGGCTTTCTCTTCATTTGCTTGTTTCTTTAGCTGTGCAAAAGCCTTTTGGTTTTATGAAGTCCTGGTTGCCAATTGAACTTAATTCTTTAAGTGGAGTCTTGTTTTAAAAGCACTTTCCTATACCCATATCCTGTAGGATACTGCCCATGTTTTTTTCTGGCAGATTCTGTTGTCTCAAGTTTCACGTTTAGATCCTTGATCCATATGGAGTAAGTTTCTGTACAAGGTAATAGCTACAGGTCTAAATATTATGAAAATGACAATTTTACTGAACGCTATTGTAGAGATTCAATGTGATCACAGTCAAACTTCCCACATATCATTCTTCACAGAAATAGAAAAAAAATCTACTGAAATTCATATGGAACCACAAAAGACCCAGGACAGACAAGCAATCCTGAACAAAAAGAACAATAATGGAGGGCTCAGCATCCCAGATCTTAAGATATATTACAGAAGCATGGTATTAAAAACAACATGGCACCCAGACAGACATGTACGCCAGTGGAACAAAAATGAAGACCCAAACATGAAAAACATAATTTCAGACACATAATACATGACAGAGATGCCAAAAACATAAGCTAGAGAAAAGGGAACTTCAGCAAATGGTGCAGGGGAAACTGAATGTCTACGTGCAGAAGAATGATACATTTCAATTCCTTAAACAATGCAGAGTCTAAACTAAATAACCTTCGCCCCAATGTCTGATACTAAACAAATACTAACACCGAAAGTAATCTAATGCTAACTCCTGCAAGGAGTGATCAGTCACTTAGCAATTTTAGTAGGCTGAGAAGCCAGCTCTATCACAGAGAGCTTGGCTAGTATGTGCAAGGCCCTGGGTTCAAGTTCTAGCACTGAAAAAAATAATTTAGAGAGATTCTAATGTGGCCACAAGCAATAAAAAAAGCTGTATTTCTGTGATTTTTCTGGGTAGAAGCTGCACAATTTCCAGCAACCACAAATGCAAAGGAATATGAGGCAAAAAAGAGCTAACCACACCATCTCTCATGAGAACGCTGGTGCCAGCGGAGTCACACAGCATTCTGGAAATCATTAGTGCATATTGTATAGTTCTTAAAACTGAAATTGAGCCACACGAAAGCCAAGGCTAACTTGGAGGAGAAATCGAACTCTGGGGGAAATTTTGACTAGCTCATCTGTTTAAGGTGACCTCTGTTGCTATCAAGGGAGGCAGATGGGGTTTGTGCATATCAGTGAAAACAAATGGCACAAAATGGTCCCCGTTATTAGGTGTCCTCAACTGGAAGGGACACTCTCTGTGTAGTTGTTCATTGTGTTTATGATTCTGTTCTGGGTCATCTGTTTTCTCTTCTTTTGGCTGCCTGCAGTATCTTAGCACTGCAGTATTTAAGTTATGGCCAGAATACACATCCCAGCAGAATAAACACATGCATCTTAAAGCACGTATTTAGACATGGTTCATGCAAGCCAATCTAAAAGATTCCTTTGTTTGGCTTTCAGTGCCCGCTAAGACAGACTGCCAGACCCAACCTCGGGTAAAAGCAGTACGCCTTCTCCATCTAGAAGATACCTGCTGTAGGAGAAGCACAGGCATGCCCTGGGGGCCAGCCTACCTGGCACACTGTGCTTCCACAGAAGAATCAGGGCACACCATGCTCCTGAGTATGCCTAGAAGTCAGACCACTGAATTCTGAAGTACCACTGGTGGCTGGAAGCTGGCCTTCAGATGAGTCTGCACTCTCCACTAACATGCTTCTTCCTGGCTCACTATCGCATCTGAGGAGATGCGCTGACCCATCGCAGCCAACAAGCTTCCACTATGAAAGTAGCTGCTCAACTGCAATAAAGCAGAAAGATGTCTCTGGTTTGGAAACATTCTTCAGGGTGTTTTATCTCTGCTCCCTTTATGGAGCCGCGGGTATTGCTGTCTTGTTGGGGGAAGCCCAACTGCAATCTGCCTTCACAACGTCGTTAATGCTACAGGCTGTGCAGTCTTTTAATTTGCAAGTGTGACAAAGAAGTCTAACCGGTGAGCAGGCGCTAGTTCTCTGCCTCTTCTGCTGGCTGGGTTCAGCAGGCATCTTTGGTTCGAGGAGATCAGTGAACATCTTTCTGATGGAAACACTGCACGGAAATCTTAGGGGGTGAACCTGGGGCGTTCTGAACATTAAATAACACTTCCTGGAGTTCTCTTTTTCTTCTACAGACCTTCCCTCCATTCTCAACTTCCAAGACTGTGCTTCTTCAGGCTAACACAACAATAACAATAAAAGCTATTGCTGTGGCCACATAACAGTCATTAAGCACTCACCCTGTGCCAGGTACCATGCTAAGAGGCTTGCCTTGAGCAAGAGTCCTGTGAAACAGAGACTTTCTTCTTTCTGAGGGAGAAAGTGAAGCTGGAGAAGTCATTTGTTTGAAGCCGCACAGGGAGTGGGTGAATTTGAACCATGGTGCCTTGACCTCTACATTTAAGCTCAGCGTGCCCTCACCTCCCTGTCCTCCCGATCGCCAATTTGTCAATTCATTTAGCAAATGTTTTATAACTACAGCTGGCCCGGGGAAATAAACATGTGGGTGGGGAGAGAGTTGTGAATGACCCGCCAGGGCCACGGGGAAGGAGCACGAGGAGGCTGGCAGGTGGAGGAGCAGACAGGACTCTTCTCCGGGGAGACACAGGAAGGCTGGGAGTAGATGTTGTTTGGGTGGCCATCAGGCAGCACCGAGCCTTCCTCCTGCTGTCTGTCCCAGGGCACAGACTATGGCTTGTGGGTGGAGGGACTCTGCAGCTCTTGCTCTCTTCTCACCTCCGTCTGGCTCATGGCTCCTTTCCTCTTGCTGTGCTCTCAAGCTCTGCTCAGATTCTTTTCTTCACAACGTCCCTGCAGCTCATTCTGCTTTCTTGGCACTGCCCTGACATTTTCCTATCAGCCACAACTGCAGAGCAGTGGCCTGAAGTCTAAAGCTCACCCTCGCGTGTGTTTTCCTTGAGCCATACTGCGATTTACAAGTGACACTGAGTAGCTCCTATGCTTTTCAGTGGGGGCTGTTTTCACGAAAATGGAAACGTCTGGTATCTCTTGAGTAGGGAGAAGCAGTTATGCCGGGCTCCACTTATGCAGAATAATAGTTTAAGGGGCAGAGACAGACCTGTGATCTCCCCAGGCCCTGTCACTCGGTTTAGCCTCAACTATACAGGCAGGCTGTTCCTTTTTTCTTGTATAACTTTTAAGCAGGTGCCATATATTTCTAGGATATTTTCTTGCTGATAATATTTGGCTTATGTTTACAACTGTTAAGTTCCTTAATTCAGGAACTTTTTTTTTTTTTTGGAAAAGGGGGGATATTAGGAGGGCATTTTTGGTAGACTTCACCTCTATTTATTTTTAATATTTTTTTTGTTGTTTTTTTGTTTAAGACAAGGTTTCTCTGTGTATCCTGGGCTGTCCTGGACTTATTTTGTAGACCAGCCTGGTCTTGAAATCACAGAGATCCACCCGCCTCTGCCTCCCAGAGTGCTGGGATTACAGGTGTGAGCCACAGTGCCCAGCTAGACTCCGTCTCTACCAAGGAAAAAATATTTACAAGTCATCCTAGTTTTTGCTTGGTGGAGGTTGGCAAAGGCAAAGTTTGCTTCAGGATTCCTAGTGCCTGTCACCGCTTGGCCACTCTGCTACAGCAGAGGAGAGCAGCCACAGGGGGCTGTCACTGTGGCATGGTTGTGTTTCACCAGAACCTCATCTACAAGAACATGTACGGTGCCGGATATGACCTGTGGGCTGACCTGTTTACCAGCGCCCTGGCTCGGGGCAACCAATGTAATCATGAGAGACGACTGGTGAGTGAAACTGAATTTGGTACTGGGCAGTAAAAATGACATATTCTGAAAGAACGGCCATCCGTGGTCAACTCAGCAAGTAATACATTGCTTCTAAACAAATGAAGACTCTGGGAAGATTTGGCAAATTTCCCTTGTGTGTATCATTGAAAATAAACCATTTGTATGGGAAGGTACTAGTTTCCCATGTCACAGGTGAAATGGTGCATGTTCAGAGCTTGATGGCTGCAAATCAACAGCATGGCTTTCAGTTCTGCTGGGGCAGGGCTTTGCAGTAAACCTTCTGTCTTTAATGTTTGTATTGTCTTTAGAGTGCTGAGGTTCATGCTAAGAAGCACACTACCACCGTTATGCATCCGGTCCCCACCATTTACCTTCTAATGGTCGTACTTTTGGAAAATTCAATAGCATCTGAAAAAAACAAAACAAAACATGTAGTCTTACCTGGGCAAGAAGATACAATAAACACAAGTAAAAGCTTACAAGTCCAAGGAAAGCCAGTTTACAAGTTCAGTAGAAGCAGTGGCTTGCCATTTAAACTCACAAATGGGATTTGGACCTCTAGTTATCAATACAGATGATGAATGGGTGCAGCAATCTGCCTTACTTCTAAAATCAGGAGATCCCTAGGACAAGGTAGCTAGCTAGACTTCTCAAATGGGCAAATTCTGGTCTCAGCAAGACGCCTCCACAACTGAAGTGGAGAGCAACAGCAAAAACATCTGAAGTCAGTCTCTGTCTTCCACATGCACATGGACACATATGCTTGCATACGCGAATACATGTCTCAATCTGTCTTCTATGTGAACGTGTACACATATCCATAACCTGTACCCACACCACATACACATGGAAAAAAAATAAAAATAAAAAAGGCCTGATTAATAGCTAAACAACGATCAATTCTCAAAGTCAACATAAGTACGTTTCTAAGTTGAAGGCCAAGGATGTAAAAATTCAGTAGAAGTCAAAGGTCAACCAGGAGTTGGCTTATTTATTCCTTGAGCACAAATCTTACCTCACAAACTCATACAAATCTTTGACTTTCAACAATTCCCCAGATTAAAACAAAAAACAGAAAACAAAACAACAACAACAAAAACAGGTTGTTTTCAAAATGTTCTCTATGCTAGACATACTCTTTCTGAGGCCCCTTCAGTCCGCCTCGCGGCCAGGCAGGGTCTCTCTTTTATTTTCTCTGTTAGCAGCCAGCCCAATTAACCTTCGCATTGCTGTGGAGAGGGAAGACAGAGTATGGACCCGCTGATCAAAGCACAAGTGACATTGAAGACATGCAGGGAATCCCCGGCCATGACCCCGGATGCAGTGATTGCATCAGTGGCTGCCAACACCGCCCTGGCAGGGGCACATGCCAGTGTCTGGAACACATATAGGCTCCTGGGCTCCTTCCTTGTTGCAGTCACAAAAAGGATGAAAAAGAAAGAAAGTAAAGAAGCTGAGACTGTTTCCCAATCTGTGTGTTCCTACTTTAAAAATCAACCCTTTCCTCCTCTTCTGGCATTTGCTCCAATTCATGTTTCTAAGGCAACGATTTAAAGCCAATATGATTTCAGAGATCCGTGTGAGACCATTAAAATACAACCTGCCCCTCTATAGTCTATCAGCCAATCAACTCATGGCTTCTATATAGAAAAATCAAATGCGGTTTGTACATGTGGGTGTGGAGTTTTTTATGTGTTTGAGTGAGGCATGTGGATTTAATAGTGGCCATCATAGCAGGACTAAGACGGCCCATGACCACACTGAAAATGCTGCCTGGGGGTACCCACTCCTGCTGTTTTCCATTGTGTATGCTTACTTTGTTCTTTGGGATACGGGAAAAGGAACTTTGTCTTTGAATTAATGAAAGAAAAGAGCTGAGCACTTTGACTGAGCAGGTTCCTGGACGACATAGAGAGAGCTATGATGTTGTCACAACTCTAAAAGCTCAGGAATTTCTAGCTTTTTCTTCTAGACTCAGTGCAAAACACATGTGATTTAAAAGGCACCAGAGAGCTTGCAAACAATGCCATTTATGAATGACAGACATGATCCCTGATTATAGCCAATAACAGCAATTGTAGTAAAAGCTGGTTAACACACTGGGTTCCACTGGATGTCATGGAACACGCAGATTGGTACCAGGGTTTCCAGGGGACTCTTGGAGGGCAATGTTACATCACACCACAGTTACAGGCCAAGCTCTGCCCACAGCTGCTATTACCCGGGAGCTAGGTGGGCTCTGCAGTTCAAGCCGAGAATTTGCAAAATCTCCCCTGGCTTCACCAACAGATGAAGCCATTTGTATAAAGTAAGATTATTAAAATGTCAGAGGGACACAAGGAAAGAGGCTAACAGACTTTGATTTATAAGAGCCAACATTCTTCCCTTTAGAAATGTTTTTTGTTTTAATTTTTCCTGCATGCTAGACAAGTAATATATCACCTAACTCCTGCTCCCTGGTTGTTCATAAATTTATTATACTTTTAGTGGGTGTGTATATGTGTGTACACCATAGTGCAGTGCTTTTGTGGTGGCCAGAGGACAGCTTGTGGGAGTCAGATCTCTTTCCCCCACGTGGGTTCCAAGGGCTGAGCTCAAGCTGTCAAGGTTGGCAGCAAGGATACTCACTGAGCCATCTTGCTGGCTTTTCCTTCTGGTTTTAAAACAGCCAGTTATATATAGAAAACCGAGGTAAGTGTGACCTGGAGAAAAATAATTAAGTGGAAAATATATAGTGGAATAGGGCAAGTGCACGTTTATATAGCCAGAGTGCACATTTCTATAGGAGACAATGGCAGAGACACGATGATGAACAGTCCCGCCATATTTGGTACCTCTTTCCACTGACTTTCTTTAAAAGCACATCTTAAATTGATATGTAAAAATTGTGTCTTCTAGAATCAGTTTGGGCACCAAATTAGTGCTGTTCTAATACGGTGCAATCTTTTTTTCATATTATCTGTATAAACACAAATGCTATGGTACATGTACAGAGGTCGGAAAACAACCTGTGTGAGTCAGTTATCTCTCCTTCTACTCTGTGGGCTCTGGGTATCAAACACAGGCCACCGGGCTCTATCCACTGAGACACTTTGATCCACTGAGCCGTCTCACCGGCCCCACATGTGACTGTTTAAGGTTAAAAAGAGTAAAATTCAGAAAGGCACGACTTCACCCCTCACTTGTAATACCCATATTCTAAGTGCTACATGGTTACATGTGACGAGTGGCTTTTACTCTGGGCAGCATGGATGCTGAAGGCTTCCCTAATTGCAGAGTGGTGGAGTGGGCAGGGCTGTTCTGAGTCCTCCAAACGGCACTCACACGTGGCTGAAGGGCATGAACCGCAGATCCGAGAAGACAGAGGGTCACCTTGCACCAGCTGCAGGACCCAGCAGGAGTTCTGCGAATATCTGTTCAATAAACAAGTAACTATGTGATCAGCCCAGAGTCAGGAGGTCCTGCTTCTGTTCTGAGGGGTCGCTTTTCCTCCACAGGCTTCCACATAGCAGAAATTTAGGTACAATCAATCATGACCTTAGATGCCTTCCGTTGTAGTAACTCAGAGGAATTTTAACAAAGGCTAACATTTAACACAGGCTAATAGTTTTAATGTTGGAAAAAGGCCTTTTTGCATGATTGTAAAAATCTTGTTTTCAAAACTAGAATTAAGCTGTGTGTATTTTCTGAGTGCACGTTGCTTTAAAAATAATCAAATAAAAATGAAATTCCTATTTGTTTGTTTGTTTGTTTTCCTAGCATGCCCATGGTAAATCCAAATGACTGCGCTTGGGGCTTTAGCATTCCATTTCTTATGAATGCATCTTCCAGATGGATTGCTGTAACAGTTTTCCTCACGCTCACTGCAGTGTGTCCTGCCATGACCTGGTTTGCATGGACACTGACCTGTAAGTTGTGAGAACAGTGTGGGTGATGAATTGACCAGCTTCATGGTCTGAAAAATAAAAACAAAAAACAAAACAAAACAAAAAAAAAACCCTCAATGCATTTTCATAGGAAACAGTTTTTCTCCAGTGGGTCAGAACATGGTTGTGCAAAAATTGAAGAAGGACGATTCCCACGGCCAGCAGCCACCTCTGGAAGGATCAAGGATCACCAGTTAATGTGTTTTGGCTTAGAGTCCTTGACCATACCGCCTGCTTCCAGCTGTTCAGGGACAGGTGGCCCCAGACTAGGAAACATACACAGATGTAAATGAAAACAAAACACACTCTGGGAAACAGGCCACATTCTTTAACTAACTCCACAGTGACGGGAGTTCCCCCACCATCGACAGAGGCGCACAGGCCAAAGGTATGGTCTAACGCCCACCAATCACTCTGGCAAGTAATGCTTCTGTTGTAGATAGACTACATGGTGTAACTTTAGCAACCGGGCTAGTGTTTTGTTCTACAAAATGACTTTTTTATTTTATTTTATTTTATTTTTTTACTTTATAATTAACACTTTGTGATATTTGTGCTTTTGACCAAAGATTGACTGCTACTGTACCTTCTCATTTGTGTTCTTGATTTACTTTTCTGAAAACTGAAAAGGTTGGAGAATAATGAAAGAAAAGTAAAAAATAAGTCACTATTGCAGGACTTTTAAACTATATTTGACTAAATAGGCTTAAACATCAACTTTTTAAGTATGCTTCCAGTCAACAGGTAGCTAGATTCATATAATGACTCCATCTACCAAGCTTCTATTCATCCCGAGCATTCCCACTCATGCCTGCTCAAGTAGAGGGAACTCTAGGAGGTTGTGACTCCTGAGGTGTGTGCTCCTGAGGTGTTGCTGTTGATGGCTGGGCAGCGCTTTCCTGTCCTTACACTCAATCTGCCTCCTTGCAACTGGTTCCCATAGTTCTGAGTCCTTTCTTATGGAACTGGACAAAATAGGCAGCCTCCTTATTCCCCAACTACACGTGGCCATTTTTGCTCACCTTCACTTCTGTGCTTTGGGCCCATCCCCTCTGATTATTTTGGGGGTCACATATCAGATATCCTGCATATCAGATATTTATAGTATGATTCATAACAGTGGCAAAATCACAGTCATGAAGTAGCAATGAAAAGAATTGTATGGTTGGGGGTCACCACAACATGAAGAACTGTGTTAAAGGGTCCCAGCATTAGGAAGGCTGAGAACCACTGCTTTAGGCCCTCATTACAATTGCACAGCTCTATCCATTATTCAAGTTGTCTTCTTTTAAGACACACACTTTAAAATGTTCAGGCTATGTTAACAATGTGGTATTTAGAAGAAAGACAAATTTGTCTATATTCTCATTTGCGTGAAGAATTGTTCATCTTAGACAAACACAGAGTACAATAGTGTCAGCTGGGGAAGTCACGGGGAAGGAAGGATAGAATACAAAAATACAGCATGAGAGGAGGAATATGTTCTCATATATTCTATAAAATGATAGGATGACCATAGGTAAGTGGTAAAATAGATGAGCATATCTATTAGATATTTAAACATAGCTACTGGAGAGGCTTTTGAATGCTTTTAACACAAAGGAGAGAGGACAGATGTATAGATATATTAATTACCGTGATCAATAACTATGAACCCCAATATCACCCTATACCCCACAACCACGTTGGTGAACGTTTAACCAAAACTTCAAAAGTACTATGAAAAAAACGTTATGTTGCTCAGAAACGACAATAATAATCTGGAGGTGTGCAGCTGGTAAAGGCAGGGCTGGGATGGCGATGTCCTGGAGCTGATCACAGCGTGGCCCCTGCTCCAGCCTGGGCAGGCATCACTTCTCTGGCAGCCCTCTTCACTGCTGGCTCACTTGCAGCTTCACGCAGTGGAAATCCTCAGCTATTTTCACATGAGTTGGTGCCAAGTAATTACTCCCAGCCTATGCAAATGATTTTTAACACCTAATTACACAACTTTACTTTTACCCTGTTACCATTTCTGGATGTTTCCAGCCGACAGGAGAGCCTGTTAAGCTACCCGGCCTCGTGTTCCATCTTTAACATACCAGCTTATAGTTTTGCAACATCTGAAAGTTTGAGGAACTTGTTTCCCCAACTGTTGACCAAAATATTGGACAGCACAGTTGGATCTCTCTGTGGGAATGCACTAGAGACCACCTAGTGGCTGACAGGGAAATATTTATCTGAAGTTTTTTAAACAGCTGGGAATTTAATTAGCCATATGTCTTCTCTGTACTCAAATGAAAGTGTTCCCTGATTGTAGAAAACAACCTTCCTCAAGGGATTTCCCCATGGACCAAACAACTCAAAGCAGCCTTGTGGTGAGGGGGTTTTAGTTAAATTAATGCTACCCAACTGTCAAGGTCATAGGCTGTTCTTGGCCTCTGTGTTTGAACTGTATGTTGCGTGCTACTACAAATATGCTTTCCCAGAAATCTAAGAAGCATGCCAGACAGTGATATCACAAATATTATAAGTTTTGTGTGAGTTAAGAAGCCAAATATTTGTTTGGAAGCCAGTCTGCCTGCTTTGTGGTTGGTGGCTGCAGATACAGAGAGTACAGCGGAGCATGCCAGGTGAGTGTGACCATATAGCACCCCCATCTTGGCTTTTCACACCATTCTCCAATAAAGGAACCAACATTTGTTAGGGCTATGACTTATCATAAAAGTGGGGCCAGAAATGTGTGAGTCCAGATTTTTCCCTATCTGTAAACTGAGGAATCTTGAAGAATCCTGTGAGACAGGAGTATGAAAGAAGGATACTAACTAAGAGAATTTCCCATGGCCAAAGTCTGAATCATTTCAGAGACAAAAGAGCGTTAGGCCATTATAAGCAGTACAAATGCCCATGAGTTCATAGTGATGCAGATATCATATATGTGATATATAATAAATGGGGACAACAGACATATTTCCAGGACAAAAGAATCCCCAATGACCAGATTTGATGCCTTCGAGAAGGTTGCTAAAACACTTTGCTCTGTAAGGGTGGCTTGTATATAGTGACCTCCCTTTCCAAAAGTGCAGTACGGAGGGAGGAAAAGAGCAACTGTCCAAACACGGCTGTAAGTGATTCACGGTCAGTAGTTAGTCATGTTAGTCTCATATGATAAAATGGGTCCCTGGTCACCTTCTAGGCTAAGGTTCTCAGCCTAGAACCTTAGACTAATGAGAAAAACATTATTTTAGATGAAGGACATTCTACAGATATTCTGAAACCTTGTGACAATTATGAAAAATGAGGAAAGCCAGAAGGCTTAAAAGACATGATAAGCTGTTGTGAAGAGCTTTGGGTAAAAAATCAAAGCAATCTGAGAAAATTATGAAAGTTAGTTAGATAATACACCTTAACAATAAAATATTAGGTTATCATTGTGGCAAATATACCGTCCAGTCTAAGATGCTAATAACAGGGGAAAATGGGTGTGCTGCTCATTTTCTTTGTACTATCTTCATAATCTTACAATGTGTTTTATTATTTTAAAATGTTTGTGCTTTTGAAAAGGGGGTAAGGTGTGTTTGTATGGGTTGGTTGGAGAGGGCTGGAGCAAAAGAATGGGAAGGTCAAACACAGTCCATGTAGAAGAGCCATCTTTGGTAGAGCAGGGTAGTGTGTTCCTGCAGTCTTGGCACTTGGGAGGCTAAGGCAGGTTCCAGGCCAGTTTGGACTCCATAGGAAGATCCAGTCTTTAAAAAAAAAAATTACTTATATAAGATTTTACCTTTGGATAACAAGTGGAATTGAGGTTAGAGATGACTCTCATACTTGCCAATTAAAATTACTCTAGAAGTTATATTTATTTGTTTTGGAGAGCAAGCCTCATTTTGTAGCTCAGGCTAACATCCAGTTCTTCCTGCCTCCCTTTCCTGGGATTCCAGGTGTGCCTGGTTTGACTCTAGTTCTTTCTTTCTTTCTTCCTTTCTTTCTTCCTTCCTTCCTTCCTTCCTTCCTTCCTTCCTTCCTTCCTTCCTTCCTTCCTTCCTTCCTCTCTTTTTGTTTTTGTTTTTTTTTCAAGACAGGGTATCTTTGTGTAGCCTTGCCTGTCCTGACTCACTTTGTAGACCAGGCTAGCCTCAAACTCACAGAGATCTGCCTGCCTCTGCCTGCCTTAGTGCTGGGATTACGCTACCACATATGGATAAAACTCCTGTTTCTTTCTTTCTTTCTTTTCTTTCTTTCCTTCCTTCCTTCCTTCCTTCCTTCCTTCCTTTTCTTTTAAAAATAATTTATTTATTTTTGTTTTATGTGCATTAATGTGAAGGTGTCAGATTCCTTGGAATTGACATTACAGATAATTGTGAGCTGCCATTTGAGTGCTGGGAATTGAATCCGGGTCCTTTGGAAGAACAGACAGTGCTCTTAACCAGTAAGCCACTTCTCCAGCCCCAAGACTCCAGTTTCTTAGTGTTTTGATTTCAATAAATCTGCATTCCTGCAAAATTGATTTGACTTCTTGTAAAATTTCATATTGTTGTATTTGTCTTCTTCCCATCTCTTTCCATATGAAAAATATTAACAAAATATACTTATTAAGGAAAAACAAAACAAAACTACTGAACAAATTTTTCTACAAATGAGTAATTTTATAGTATGTAAAATTTTTCTGTGCCCTTGTCTGACTGGCTGTCACAGGTGCTGTAGGTAATGCTAACCGTATTGAACAATGATGACGTGCTTCATGGCCCAGGCTTTTTAGAAGCCATCCATGCTGGTCTGAAGAAGGTAGCCTAGTTATTGCCATGGGTGATGACAGCTCCATTAAAAACGGTATGTGCATCAGGAGTCACCTATTTATTTTCATTCTTGTCAATTGTAACTTCTGATTAACAATTGCTTCTTGGGTCTTGCCTGTGACTGTATGTGTAGAATAGTGATGGGTGGTTTGTGTCTGTTTTTTACTGTGCATGGAACCTGACTTCCCAGGTGCAGAGAGGCCTAAAGAAAACTAAGGTAGGAAAAGCTTAAGCTGGAGCTCTCACTCTTTGTTGGTGGGCCTTTGACCCTTGGGGAAATAAAGTATCAACAGCATCTTGTTGAAGGCCAGTCAGGCCCGGGAAAGTTAACACACATTTACAAGCTGCCACTTGGCAACCACAGTATCAACCTTGGGAGCTTCATGGACTTACTTTTGCAGGTTTGATTGAGGGCAGATCCAAAGTGACCTGGTTTGCAGGACTGGCAGCCCAGGCCCTGAGTGTGGTGCAGACATCTGTGATTCTGGTTCCCTGGCTACAGTACTCTGGGTCCATTATATCTATGTTGTTGCAGACAGGCCTGGCAGGGTGCTCTCGAAACTCTTGTGTTGTCATAGAACCCAGGAGCACATTCTTCACACTGAACACCTGAAAGAAGAGAGAAGAAAATGGAGGGTGGGCATTTGGTGTGGAGTTTTGGGGTATAGACTGAGGCTCTAATGGTAGGTGATTGGGCTTCTCTGGGAACAACTTCAAGGAAAAGTAGGAGTTCAAAATTAAACAAAGTATTCATTTTAAACCTGTTATTCACTGAGAAAACAGAAAGGTGTACTGGTTAGTTTTATGTCAACTTGACACAGTTAGTAGCATTTTAGCAACTAAGAAAATGTTCTGGACTTGTGAGAGCTATGTCTCTTTCTAAGCCAGTGCTCTGGCACACCGTTTAAGGATGAAGCCATGTTCATCTCAAGCATCAAGATTGTGAAGCCCAATGGTGACAAGTCAGACAAATTTGAGTCTGGCATCTTTCAGGCACTGCTCACGTTGGACATGAACTCAGATCTCAAGGTGCAGTTGTGGGAACTCAACATCACCATGGCCAAGAAAATTGAAGTAGATGGTGGTTGGAGAGCTATCATAATTTTTTTTACTGGTTCTTCAGCTGAAATATTTCCAGAATATCAAGTCCGGTTAGTTCCTGAATTGGAGAAAACATTTAGTGGGAAGCATGTGGTCTTCATAACTCAGAGGAGGGTTCTGCCCAAGCCACCTCTGAAAAGCCATATGAAAAAGAAGCAAAAGCACCCAGAAGCCACACCCTCACAACTTGGTTTTTCCAAGTGAAATTGTGGGTAAGAGGATCCATGTGACTCTGGATGGCAGCCAGCTCATAAAGATTCACTGCCAGAAATGGCCTTAGGTAATTCAGGACATGACAGAGAGAGTGGAGATTAAGAAATTACAGGTTAAAAGAAAGAGACAGAAAATTTAGGATAGTTTCCAGAAGGAATTCAGTCAATACTGAAGCCCCGAGTTTATTCAACAGCTCCTTTTTAAAGACAAAGCAAAACAATTTCCATCAGTACAAGGATGGGGTTCATGGAACAGTCAAACTTTTGTTTTCTTAGAGCACACTCCTGCATGGCAGATATGGTCCAAGGTCTCACAGACACGTTAAAGAAAACTGGCAAAACACCGGCATATTTCTGTTTCAAGGTAAAGGCCAGGGCGAAAACACGTTTTTCACTGAATACTCAATAACAAAGCAGCTTGCCAAGCAAGCAGCTGTCCATGCACACAGCTTGAGAATGAACTTTGGCTTCCCACAGTTCATCTAGACAAAGCACAGCAGAACAATGTGGAGCGCAATATGGAAACTTTTTCTGGTGTGTATAAGAAGCTCACGGGCAAGGATGTTAATTTTGAATTTCCAGAGTTTCAGCTGTAAAGAAAATGACTGAATAAAATGTCATTCATAGAAGAAAGAAAGAAAAAAAAAGAAAGAAAATGTCCTCACCAGATTAGCCTGTCGGAAGCCTGTGGTACATTTTCTTGATTGATAATTAATGTGAGAAGCCTTGGTGTGGGCAGCGCCACTCCTGGGCTAGTGGCCCTGGGTGATCTAAGAAAGTAGGCTGAGCAAGCCATGAGGAGCAAGTCAGTGAGCAGCACTCTTCCATGTTTCCCGCCTTCTTGCTGTAACTTTTTTTTTGATAATGGGCAATGAAACTGAGCAGTAAGCTGAGATAAATCCCTTCTTCCCCAAGTTGCTTTTGGTCATGCTGTTTTATCACAGCAGTAGATACTCTAACTAAGATAAAAGATTATTTAGATCTATAAAGCCTTTGGTTAAGAATGGACTCTAGTCTGTCTTTAAAAACTACGGAATTGGGGCAGATGATTTTTAGGTCTTTACGTAACTGGAGTCAGTCTTCCGGATCTGAGGAGCAAAAGCTGACCTAAGTCCATTCTCCATGGGGAATCACGGTTTCTGTCCACGCTACAGATGAACATATGTACAGATGAACATATGTACAGATGAACAGGTATGAATGAAGCAACCATGAGGCGATAGTGCCAAACAGCTTGAGAGGGGGTCTAATAAAGACAGGCAGAGGATATCAGGGTTTGAGCTCTGCAGTATTTAACATTCTACTAGCATGGTAGCGAATGTTCCAACGCTCTGCCTCCCAACCTCAAGGCAGCTACAGTTGTTTGAGGGCCCAAATGGTGGTTACATTTAGTCTACATTTAGTCCATCTACTTAGAAATACTCTTAGTCTCTAAGACTGACCAACCAAGCCAAACTGTGCTTACAGAAAAGGAAGAACAAAGAATTAACTAAAATTACGTTGTAATTAACCTCAGAAGTAACAACCAAGAGAGTCAGTCCAATGATTTGTGATTACACCGGTAACTCCTATTAAAGAAAACAACATTGCCACATCTTCTTAATGTGAGTAAATCAAGTAGACCCTATTTAATATGTGATTACTAAATATGGAATGACTAAATGTGACTTTTTCTCACTTGGTCAGTTTTCTAAAGCTTGACAATTCTAATCCAGGTGAATGAGTCTGTAACTGTCACTAGGTTTTCAGCGATTCAAAGCTTTTGCTAAGTAAGCAGTCACTGAGGTGGCTGTGCCTTCTGAGCAGTAACCTTGGTTCTGCTCTCCACACCTGTCCAAGGCAGACAAATAACGAACATGTGATCTCTTCCATATTGTAGTGTGAGATGAAAGAAAACGAAGCTCCATGCCTGTATAACCTTGAGTACAACAGGTTTTATCTGAGCTCCAAGAATTCTGGTCACAGGAGTGAACAAAATACTAATTGTTTGAGGAAACATCTGGACACAGGCAAGGATGGCAGGACTGTCCAAAAGAAGGATTGTCATAATAACTTTCAATGCACTCATCAAGGCAATTTCCTTTCTACTCAAGTGTTCCCAGGAACAGTGCGTGCATTAGCCAGTGTGGCTTTGTATGCTTTAGGACAGTGTTTTTCAAAAACTCAGTATTTTAGATGTGCAATCACTCGATACAAACTTTTAGAAGTATAATGAAAGTCTCTAAGATATGCCTTTAAAGCTTTAAAGCATAATATCCCTTTGTGATAAATGTGTCATATCTGGCAATATAGGTGCAATGGGAAGACATGAGTTATTTACTGATTTAATCAGACATTTTCTGACTCACAGGATGATTTTCAAGGGTGGTTAGAACGATAACCTCCCCACCCACAGCCATCATTCTACACTTAAACACTGTTGTGCCTTCACTCAAAGATTTTCCATTGTGAAATAAGAACAAAAATTTAAAAACTTTAAAATGAAAAATGCTCATGAATTCCATGCCCTTTCACAGTGTAAAGCATGTCTCTGTGTCTGGATCACAAAGTTCAGCAAAGCCATGACAAGGGCAAGGGCAGCAGCTGGGAACCCCAGGCACTGCTCACAACGGTGGCCTATCACCTCTCTGTGGCAGGAGCACTGACCAGTTATTCAGTCACATGTCTTGTTGTTAGAGCCTTGGGGATGATGGTGGCATGGCATGCTGCATAAAGCAGAGAGAGTTGTCCTGGGGTGGGGCAAGTGGCATGATGAAATGACTCTAGCTCTGATTCTGGAGTCATAGTCATAACTCAAGTCAACAGAGTGGGTTTGATATGTGCTTAGAACAAAGTCTGGTGTTAATGAGGACCAGGCTAATGTTTGGTAACTAATGAGTCACCGATTCATTCAATCAATAGCAGGTCATAGACAGCTGAGCTTTATGTTAGTTCGGGCAAAGAAACTGAACAAGCAATACATCTTCAATGACTTAAGTTTCCATATCTATGTGCTGGATCAAAGTGTAACCTAGAGGTGGTAAAGGCATAAGAACCTTTCTCAGGGTGTCCAGGTTTCCCTTTTTTCCTACATGAGGTGGAAGAAACTCAGTCCTCTTCTGTGGCATTGCTCAATTCCCTGAGCTCATCTTCCCTGTAAAAAGACGTGATGGCTATTTGACAGGGCTATCGTTGTTCTTTAAGTCCATCTGTTTGTGTATCCTAAACAATTTATAACTTAGAAAGGAGGAAGAGGAATAGGAGGAGGAGGCAGGAGAGGTAGCAGATGTAGGTAGTAGCAATAATGACCTAGTTAAGTACTGTTTGCTCAGTAGTCAGCCAGGCCCACTCACAGGCTAGGAAGGAGCCACCTCTGTGGACCATGATTGAAAAGATATCACTTGTACTTGACAGAAGATTAACTGGACTGCAGGTTTCATGGCTCCCCAGGTTGATATCTGTTTGGGGAGCAATATTCTTATTAATGTTTCCATTGTGGTCAGAGAGCTAACTGCATAGATTGTAAAAGCCATGGGAACTGAATTTTCAATGGGAGTTGGAGTTCCACGTAAGCCCTTGTTAATGGATATCGTATAAAATGAGTTGCAAGGCTGTTGGTGACCCTGACAGAAAACGTGATATACCCAGTGGCAGAGATCTTATTTGTGGTGACAGCCTTGTCCCTTTCTTGATCTCCCATTCTAGTGGTTGGATGAGGCTATCTAGACCCTGAGTTTACAGGCTAGGATGGAAAGCTAGAGTATATGTCCAATTCACTCCTTAGTGTTTCCATGTTTCCTGGGACTCTTCCAATCACACTACACTACAACTCCCAGAAGCATGGGTTGCTTCGATCAGTCCTTAAAAGTCCCTAATAGAACTCTGTAAAGTCCCTTCATCATGAATGAAGCATGGCAGGAAAGATTTCAGGATATTTCGTATACATAGAGTTTGGATAATAGTATAATAGTCAAATTCCCAATATCCTCCCTTTAAAACCTTCCACATCCCCTTTACCTGCCTTTAAAACACCAACACTGTGTGAACCACCACATTTTCTTTCTTCTCCTTCTCCTCCTCTTTCTTCTTGCCACATACCATGACAGCCATGATGCCCCAAACTGTAACTTCAGCTGAACACCCGTCCCAGCAATATCCCACAACATGAGATTTATGCTGACACTGGCCTCCATGTGGGCTGCAACTCAGCTCGATTGTACTGTGAGGGTGACACTGGCAGGCTGCCGGGGTCAGAGGAAGAAAGATATTGGTGAGGAAGAGGCAGAGAAGTATCTTGATCCTTAGTGGCGTAGCTCATGTCTCCTTCATTGGGGATAACTCAGGATTTACATATGGGAACACTGAGCTGTAGTGTAGGCAAAACTACCTGTGTAGTACTTAGAACAGCATTTGGCACATGGTAAGTGCTCTGTCAGCACTGCCGAACAAAGCTAATGAAAGGCTTAACATAAGTTGCTTTACATAACCGAGTACTCTGATGTTACTCTTGGAGTCATTATGCCTTCAGTTGCGGATGTGTGTGTGGGCAGAAGCACACACTGATGGTATACATTTGAAGGACCTGACATAGGCTTATGTGTTGAAGTCTTGGTTCCCATGGCAACTTTTTTAAAAGGTAGGGATTTGGGGAAGTGATAGGATTGTGTCCACATCAAAACCAGATACAGGGGTAGAGAAATCAGTATTTGAATAAGCAAGGGGAAATTGTACACATTCCATAAGAACATTATATTAACAGGGTGTGTTTCAGAAGGGTCTAACTTCCTCCTGGCTCCCTTCTTGCCTCTCTGCTTCCTGGCCACCACAAAACAAGTAGTCGTATTCCATGTCACCATTATGTCATTTTGGTCTGTTTCATCCAAGCCCTCTTCCTCCCCAGCCCCGTGTACTCCCCAATATGGAACCAGCCAACTGTGGACTGAAACCATAGGCCCAAATAAACACGTCCTGCTTTTCCAGTTATTTCTTTCAGGAATTCATTAAATGGCTAAAAACTAGCGCACACTGAAAGCGGTTCTCTATCACCTTCATTCCCTACATTTCATGAGTTGGCCTCAAAAAAGCTGTCGGTGGATAGCACTGTTTCTCAATTTCAGGCTCAGTTCACTTTTTAGGAGACATTTGACGAAGTTAGGACACGTTTTTTGAATGTCACAATTTGAGGAGAATGATGCTTACATGTAGGACATGGATGAGGCAAAAACCCTATGATGCACAGGCAAACTCCTCTCCCCCCACACAAAGAATTATCCAGTTCCAAATCTCAGCAGGAATACAGCTAAGCAACTGGCAGATTATATAATGTTTTTGGACGCTCATACCATTACGTATTAAGAGAAAAATACCTTGGTTAGAGTTCATCCTAGCCCCCAAATTCTAGGATTCCAAATACATGTTTTGGACCATTGCCCCAGCAGGCTCACTCCAATTTCTGCAGCAAAGTCTGGTTCTAGCATGGCAGCTTTGGGCATCTAACTATTGGCTTATGGGTAGGCTGCTGTTTGGAGTGGATGCTAAACTTGATCTGTTAGCTCATATCCCAAAAAGCATCGGCTGGGCTCACAGTCCCTCAGCAGAGCCATTCAGAAGGACATTCACCCATGGCCCCATTGTGCAGCTGTGCGGACATGCTGACTGAGAACCTTTCACACACAGCTGGGAGAACTTGAGGCCCCACCCCCAAGGCCATTTCAACACAGTTTTGCAGCTCATACTCAGCTACATCCTGCTCACCACAGAAATCCCCCAGTGAATTGGTGTGAGGAATGAGGTCAGGCTTTTGAGATAATGAGAAAAGATGCCTGTTCAAACTCTGCTGTCTAAGGGTCTTGCTGCGTAAACAACCGAACCCAGGAGAGTGGCTGTCAAAAGGACACTCAGCCTCATCTTTCAAATTGTCTGGGAATGTTATGATTCTATGATCTTCAGTTACCTAATCAATCTTCAGGTGTTTACAGTTACTAATCCACCGTGGCAAAGAAAATAAACTTTCTTATTGATTTTTTTTTTAAATATATTTTTACTTGGCAATACATTTGCCTTTTGCTTTGTTCTGATTATTTTTGGTTCTTTGAGACTGGGTCTTGTTGGGTAGTGTAGGCTGCCTTTGACCTTGTGACCTTAGCTGCCTTAGCTACCCAAGTGCTGTGCTCACAGATGTGCCACCATGCCTGGCTGGGACTTGAGCTCAGCTGCTTGTGAATGAAGCAGTCATGGCTTGGACAATGTTTCTCAGTAAAACAAAGTGAAGCATCAGAGTGGAAGGGGCTTGCTGAGAGGATGTATTTCAATAAGAGAGAGAGAGGGGGAAACAAAAGAAGGTAGTTGAAAGGGGGTAAAACTGAAAAAAAATTTGGTATATACCTGTACATAATTGTCAAAGAGTAAATAAGTAAATAAAAGAATAAAGGGCCTTTTGCAACACAGTATAGTAAAATACAACTACAGAGAGAGAGAGAGAGAACAAGATTAAGTGATGTAAGCTGGCCTCTTGGCCTCCTCTTTCCTTTGTGCCTTCTGGAGCCAGTTCTCAACCTTTCTCTCACAGACCTTCACACACACAAGCATAGACTCTCCCTCATGGATGACTGCATCAGATCTGCAGCATCTCCACCTGTTGGGTTACCAGCCCTGAACTCCCATTGGATGTGGCCTCTTACCCTTCTTCACAGAGAAGACAGACCAGCAAGAGCGAGGGCCTCAGACTTCCCACCTCCAAAACTCCAGCTCAGGGTGTGCTTCTTCACTCCTCAGACCTACAGAGGAGGCCCGCAGCGCAAGGTGGTCCTGCTGCCCTCTCTCCCACAACCTGCTTCACCCCCTCCTCTCAGCTGACTTCTAAATATGCTCACAGCTCTCTCCTCTGACAAATCACCTTTCGATCTCACAGTTCCTCCTGCTATGGCCCTGTCTCTGCCCCTTTGACATCTGGAAAACCACATTTCTTGGAAACTTGTTTTCTTGCCACCCCAATTTACTTTCAAAGCCAACAAAGTATGTCTCTCTTCCACATGTATGTATTTCTCAGGGTTCTCATATAATTGCCCTTTTACTCTGCCCTTGCTTCCTTGGTGCCCTTTAGTTTATGTCTCTTGCACATGTGTCTGTGGGTAGCTGCAGACCTACACTGACCCGGTTTCTTTTTGGTTATCCCACAAGCACTGGAAACCAGTTGTGTCCAAACATGCCTTCCTCTCTCTGCATATCAGGTATAGACTCTCCCGCCAGGAAGGCTGCATTAAATCACTAGCATCTACAACATGTTTTGTTGCTAAATAATGTCATCTAGCGAGCTCTGAATGGAGAAAGCACCATTATCATCCACCCTGCTGGTCAGTGATGCAGCCAACATCAGCCACGGTTTCCCTCAGTTCTCCATCCTAAATGTGTCTAGAGTATAACTAGAGCACACCTAGATAACGAGAGTTCCTCTTGGTAGCTTTTCTAGAGTGGTACCCACAGACCTTCTAACGTCTATATTCCTCATCTGCTGGCTCTCTGTACGACCATCACAATGGTTCTTTCCAGGGTACTTTGTTCAGATAATCTACTGTACTTGGATAAGGCCCAAACTTCTCTTTTTATACTGTGTCTGAATCTCCAGACTTTAAGCCCAGGGCTTCTTGGTAGTGGAGGCATTTCAACCAGGGAGCATTTTAAAGATTCACTGGTGTGGTTTTGGTCAGCACAGTGCTAGGGTGTTGTGAGTTATGCATTTAGTGGATGAGAGCCAGAAATGCTAGAGAGCCTCATAAAACAGAAAATGTCTCCTACAGCTTTTAAACATTCCATTGAACATGCATGAAGGGAAAAAAAATAAGCCTTGACAGTACTATCTAACATTAGAGAATAAGTCCACGATTTTAAACACATCGACATGTTTGTAATACACCTGCCTCTATGGCTGTCTCATATTTAGCATTTGCATATACAAGCATATTTTTACTTTATTATGTCTTCTGGTATATTTGTGTTTCTGTATAGTCTCTGTTTATTAACTATGTTTCTTTTATTAACATCAGCACATTGTATTAGTTTACTTGGAAGTTATAAGTGGAAATGGACTGAGCGACTATATATTTCATTTCAAAGAATGGTAGAAAATGTGGAGTAAAAACGAGAGTGCTATGGTCTGGGTCTTAAGAGTTCCTCAAAGGTTTATATATCAAAGTATTATTCCTCCTAGTGGTTCCATTGAGAAATGTAGGAGTGCCTTTTGGTCACGGGGAATATGCCTTCAAAGAGGATAGTTGGGGGCCTGTCACTTTGCCATGAGAAGTGAGTGTCACTGTTACACCACAGCTTCTTGCCATAATGGGTTGCTTCATTACCCGCCCCTTATATTAGGGCTGAGTAACCACACACTTGACCCTTTTAAACTGTGTGACCAAACAAACCTTCCTCTCTATGAGTTGGCTTTTTCAGGCATTTTGTTATAGTAACAAGAAGGCATATCACACTGGGATGTTGAATCAGATGGGGTCAAAGACCACTATATAATTTACACTGAGTTTTTTTGTTTGTTTGTTTGTTTATGTGCTAGTGCACTGCTATAACCCCCAGGACCTCATACCCCTTGATGGCTAATCTCATCTGTCAATTTGGCGACATCTAGAAACACCTGAGAGATGGGCCCCGTGGCATACTTGCAGGGGAGTATTTTGTTTAGGTTAATCGAGGTGGGAAGATCTACCCACTGTGAGTGACATCATTCCCTGGGCTGGGATCCTAGACTGTGGTCTGGGGAAAGGAGGTTACACACATGTATTCCTTGCTCTCTGTTTCCTGACTGCGGACACAACGGGACACAAGTTCTTAGCACCAGACCCTCTCCACCATAAGGGACTCTATCTGTGAACTGTGAGGCAGAATAAACCCTCCTTTCCTTATGTTGCTTTTGCCGAAGTATTTTTTGTCACAGCAACAGGAAGAGTAACGAAGACACATTCCATGCTGTTGCTGTTTGCCTCTTTCATCTTTGCATCAAAGAGTGAGTTTTCAGAGTTGTGTCTACAACTAACTTATAGTAAGTGCTCCGTAAAACTTCATTCTATAAAGCATATTTCTATTTATACCATTATATCTTGAATTGAATCTAAAAAGGCCATATTTTTCGAACAAAATCAGGCAGAAGGGATGCAGAAGACAGGGGAGAAAGCTGAACAACCAGGGTTGAATTGACAGCTCTGTGTGTGAACCAGGTCTCAGCTGGCCACTCCTGGAAATGAGCATGTGGGCGACCAAATGACAACGGTCCCTGTCAGCTAAGGATTCTGCAACGCATGACTCACTTCTTGTAGAAACAGCTAAAGATTTACAATTACCAAGTATAATCCGTTCTAGGGTTTAAAAAAGAAGAATGGCAGGTTGATATTAAAGAATGCCTGACATCCTTTTGATTCCAACAAAATTTTATGGAAACAGATATCCTATAATCTAGGTGAGTGGAGTGAAATCTTAACTGCCTCACTGTGCCAGACAAATGAAAGGCAGGCGTTTGTGCAAAGGAGTACCAAGCATTAAAAGATCATTCGGTCTTCTTTTCATGTGCCCTGCTCTTAGATGATTGCTGATTAGGTTTTTGTTATTGTTTTGTTTTTTTGTTTGTTTGTTTGGCCAACACAACACAAACTAGGGATATCTGGGAAGAAGGAACCTCAGACGAGAAAATGTTTTCATCAGATTGGCCCGTGGACAGGTCTATGGGCATTTTTACCACTGATGGCATTTACCACCCTGGCCAGGTGGTCCTGAGTTGTATCAAAAAATAAGTAGAGTAAGCTACAAGGAACAAGTCAGGGAACAGCACTCCTCCGTGGCCTTTGCTTCAGTTCCTGCTTCCAGGTTCCTGCCTTGAGTTTCTGCCCTGATTTCACTTCCTGATAGATAGGAAAGCTAAATAAACCACACTCTCTCCAAGTAGTTTTTGTTATTTTATCACAGCAGTAGAGAGAGAACTAAGAAAGCTGCAAATGGTAATGTGACAGGGGACTCTCACACAGACTTTGGGATACCCAAGTTTTGTATCAATTCCCTCTTTCCAAAGCAGTGAAGTTGGTAGTATGATCTTAAGCTCACGAGTATGCAAGAGTGAAATGTGTAAGGCTTTCCTCTTCTAGACATTCTGGGTCGGGGACTACAGTGGACGTGCGGTTCCCAGCCTGGGTCCTCTTTCTGGTAGGCTATTGTTCCTGCCCTGAAGCTGTTGTGGTATCGAGTCCTAAAGGCTCGTAGCTGTCCTCTTTACAAAATAGCAGCCAGCCACATGGCTGCAGGTAGAGAGGAGGTGGCAAAGGTGGCAATGACATGGCACGGGCAGAACTACTTCCCTGCCTCCAGGTAGACTTAGCTCTGGAGCAATGCAAGCTCCAGAGTGCCCTGTGGGACCAGATTGAATTCTCTCTGCAATGGAGGCCGCGTCTTGACTCTTTGCTCTTCTTCTCATGCTCCTCACTCTTCTCAGTAAATCACATGCATTTGTCTCAGTCCAAAACCCAGATCTAGAGCTTCTGCTGGGGTTTTTGAGAGCTGGCCAGGACAAGCTGCTCTTGTTTGATTCATAGTCCAGGGTTTTCCACAGCTAGATGTAAGAAAATGATTACTTTAAAACTAATCCAGTGAATATATTATAAAATGAATTTCAAATTATCTACTTACCACATCTATCAAACACCTTTTTAATATTGTGATATATATGTCTATATTTTGTCTTGAACTGAGAACTATTTTAGTCTAAGAACAGTATCTCATACCCAGGAATGATACAATGCCAGGACCATACGATTCAGAGAATAAATCACTTATTATAATATTATGTTATAGTCCTTGGAATGTACATAATTAGAGATATTTAGAATATGGATTTTAATAAGTTTGAGTGTCATGATTGTCATTAATAATATCCCTTAGAGGTCTAAAGCTTTGTTAGTTTTCTCCTGTTCTCTCTTTATTTTACTCCTCTTCGAGTTGTTCTTATTTCTAAATTTTATTTTTAACATTTATTTATGTCCACATGTGGGTATTTGTTTGCTCATGGAAGTCCAAAGAGAGAGTCAGATCCCTTGGAGCTGACATTGTAAGTGGCTGTGAACAGTCGGATGTGAGTGTTGGAAGCTGACCTCTAGTCCTATGATACAGCAGTTAGCATTCTTAAGCACTGAGCTGTCTCTCCAACCTGGATTCAACCTTTTAGATTGCATCATCTTCCTTTTTGTAACTCATGGGATGGTTTATAGGCACAGTCCTGGGCAGCACTCCTCAGGGGAAAAGTTAGGCTTTATGGACAGGAAAAGCATTATGGTTTGCATTTGTAACTTGAGAATTAGTTTCTACCACAATACAACAGAACCTCACATCAACTATCAAACAGTCCTCCGCCTGCAAGCCTGAGCCAGTTTAATTAAAATGGACAGATAAAATAACAGATCACCTAGGTAAACGAAAATGTCAGAGAAACTGAATACTTTTTCATGTAATTATATCTATTGTAACATTTAATGCACTAAAATTTACTTGTACTTGAAACTAAAATGTAACTAATTACAACTTCTGCCTCCCTCTTTCCTTCCTTCTCCTTAAAAGATCTTGTAAAACAGAAATGCAACTGAGCTCAAGGATATAAGTGTTTGATGGTTAAAATTGAACTTCTGAGGCATAATGTATAAAATTTAAGTTTATAACTCATTAACGCTGGAGTTAACACACTGTCCAAAAATGGCCAGACAGTGATTATATTTGTCTTTGAAGCAGTAAGGTCTCTGGGAAAATCCTCAACCCTGCCTTTCAGTCCAGAAGCAAATATAGGTAATATATGAAACTGGGCCCAAGTATGTTTTGGCAAAAATTTCTAGAGCTAGCATGACAATTAAATAATAATATTTCCACAAACATTCAAAATTGCAATTTTAGTCAAGAGATTTGAATTTTATCCATGAATAAAACACTCTAGGCCATTACTAGGGCATGCTGTGGTATGCAATTTATGTTAGCTATTTGGCGGTTGGAATAATTAAACAGATCCATTTCCATTATTCAAGAAACATCCCACTAGAGTCCGAAAGTAGCACTATAATAGAATTCTGTGGGGATACTTACAGAATCAACCGGGATTTGGGAATGAGCCCAGGACTCTCCTTCTAAAGGCTGATAAAAACAGAGGTCTATGGAGTACGGCACATCTGGCTTTCACCGGACTGGTGTGGGAAGCACCATAATTCTGTGTTTAAAGAAATAGTGCAAAAGTTCAGTGATGAAAGTACAATGATGCTGCCTAAGCGGCCCCAGTACCTGGCAGCATCCCCCCTAGCTGTGAAGGGCTTCACTGTGGAGCTCAAGCAAGGCTGACGTCTATCCCAGCACTCGGGCTGGGCAGTGTTTTGACGGCACATTCATGGCTCCTATGGGGCTCTACCATGATTGTGTTGAACTGCAGTCTTAGAGACTATTGGTCATGGCTGGCACAGCTTCCTTGGAGACCGTATGGGACAAGCACTTCCTACCTCACTATCATGCTTATGCCAACAGGGTCTCCTTTCCATTTTTCTATCGTCTGTGATGAGGCAAAATGGGTGGCCTCATCATCAGTAACTCTCTCCACCTCGACTCTAAGCTGCAGAGTCACCTGACTGTTTCAGGTTTGTAGCGTTGCTCACATTTCAGTGACGCCAGAGGAACGGAAAAGGAAGTTAGAGTTAGGCCATATCTCGGCTGCAATCCTGGATCTGCTGTGTGCTGGAAAATATCTTCTCAATTCCCTGCACATCTGATAAAGACACAAACTGCGTCGCTGAGCTGTTAGCAGCGTAACAATGTAATACTGGATACAAAGGGCGGTGTGGCTCGTAGTTAAGTACACAATGAATGTGACATCTCTGCTGATACTTGTACCTCCCGGTTTCTTTATCCTTGGTCTTTATCAGAGACCTCCCGGGGTAGAGTCCCAGGTGAACCTGGTAGTCTCTGGTAAGGCAAAGGCCGGAGCTGCTCCCTGTGGCTTCTTTCCTGTACGGCGTGTGTTTCCTCCAGGGGTGTTGACTATGAACTTGATAGCCCAGCCAGCAGTGGACGAGACAGGAAGGAATCAAAGAATGTCAGACGGAGGAGACAGGAAGCAGTCTCCCCGTCCTCATCTATGCACCTCGCCTATAACGGTTAGGGTAGTGCACGGAGTTGATTTTTGGTTCACTAGGAATGGTCTTGGGACCGAGCAATGTCAGCATGGCTCTCTCCCGGATTGTGAGCTAGGCAGGAAGAACATCCCCCCCCCCCCCCCCCCCCCCCCCGTCGTCTATAAGTATAGCTCATGGGTCTGGGAAAACCCCTAACCTTCCTGACAGGTCTGTTCATCAACCCATCTCTAAAAGATTTGATCAGTTCATTATGGCTCTGGACCGCAGAGCAGAAAACAATTTGGAATCCTTTAGAAGATGTTACACACGCCCAGGGGGAGGGGGGAGCAGCATACAGAATAATTAGCTACATTCATAAACCCTATTACTGGGAAAAGGTTTTGATGCTGTTGCTGTTGTTGGTTTTGTTTCGAGACGTTAGGGAGACAGGCCATGAACAAATAGACATATTTGCACTTTTTAATTTGCTCTTTTTGGATTTTATGCTTACCAGCTCAAGGTTCATTTGGCTTTCATTTATGAGTGAGCGAGAACTATGACCTAGCAAGAGTCTCAAAATGAGTCACCAGCTTTGGTCACGTGATGTGCAAGGACTGCCCCTCAGAATGTGGGCTCCTGAGGAGCCTTGGGGCCTGTAAGACCCCTCCCACAGGAAACGTAGTTGAAGGGAGAGGGTTGGATGTTGGGCCAGCACGGAAAAAGTTAGGAAGCTTCTTTTTCTAATTGGCATCTCCTCTTTCTCAGCTCTCCCTCAGGAGGTGAGGGGGTGGGCAGTTTGGTAGGAGGGGGTGGGAGGGAGCATCTGCTTAAAGTCTCCTGCCGCGGGGCAAGGTCTGAGTACAAACAAAAGCCTCTATTGACACACCTCTGTTTGAAAAGTCTCTACACACATGTTGGTTATTAATTGCTTTTGGAGAAAAGGCCCCAGGAGGGAAGAATTTATGCTATTATTGCTGTTTATTATTGTTACACAAACAGTCAGTGGCTACTTCCGTAAGCCCCTCAAACAAATCACTGCAGCTTCTGGCTTCCCTCCCTGGATAAAGCGCATGCGCGACACTCTGCGTGCAGCTCCGGCGTGTTTAGGAAACCGTTTGGTTTATAATGCTTCCCAGATGTTCTAGTTTTTGCAAATCAGTTTACGATGACCCTCTTCTAGCAAAACTGAGAGGGAAACAGTTCAGGAATATGTTTCTCTCTGTTTTCTTCCCCCGAGGTGTAGGAGTTAATGGGTACCTGGCCTCATAGTGAACAGCCATGGTGAAGTCCACGGGAAAAGGAATGTTGTTGATGACAAATCCCAGGCCAGTCCCAGGGATATCCCTGGCAAATCCAGGTCCAGTTCATGTAACAGAGCTCCCAGATATTGGGTCTCACAAAACAGCAACAATAGCGGACACCTGGTCAACAGTCACAGGGAAGAATGTAAATTGCTTTCCTTACAGTCAAGGCCTGGAAAAGTTTAGAAAGCCAATGAAAAGGATTTCCTGGTGTGTATATGACCTATCTGAGTCACAGACAGATTATTCCAACCTGGATACAGTCCAGAGGCCAGCTGAGAATAACAAACTCATGTCTCAGCCTTGGAACCTGTGTTACTTTCAAGGATGAACTTGAAAGCAGACACTGTTCAGTTTAAGTTATCCATGTACTGACAAACTGAGCATATTCCATACAGACAATCTTGTTTTTCTCATAACTGTAGAATTCTGCCCAAAATATGGAGGGAAAAGAATGCTCCTGTGCACAACTTCCTGGACAGAACACCAACAGCACAGGCTCTAAGAGCAACAATCAATAAATGGGACCTCATGAAACTGAAAAGCTTCTGTATAGCAAAGGACACTGTCGCCAGAACAAAATGACTGCCTACAGACTGGGAAAGGATCACCAACCCCATATCTGAGAGATATGATATACATATCTCTCAGATATGATATCTGAGAGGGCTAATATCCAGAATATATAAAGAATTCAAGAAGCTAAATAGCAACAAATCAAGTAATCCAATCAAAAAAATGGGGTCAGAGCTAAACAGAGAATTCTCAATAGAGGAATATTGAATTGCAGAGAAACACTTAAAGAAATGCTCAACATCCTTAGCTATCAGGGAAATGCAAATCAAAACGACCCTGAGATTTCACCTTATACCCATCAGAATGACTAAGACCAAAAACTTAAGTGACAACGCATGCTGGAAAGGATGTGGAGAAAATGGAACCCTCCTCCATTGCTGGTGGGAATGTAAACTTGTACGGACCACTTTGGAAATCTATCTGGCACTTTCTCAGACAATTAGGAATAGTGCGACCTCAAGATCCAGCTATACCAATCCTAGGCATATATCCAAAAGATGCTCAACTATACAACAAGGACATTTGCTCAACCATGTTTGTAGCAGCTTTATTTGTAATAGCCAGAAGCTGGAAACAACCCAGATGTCCCTCAACTGAGGAATGGATACAGAAATTGTGGTACATTTACACAATAGAATACTACTCAGCAATTAAAAACAGGAAATCATGAAATTTGCATGCAAGTTGTGGGAACTAGAAAAGATCATCCTGAGTGAGGTATCCCAGAAGCAGAAAGACACACATGGTATATACTTACTTATAAGTGGATATTAGACATATAATATAGGATAAACATACTAAAATCTGTACACCTAAAGAAGCTAAGCAAGAAGAAGGACCCTGGGTAAGATGATCAATCTTCATTCAGAAAGGCAAGTGGGACGGACATCAGAAGAGGGAGAAAACAGGCAACAGGACAGGAGCCTACCACAGAGGGCCTCTGAAAGACTCTACCCAGCAGGGTATCAAAGCAGAGGCTGACTCATAGCCAAACTTTTTGCAGAGTACAGGGAATCTTATGAAAGAAGGCACTTTCTCAGACAATTAGGAATAGTGCTACCTCAAGATCCAGCTATACCAATCCTAGGCATAGAAAGACCTGGAAGGGACAGGAGCGCCACAAGGAGAGAAAAAAAAAATCTGGGCACAGGGGTCTTTTCTGAGACTGATACTCCAACCAAGGACCATTCATGGAGTCATGGAGATAACCTAGAACCCCCCCCCCCCCCGGCACAGATGTAGCCCGTGGCAGCTCAGTCTCCAAGTAGAGACCCTAGTAATGCAAATAGGGACTGTCTCCGACATGAACTGATTGGCCTGTTCTTTGGTCACCTCCCACTGAGGGAGGTGCAACCTTACCAGACCAGAGGAAGACAATGCCTATCAGTGGACTGGGGGAGGGGCATGGGGAGATGAAGAAGGGAGAATGGGATTGGAAGGGGACAAGGGATGGGGCTATAGTTGGGATACAAAGTGAATAAACTGTAATTAATAAAAACATTTTTTAAAAGAATGCTCCTGTGCACACTTTGGAGATTCTGACTGTGCATTACAATGAAATGCACTTTCTTCCCCGTATCTATTTTGTCCAAGCACGAGAAACACTCCTCCTCCATCTATCTAAGGGCATATAAGCACAAAACTTGTGACTAACACATTTGCTAGACTCCAACTATGTCAGTCTCTATACTGGATGTGAGCCTGGGACACTGGAGATAATAGTCATCAATTACCTTAGTAACCCCCACCCCCATACACACTCATAGCCTCTGCTCAAATTCTGCCTCTCATTACTCTGCCTGTGTTTCTGCAATAGCTCTTGGGTGTTCTCTCCTTTCTCTCCTTGGCGCACTCCATATTCCACGGTGCTGCCAACAAAGCCTTTCCAACAAGTCCTTGCTGCCAACAGAATAATACTCAAAAGTATTTAGACTGGAGTTCACGTTGCTCTGCAATCTACTCTGAGCTGCTCTCTGTCTGCTGAATGCTTGTTTGGTAACAATTAAGCATCCGCCTCTGAACAGGGCTTACAAAGAACAGGCCAGGGCCTCCACCACAGAGCAGAGCAGAGTTCCTGCACTGGAGACAGAAACAGAAAGGAAAAAACTGCCCTACGAATTGGGCTCTAAGAGGTCAGAGGTATATTTAAAGTTAGTCCTGTGCAGTGTTTTTCAGACGTTTGAGTTGTATTAGTGGGCAGTATAGGAGAACTCCCAGCCCCACCCATCCATTTGCCTGATTGCTGCACTCATGACCCAGATGCAGCTTGTCGTGATCCCCCATATAGAAAACTACACTTTCACCTCTGTCTAACCCCCCTTCACCCCTGGAGAGTCCATAGACAATGACTGACAGATGGGGGTGGCGTTGGTTAGAAGGGGCTGGCCTGATGTCTGGGGGAGCAGGACAACTCTATGTGAAGATTAGGGTCCTGATCTCCTCTGAGGACTGGACCATGCATGTTCCTCCGTGATGCCATCTTACTCTGAATTTCGTTCTCTTCTTTCTCCGCTCTCTTGAGTTTTCCTGATGAATGCTGATTTAATAAATCCCAAGCAGTGAAATCCTGGCTCAGATTCTGTGTCTAGGGCACCTGGCCTGAGACAGTTGGGATCAAACCGTTTAAGTAAACCATAAGATGCAGTTTGGGAGATGAGTAACTTACTCTTCCACTGGTGATAAGAATCCTTGTATGTATCTGTCCTGATGGTCACTGGCAAGGAACACTAGTACAACTGCAAAAATTGACACCTATGTTCATTTAAGATGTCTGGCAGTGTGTATTCACAGTCTGCTAGCAGACAATGCTGATTCCTCTGCTCTCTGTCATGACATAACTCCAAAGGGTCTGGACAATCCTGACGTTCTACAAACTATCACCCTGATCCCTGAAACTAAGACCTACTAACATAAGTCTATTGTTCAAACATGAACTTGTGTGAAATGTACATGTATCTTATCTCTGACCACCAACTGACAATGTAGATATAAACACAAGTTTTTCAATATAGATAATAAATCACAAGTAATTCTGATGATTCAGCATATGAATAAAATGCTCTTATGCTTCCAGCTAAAATTAGCATCATTTGATATAAAGACGAACGACAAAATTCATGTTAGTAATTTAAATTTTCATATACTTTTAGTAAGAATCACATTGAAGGCAATTAAAAAGAAACTTGAAAGAAAAACCATGAGAGAAATAAAAGCTTTATATTTTAGTGGCAGTACTTTCTGTGCCCTGTCTGAATTGTGCACAAGGACACGGACATTTTTTTTTTTACTAGGCCCAGAACACAGTAAGGTACACAGGGGTGGGTTTTAACAGAGGCAGAAAGTGTGATGCCGGGTCCCCTTTTGTGTGTCAGGATCACGAGCTCCCCCGTAGCTTAAGAACTTCTGTTGACTGGTGGAAGGCACCTCCTCTGGGAGGCTGTCTGCTCTCTGCCAACTCCTGGTTGTGAGAACACATCAGGCCAGCCCCCGTGCCTCACCTAGGACAGCTCTGCTATGTGACTTACACTTTCACACTTCTCTGAGAGATCAGGCCCAAGAGCCCACCCTCCCCTCACTTTCCCCTCCTTAGTCTACTTCCGGAAGTCCCTTATACGTTTATGATGAACAATTTTCTAGTTAAAAAATATGCATTTGAATCCCCAGGAAAATCTAGCAATTCAGGTGACACTAATAGTATGTATTTGTGCATATATGCAAGCATGTATACAAGACACATGCATACACACACACACACACACACACACACACACACACACCTACACAAAACAAAAACCTCATACAAAAATAAGATCTTATTATGTATTTGTGCTTATACTCAACCCACACAATTGACTTTGTGGTTTACTTACTAATAGAATGCCCTATGGTACCCCTGAGATGGAAGCAATTAATTGAATTTGCATGGCAAAGTACAGAATACCAGAGAAAGACATGTCTGAGTTAGGGGTAAAGGGACAAAGGGTATTTTCTATGTCAGCCACACAGAGATGGCCATTTCTGTCCGGAAACAGAAGAGTGCATCCTGGGTGCTCAGAGTGGTCTCTCAAAGTGTTGTCATGGGCCATCTTGACCAGAGTCATTTTGGGGTACCTGGCCAACATGCACATTTCTTGGCTGGTCCCTGATTTCCTGATGCAGCATCTCTGGGGTAACTTTAAATAAATTCCCTCCATGGGGAATACTTGACCACAGTACAAGTAGAGGATCACTGATCTATAGCCCAGGGACCAAAGGAGGAGAGCAACAATTCGTTTCTTATTCTTCTCTTCCAGGAAAGCCCAGATGGAAGAGAGAGACTTTCAGCCCAGGGTCAGACTGGGATGGTCATGGGATGTAGCATGAACACAGAAGCAAGTGGTAGAAAGCAAAGTCACCACAATTGGTGCTCAGGAAGCTGGTGGAAGGAGCAGGAGCCTGCAGCCTTCTCGACGTTCTTAGGCATCTGAAACCTGCATCCCGTCGGCACTCCCTTACCATGCTCTACACTCTCCTCCACAAGCCAGTTGTTGGTGCGCATGGTGGTGTGTCTCCGCAGAAACAGATGCCTCCATTTTACTAGCATTGCATCAGCAGCAGCACACATACCATAAAGATGTGCCAAGTGAATGAACAAGCAATTGGGTGGCACCCAATTCATTTTTTTCTATTACAATTAAAAATCTTGCCCTCAGCATGGGAAGAGAACACTCACACTTTTTTTTTTGAATTTTATTTTTTTCTTATCAGTTACATTTTATTAACTCTGTATCCCAGCCGTGTCCCGATCCCTCATTCCCTCCCAGTTCCTCCCTCCCTCCCTCCTCTCCACCGTGCCCCTTGCCAAGTCTACTTGGCAAGGATAGGGGGGACCTCCTCCCCATTCATCTGATCCTGTTTTATCAGGTATCTTCAGGACTGGCTGCAAAGCTCTCCTCTGTGGCCTAACAGGACTGCTCCTCCCTTGGGGGGGTGGGGAGGCCAAAGAGCCAGTCATTGAGTTCCTGTTAGAAATAGTCCTTGTTCCCCTCACTATGGGAAACCAATTGGTTACTGAGCTACCACAGGCTACATCTGAGCAGAGGTTCTAGGTTATATCCATACATGGTCCTTGGTTGCATGTCAGTCTCAGAAAAGACCCTGTGCCCTATATATTTGGTCCTTGTGGAGCTCCTATCCTTTCCTCATTAGACTAACTCCCCTTCTTTCTTATGATTCCCTGTACTCTGCCAAAGGTTTGGTCATGAGTCTTTGCTTTGAAAACACTGCTAGTTAGAGTCTTTCAAATGCGCTCAGTAGACTCCTGTCAATGTTAAATGCGCATCCCATCTGTCTTTCAAAACGAGGATTGATAATCTTACCCCATGTCCGCTCTCTTGATTATCTTTTTTAGGTGTATAGATTTCATTATGTTTATCATATCTTATAGGTCTATATAAGTGAGTATATACCATGTTTGTCTTTCTCCTTCTGGGATATTTCACTCAGGATGATCTTTTCTAGATCCCACCGTTCGCCTGCAAATTTCATGATTTCCTCCTTTTTGATTGCTGAGTAGTATTCCATTGTGTAAAAATACCACAATTTCTGTACCCATTCCTCCGTTGATGGACATCTGGGCTGTTTCCAGGTTCTGGCTATTACAAATAAAGCTGCTATAAACATGGTTGAGCAAATGTCCCTTTTGTGTACTTGAGCAAACTTTGGGTATATACCTAGCAGTGGTAGAGCTGGGGAACACTCACACTTTTGCGCTTTGCACATTTGCTGTCAGTCTCACCCTGGGTTTTCTGAGTGACGGTGCTCCCTAGCCATCACAACAAGCGGAAAAGTTGGCTTTCTACTTACAATCCCTGCTTGAGATCCATAATGTTCGCGGTATTAACTCATTTCAACATTTTAAGTGCCCACCATATGGCAACTACTAAAATATTGTGACGTAGATAAACAGCGCATGTATTTTAGGTAAGTCTGTTTTATGTTTTCTTTATAGTTATTGCCTGAACATAAACAGCAACATCTTTCTAAGAATCTACATGTCTCCATCATAAACAGGAAATATTAAGGACTCTGAAGAATGCAAGCATAGTTGTTGTATGGGGATCCTACCTACCTTAGTTTTAGGCCAGGGACAGTGCCAGTCTTCTTCTTGTGCCTTAATTCCCATCATCAAAATAGCAAATCTCAAGCCTCATGAGGAATCCCATTGACTGACTAGATAAAGGACACATTCCAAGAAACTGTGGGACAATGGGACCTGCTTTCTCTATTTAAATCTCACTCCTAGAAACTGCCTTTCAAGTGTTTTTTCTCCTTGAAGATGTTTTCTAGAAGTACTTTGACCTTAAAGAAAATATTGTAGAAAACAGTGACTGTTTTTGGTTATCTGTCGAGTTGTTTTTCTGAAGAAGCACGACTTTTGCCAATATGTGGTCCTGGCATACCTGGAATGTCTTGCATTATTGGGTATCAACCGCATTGTATATGATTGAAGCAGCAAAAGTAGTCATTTTTTTTTTTGCCACAATTTGTTCTAATTTGTATTTATTTGTCAGGTGCCATGCTACAGCTGGTATAATGATAAAACACAGACTCAGATCTCAAAAAAGTATCTGGTAACTCATGGCTGCATGATAAAACAAGCGTGGCTCAGTGCAAATAGTGCACAATAGGGACTAACGTTGAATGAGGCGAGATGTTTTTCTTCATGAAACATATAGATCATATTAGGGGCTTTGGTATGAGGACTTGTTTCACCTAGAAAAACAACTTTTCTGTAACAATCAATAAATATGCTTCTGCACAGCTGTTCAAAGTTCAGTTCACCAGAGCTGATCTCCCTCTGCTAGCGAAAGCCACACAACATCCTGGAGTGTCTTTCTTTCTCGGATTGTCCAGTGTAACGCAGAACACTGACAAGATACAAACCAAAGGAGCAAGTCCTTGGGATGTGTGAGATGGGACAGCTTCCTGTGCTTCATAGAGACAGAAATTCAAAGAGGTAGCTGGGGTGGTGTCATACGCCTCCAGGGAGGCAGAGGCAGGTGGATCACTGTGAGTTCGAGGCCAGCCTGGTCTACAAAGTGAATTCAGGGCAGTCAAGGCTACACAGAGAAACCCTTTCTTGAAAAATCAAACAAACAAAAACCAATCATACAAACAACAAACCCCCCCCCCCCACCGAGAAAGAAAGAATGGGGAAAGGGAAAAAGAAAGAAGGAAAGAAAAAAGAAAGAAAGAAAGAAAGAAAGAAAGAAAGAAAGAGAGAGAGAAAGAGAGAGAGAAAGGGACTAAGAAGTAGCCAGGGGCAGGTCTTGGTGACATATGAGTGGCATTCACACAGCCCATCCTTAATTGAGCATAAGAAGGAGAAAATCCAGTGTAAGGGCATGTGGAGGGACTGAGGATGTAGTGGAGACATGAGGGAGACGCCCCAGAGTTTGTCTGATTCACTAGTAGTCCTGTGGGGGATACTGAGAGGCCATAGGCCTAACATCATTTGTCCTGAAAAGTGAATTCACATCCAGGGAGACCAGCCTCTTCGTCTCTCCAAGACTCTCTGGTCCTACCCAAAAATCCAGAGACAAGAGGGTTCTAGGATCTCTCTCAACTAGAATGCACAGGTGTTCAGACATCCAACTGACCATACTTGGGGAGTGGAGCATGCTGGCTGGACTCATGGAAACATCTGGGTCAAAGGAAATCATTTCAGCTGTCCTGACCATCTCAAGGTCATTGCTTTTCAACTCCCTTTCCTATCATGGAATAAAGACCTTCCCTAGGACAAAGGCCAGATCAGGACTGAGTGTGCTAACTCATGTGTTAGAATAAGCACCCCAGCATTAGGCACAGGGAGAACATTCGTGGAGGTGATGCCCCAAGCCCCAGTAACCAACCTAGACAGAGAGGCTCAGCTGAGCCTGGCTATGTAGGTCTGCGCCACTGCAAGGTAGAATATGGAAATCACAATGTCACTAGCACATAGCAAACGTGCTGGCAAGTAGCCTTCCCTGCTTCATATCTGGGGAAGGTCTCCATGGACACATTTCTCCTATTTTCAGTATTTGAGTAATGAAGATGGAGAGAATGAAATGAAATACAATTATTTCCTCGCACAGCCTCAGAGTTTGCTCAAGCTAGGTGCTTCAGGATCTCCCTGAGTTCTTCTACCAGTTTACCTACAACTGCTTTAACAAAACCTGGACATTTACTACCACACGGATCTCTAAGGGGTTAGGGCTATGTTACACTGAAATACTGGGAGGTGGGTAGCAGATCAGTTGAGCTAGTGTGAAGGTATTCTATGGGTGATTTGTGGTATTCTCAGGATGCCCCAGTTTTCAGCAGGGACTGAGTATCAACCAGAAGTTCCGGTACAATGTGAACTGTGTGAGAGTCAACTCTTGTGTTCCAAGACTTTGTCATTGCAACATCTTGACCTTTAGACAACATAAACAGCTGTTGAAGTTAGAAAAGAAAAACTATGATAATATAAAAAGCTCGGAAAAATGCATCTCAAATCTCAGTGTAATAGGCTCAGAGAAAATGTAGATTTAAGACCCTTGTTTGGAATACTCTCAACGGTCTGTGTTTTTATTACCTCAGCAAATTTTATGCCTAATTTTACTCAAACAATAATTTAAACATTAAACATTGACATAGTGTTCAGAAAACATGACTAAAGCTTTTTGATATTTTCCCTCAAACCAAATGTCAGCTTAAGAAGAAAAAAAAAAAGTGAAATGAATTTCTTCACTCCAATGTGGCTGGGGAATGTCCCTGTAATTCTGGGTTCATTTTCATGTTGCTCTTCTAGGGTGGGACACGGTATTGTCACCTAGATATGAGTGAGGGCAATTTCATGGGACTTGGGGTTACCTGTGATGGACAGTTCCCCCCAGGGTGACATCCTCTCAGTTGTTTTCTTGAGTTTGTTCCCACACGAGCCAACTGGTCTACCAGCATCAAAACACATCCTCCTGGGCCTGAGGCTTTCTCACAGTGATCTGATTTGGGGTCTTCGGTGATGTTGTCAAATGGGGTGTGTCATGTTTTACTTTGCTCCCATACATTTCTCCTTCTGTGTAAAACTTCTAGAACACTGGACATGCTTGACTGAACTGGTCCTTCACATTTATTTTCTTATCGCCTCCACCTACATGTTTCCAGTAAAGTGACTTAAAATTTTAGCCCCAAACTATTTCCTTGAAGGCATATGTTTCTTATTTACCAGCTACATTTCTTTAGACACATCAAGGTCACTGTTCTTTTATTAGGTTAACTTTTTGTTTTTCTCTGTCTAAAATACCATGGTGGGCTGCCAAGACTTGAGAACAAAGAAAAGAGTTGGGTTTAAACTTCCCAATTGCATTGAGACCGAGAATGTTTAATTTTGCTAATTTTAGACTATACATGCTCATAAGTTTAGTGGTGTCTGTGAAAAACTCAAGAGTTCATCTCCCACAGGAATCTAAAATACATCTATATCCAAGATGTTACTGTTTTCATTAAGAGATCATCTAGAATATTTTTAGTCAGAGAGAGGTAGGGGAGCTGGTGTGGATTATATGCATGGGATAAAAGAAAGGGTGCAGAGCATGTGAGCTAAAAAAAAAGAAAAGGCGTGTGTGTGGGGATGAGGATAAATGTGATTTTATTCTATTGTCTACTCTCAATCCAGCAATACATAATCCCACTGATGCTTCAGCTAGGTGTGTTTAGTCTAACCTACTGGTATGCTGCTAAGATACACTGTCAGTTCTTGGGGGGGAGGGGAGGGAAGCTGGAAGGTGGAAGATTCTGTGTTGTGCTTTCAATTCTCTCATATCATTTTCTTCTCTCTCTCTCTCTCTCTCTCTCTCTCTGTGTGTGTGTGTGTGTGTGGTATCTTACAAGAAGTGTACATGTGGAGGTCAGACGACAATTTTCCAGAGCTGGTTCTTTTTCCACCAGGTAGATTTTGCAGATCAGCATCAGGTAGCCATGCTTGGGGGCTGGTACCCTTAGCCTGGGTCATCTCCCAGCCTGGAGTTTGCCAGCTTCTGTGGTGTGAGGACTCATTCTACAGGGCCCTGAAAAATAAAGCAAGAGCACAATTCCAAGTCTCTTTAGGCAATGGCCACAGAGATCCTGATATCACCATGAAAAGGGGGTTACTGGAAAATACACACAATACAGGCTTTGAAGCATGGTCTGGGGCTTGGGCACGCCAAAACAATTGGCTGTTTTCATGTCACAGGTGGATAGTAATGACAGACTCTCAAGGGAGTAACATTTACAGTCTGAAAGCATAGCATAGACATTTATGGTCACGTTTAATATCTCCAGTCTCATCAATGTTGTTCAGCTGACACTGAGCAAAATGAGAAGTGTAAGAATGAGGCAGCTTGCCCTGTACGTTCCGCTGTTTGTCTGGATGTGTGACTATCTACCACATTCAGCTTCACAGAGAAAATCTCATGCCTGATGCTTCAGAATGCCCATGTGTCTCTACTCCATGGCACTTAGACAGATACGAGTCAGCCCAAGAGTGTGTGAGCTGGAGTGCTGGCTTGGCTCTGCTGTGCTTGGGCCAGACCAATGATACAGGAAGGTCTTGCCAGTGTATGCTTATCACCAACAGTTCCCTTCTGGTAGCTATGTCTGTCATCCCTCTCTGTTTCCTGGTTATATTTTTCCTCTTTATTCTCCATTGTCTCATTCTCCTCTACCCATGGACATTTCTTAGACATGCTTATGTTGGGAAGGCTAAGAAGTTGCCGTAAGACATACTCTCTTACTGCAGGAAAATCTTGTGTTCAAGGAAACAACTAAAATGTCCACCATATAATGAATGGACAAGTTGAATGTGGTATTGTTATACAATGGATTACTTTTCAGTAAAAAAAAAAAATAATACTGATGATACAATGAGGTGAATTTTGGAAATATTGACAAAAAAAAAAAGTCAGGGACAATACTGAACACATGATTCATTTACCTGAAGTGAATCCATAGCGACAGAGAGACTAGAGTTCATATACAGTTGGGAGGTTGGGGAGGTGGTGATTAAAAGGAGAGTAGCCCGTTACCTTTTTCCTATTCTCTTTGGCAATAAACATATAACAAAACTCACCCTCCAACCACCATTCAGTGGGTCAAGTAACTCACTCAATCCTGCAACAAGTCTCCAGAACTTAATTTCTTTCTTTCTTTCTTTCTTTCTTTCTTTCTTTCTTTCTTTCTTTCTTTCTTTCTTT
>NW_026585644.1:12995526-13015323 GCF_907164565.1 Psammomys obesus
TTTCTTTCTTTCTTTCTTTCTTTCTTTCTTTCTTTCTTTCTTTCTTTTCTTTCTCCCTCCCTCCCTCTGTCCCTCCTCCTTCCTTCCTTCCTTCCTTCCTTCCTTCCTTCCTTCCTTCCTTCCTTTCTCTCTCTCTCTCGCTCTCTCTTTCTTTAACTGAAAATTCTGTCTCTGGTAACTGGTGACGCTCCTTTTGTATTTGCCCCAGCCCTAGTAACTACCCTTCTCTTTTCTGTTTCTATGAATATGATGTCTCTAGCTGGATGCCTCATGTAAGTGCAATAGAATAGTTTTGGTCTTTTTTTGTCTGGCTTATTTCATCTAGTATAATATCCTTAAGTTTTATCTATGTTGTGATGTCTGATAGCTTGTTTATCCACTCATCTATTGGCAAACACTTGGGTTACCTCCAACACTTGGCTATTTTAAAGGGTGCTGCTATGAGCAGGGGGCAAAAACATCATTTCAAAAACTCTGCTTTTAATTCATTTTAGGTACATATTAAAAATGGGGTTTTTATCTGGGATGAAGAAAATATTCTAACATTAATTGTGTTGATGCTCACACAGCTTATGATAGAAAAAAACAATGATTTGTACTATTTGTAAGCATGTGAGTCATATCAACAAAGCCTTTACAAATAACACACACATGCACAGAGCTTGCATGCACATATACAGACACACATGTACACATATATATGCACACATATACACGTGTGTGTTCACACACACACACACACACACACACAGATACAAACACACCTCAACAACCTGTTCTCTTAGCACACCATCGAAATCAGTGGCAGCGAGAAGACTAGTGTGCTGAAGCTTGTGTGGAAACTGGCTTGACGGCATCCTTGAGCCTAATTTTCCTGACCTTTGCTTTTTCTTTAAGCCAAAAATTATCTATGACAAAGACTCAGCCTGTTGCTTGGTAATGCCGATACTGGGGCTGATTCACTGGACAAAAAAATGAAGCATGAGGCTGTGACCCAGAGGAAATCACCAGATTCTCAAGCGTTTTATAGCTCTATGAGGGCTTGTGGAGCCCAAAGGCTCACTGTCCCAGAGCCCAGGATCTGCCCATTTGGTCCAGAAATACACTGAAGCTCTAGTTCCCTTTCACTCCTCTCTCAGTTCCACTTCTTTCTTTCGAGAAGATGCTTGAACCAGCACCAGGAGGGATTTGAGAAGGAAAGGATGAAGTAATCGGAAAGTAAAAAGAGGGCTCTGGTGAGATGTGTCAGGAGTGAAGGGTGCTGGTCAGCACATGGCGAAAGGAGAGGACTGACTCCCGCATGTTGTCCGCTGACGTCCACCTGTGCGTACACATGTAAATAAATCCAATAAAAATAAGGGATTAGCCACTTGAAAGTCGCCTTAGAGCGTGTCATCATGAATGAAGTGATGTGATAGACTCCTATATATAATTCTAGTATGAACTTTAGCCCAGCAAGGCACACACCTCAGTGAGCAGGCTCCTATACTAACACTTTCAAGGTGTTCTTTCCTTTTGTTTCAGCTAAAACTTCTTAAGAAAAGTAAATGGAGAGTACTCAGAAGTGTTTCTGTCACAGTAACCTTCAGATATGTGCTCCATGGCCTTGAACTAAGCACGCCCAGAATCCATCTGCCATCGTCCTTGAACTAGAAATTGCAACTGGGCATGCTCAACAATGCACACTCTAAGCTGAGCGGGCTCAGGAATGCACACCAAAAGTGTTTTCCTGTGCAAAGATACATAGTTCCCCAGATTCCATACTTTACTTTTGGAGTGACTGTGGTGCTCTTCATATCTATGACAGTTAACCAGTTTTCCTTCATCTTTCATCTTCTAGTTGTGTTTTATTTGCCTCCTAAGAACCAAGAGGAGGCTCCATTGTATTCTGTTACATTAGCAGAAGTCATATTTCCATGGGTTTCACAATTTGCAGTTAAATTTTGTGGTATTTCTTTGGTTTGCTCAAGTGAGGGAAATGTGAGCACCCTCTACTGGTCATTCATGATAACTTCAGTAAGCTTCTGAGAAAAGCTGTCTGCTGACTTCCTCAAGTTTGTGCTATTTGTTTTTCATTTGTTTGTTTTTTGTTTCTTTTCCGAGACAGGGTTTCTCTGTGTAGCCTTGGCTATCCTGGAATCATTTTATAGAGCAGGTTGCAGACAGCCATCTGCCTGCCTCTGCCTCCCTGAGCGCTGGGATTAAAGGCTGGTGCCACCACGCCCTACTAACTGTATTGTTTTCTTTAAATGACTCAGAGTTGACAGAATTCTTTTTGAATTTATAATGAGGGAATCAGGGCTGAGACAGCTAGACTCAACTTTGACTTGCACCCCAATTTACCTACCAGGACTTACCCTGGCGATCCAGAAGGTCAGAGCTACTCAGACCGAAGTGGTTGTGTTTGCACTGGTCGTAGTTGGCTCCTTGCATATTCTCTCTGCACAGGTGCTGGCGGGCAGGCTCTGAGGAGCTCATGCAAGGACACCAGATAAGGTCCCATCAGGATCACATTCACATGCCCGTCTTAGCAGCAACTGTGGGAAACCTAGAATGTAACCTAGCATTTTTACCCACATTCGATATACTTGTTAATTTTTATTAAATAGATTTATATTAATGTATAAATATAAATATTTTAAACAATTAGAATAATAGCTTAAAGATATCTTGAAATATCTGCCATATTTCTGGCAGGTTGGGAAATGTTGGTTAACTCCATGCACATATTTTTAAGAGAGATACAGGACCAGAAGAATGTTGCTAGTTTTTTAAAGATGCTGTTTTATGTAGCCCAGGATAGCTCTCCCCTTGCTACATAGCTGAGGATGACCTGTCACACAGTTATCCTGCCTCTACCTTCAAAATGGTGGCATTAGCCATGGGTGCCACCACGCTCCGTGTGTGCAAGTGTGGTATTGGGGAGGAAAGCTAGGGTCGCCTGGGCACCAGTCTACCAACTGAGCTATGCCCCCCCCATACCCAGAAGGTTGCTATTTTGAGACATGGATGTAGATTAATTATTATTGGAGCAATAAAATGTCTTTGAACTTGGTAGAGATGGTACTTAACACAACCCTCACAAGTGAATGGGTGCTCACTTTTTTAATGATAATTTTATGTTATGTCAATTTTAATTCAAAGAGAAAAGTAGATTTAAGAAAAAGAAGACTAGTTTGCAGGAACTCTCCTGGAACTGCTGGCCATTGAGATCAGGGAAGCCTATAGGCTACCTGCAGACATTCACTTTTCCCCACTTTCTTCTAAATTCATTTCCCCAGTTCCATGCCAGTTCTATGGAAGACCAGCTGCTGTGGCCAGGCCTCCCTTCATCAGTTCCCTCACCTCTGGCAGATCATACAGCTCTTCTCCTCTAGCCTTTCCTCCCCACTCATCCCTTTGTCCCAGCCTCCCCCTTCTACTTCATTAGGTATTCCCATGGCTGCAAGAGAAGCAAGTAGGTGAGCCTCACTCTCTCCATCTTCTGATATCTTCTAATTCTTTCTTCTCGACTTACTTTTTTAAAACTCTTTTATTTACATTTATTTTATCAACCTCTCCAGCATGTGTTGTCTCTTGAGTTTTTATCTTTTTCACCCTACTCCACCCCAATCCCTTCCGACCAGGTAAGAGGGAAAAAGGGTTAGTGGGAGAGGGGGCGCAATTTTCTTTCTTTAGTTGCTTCCTGTGGGTTAGGGTTGTAGGGTTCCTTGGAGTGAGTCCAATCCTCCTTTCAGAAGATCTCCAACCTCTTGTCTCACAACAGCAACCAAGAGCAGCAAGAAGGGAGCAGGAGCAGCCTTGTTCATTCTTGGAGCTCCACAATCTCTGAGCTCTGACATTTATTCTCTCTCCAGAGTCCTCAGATTTAAACTATCTGCAGCTGGCAAAGAGCGTCTCTCAGAGCCTTCATGAGGCAAATAGCCTGCGGCTTCGGACCATCTGAATCAGTCCCACATCCCATACCTGGGACCAAAACAAAAACATGTTTATATCCACAACGATAGGTGCTGATTATCCGGTCTTGTCTTTATTGGGTGGGTTTTGTTGGTGGTGGTTGGTTGGTTTCTGCTGCCCTAGGAGAGTGTTGCCTCATAAGCAATGGTTTGGGGATTCTGCCAGATGTGGCTCCTACAGAATCAGAGTAGAATGGTAGGTATTGGAGAGTGACAAGAAGCTATGGAAGCTTATGTAAGAAGTGGGAAATAGTAAGATCTGGAGAGGACAGGAACTCCACAAGGAGAGCAACAGAACCAAAAAATCTGAGCACAGGGGTCTTTCCTGAGACTGATACTCCAACCAAGGACCATTCATGGAGATAACCTAGAACCCCTGCACAGATGTAGCCCATGACAGTTCAGTGTCCAAGTGAGTTCCATAGTAATGGGAACAGGGACTGTCTCTGACATGAACTAATTGGCCTGTTCTTTAATTACCTCCCCTTGAGGGGGAAGCAGCCTTAACAGGTCACAGAAGAAGACAATGCAGCCACTCCTGATGAGACCTAATTGACTAGGATCAGAAGGAAGGAAAAGAAGACCTCCCCTATCAGTGGACTTGGGGAAGGGCATGCATACAGAGGGTGGAGGAAGGGAGGGATTGGGACGGGAGGAGGGAGGGAACCACAGGGGGATACAAAGTGAATAAAGTATAATTAATAAAGAATTTTAAAAAAAGAAATGAAAAAAAAAGTAAGTCAACAACCTAGAATAACAACCATCCCAAACCGGGGTGCCTAGATGCCAGATTAAAAATACAGTAACAGCCAGGCCAGTATGTCTCCACTAGAGCCCAGCGCCACTACTACAGTAAGCCCAAAGAAATGAAATGTCGAACCACAAGATAAGGACCATAAAATAGCCTTTATAGATATGTTAAAGTCCTTATAGAGGTAAATGAAGGCAATCCATTAAAGAAATTTATGAAAATACAAACAGTGGAAGGAAATGAATAAATCAGTTCAAGACCTGGAAGTGAACATAGAATCAATAGAGAACTCTACTGTGCTACCAAAGGAATGTAACAATAAAATGACTCCTAATGGCATTCCTCTATACTGATAGACCAGAACCTTGCTCAGACATCATCAGAGAAGCTTCCTCCTGCAGTAGTAGATGGGAACAAATACAGAGACCCACAGGCAGACAATATGCAGAGAGTAAGAGACCTCAGAACATTCAGCCCTAAATGGGCTGTCTCCATCAAATCCCCTCAGGGCTCAGAGAACCCTGTAGAAAAGGAAGTGGAAAGAGCCAGAGGGCATAGAGGACATCAAGGAAACAAGGTCTTCTAAACACAGCAGAACTAACACAGGTATCAACTCACAGAGACTGAGCAGCGTGCACAGTCTGAGAACCACATGCAAATGAAAATTTGGTTTTCTCTCAGAGAGTTTCTCTGGGGGAAATACCTCTTGAGGGTAGGCCACATGCCCAATCATAGATGGCCAACCAAAAATGAACTCAATGACCTCTTTGGAGGTCCTTGTTTCATAATATGTTCTGTAAGGGTTCCCCCACCACGGGTCCTTTGCATATATATATATGGTTTCTGGTTGTGTGCTTTAATGGGATTCCTGAATGTGGGAATGAGCGGGTCTCTGCATCTTTTTCTTGTGCCTTGCCTTAGGCTTCTTTCCTTCTGTTTATTTTGTCCTATTCTGATTTGTTTAATCTTACTATATTATATTTTATTATTATCCCTTAGAAGCCTGTTTGTTTTTTCAAAGAGAGATGGAAAGGGGGTGGATATGGACGGGAGAGGAGGTAGGGAGGAACTGGGATGGGCAGAGGAAGGGGAAACCATAATTAGAATATATTATATAAAAAATCTATTTTCAATAAAAGAAAATTAAGAACAGCAGATGAAAGCGGGCTGGGCTAATGTTTTCTCTCAACTGGGACATGAGGAAGGAACGATGTGTCCAAGCTCTGAAACGGTTAAAAAAAAGAGAGAGATGTCTGTTCTTCATGTCATAGAAACAACACTTCAAAAGGAGACGCTAACATTCTCTTATTTTTCTTGAAACATTTACAAGGGAGAAAGAAAGGAAATGGAAAGAGGTAGCCAAGTCCTTGTTTTCTTTTTAGAATTCTGTTGATGAGGCCAAAGCGTACAGGAAGAGATTCTGGAAAAGACCTCCACCAGAGGATAAAGGAAAGTATCAAGTTTAAAAAAATACGAATAGGTCAAGGAAGAGATGCCACACGGACCGTGACACTCAGAGCACTAACTGCACCAACACAGCCGAGAGAGGCCTTGCGGCTGACCTTGAGTGAGTCAAGGAGGGAAGGACTTCCTGTCCGAGGGCTGACGAAGCGGCGCCCTCACTAATGGGCTGTCGGGTGGGTGGAGAGGAAGCATCGTTTGTGGCTTAGGGATGAAGGACCACCGTGTTGCTCTGTGTTAGGCCACTACCAAGAGCTTGCTCCTCTAGGGTGGTGTGCTTTTAGGGAATGCAGTGACATTTAAAGAAAATGACAGTCTTACTCTTACAATTGTAAACTAAACGTTTAAAGTTTTTGAACAAAAGCTTATTCCTTAACGCCTAGACAAGAGTACTTGAGAGTGCACTGCGGGAGAAGCAAAAAAAAAAAAAAAAAAAAGATCCAGAACCTGGAAGGGCTGAAGGGAGTTTGTAAACCCTACTTTCCCAAGGACAGACGTTTTCCCTTCAGTAAACAGGGTAGGTTGCCCCGGGATATGCTTGATTACATGTCGGTGGGAGGTATGTAGGCAGGAAGTACGTCAGGATGTATGTTTGCCCCCCGATTGGACTTCGGCGGAAGAACCATAGTGGGTTCTATCCTTGTGGACCACAGCAGGAGGTACCATAGCCTTGTTCCTTCTACCCTGACTAACATAATTCAGTGCCATTTTCAGGGGGTCCCGGGTATGGATATGGCCAGTGTTAACTAAAACTTGCTTTCATTCATCATGGTTGTGGATCTGGTCTTTCTCCCCGCAATTCTCGGGTTTAATAGTACCCCTAAATTAAGAAATTAAGAAATCATTCTATGCAAACAAGTTTTCCTATGAGATGTTGAAACACGTATAGAGTTTCCTTTGGATCAATCTGAATTAAAGCCCTGCAGACTAAAGCGCTGTCTCTACAACGCCTGGTAGTTTAGGGAGTTCAGGGTCGGGGTGGTGGACCCGAGTCAGGCCAGTCATTTGGTGTCATTAAAACAAGTGCTGGGTTGTCTGACACACTCTCTCAAGTTTCTATTGTTTATTATTGGATCGTGACAATGATAAAATCTTATGGAAGAACAACATTGGGTTCTGCTTAGTTTGGAAGGAATTGAAAAGCAAACTTTTTCTTTTTTTTTCCTAATTAAAACCAGTTGCTTCCAGGAAGGAAAGAATAAAATTGTATCCATCTAAAAAGTAGCCAGAAGGGGAAGCTGGTCTTTATTTGGGACTATCCTGAGGGTCAGTGCTGAGTTGCCGGACATAATTATGCACAGAACAGCCTTTGGATGGGGTGAGTGGGTATTTACTTTACTCTGAAATAACCTTATATCTCAGCCTTTGAAAGTCTCCCCCCCCCCAAAGAAAAATTCTTGATGTCACACATTTGAATTCTAGCAAACTCTGTAAGTCAAGGCTGCCATATCTTTGTCTGTATCAGCTTTAACTGTGTCTTAATTGCAGGAGACTTGAGAATAGCCAATGTCCATATCTGGAATTGGTTTCTATAAACATTTAGGCTTAAATGTGGACAGCTGAAAAGCAAGTTCTGCAAGAGTCCATCCTGTGAAAAAACACTGTCAGTTCACACACTGCAAGCACGTTGAGGTAAATGGACAGACCAGGAGTGTCACTGGCCGGTGACAGGGTCTTCCTCTGCTTCTCATGGGGAAACTTGTTTGCAAAGAATGATTTCTTCCTTTCATTTCAGGGGGCTGGGTTTCGTTCTTTGTCCTCCTCAGTGCATCATCAAGCTAAAATCATCTGGTCCTTCAGGGATAAACTTAGTTCAACTATTTTAAACATGTAGTTTGCTATTTACAAATCTCTAGATTACTGGACTGTTTCAAAATATTTGTGTTTCCCAGATTATAGCCCAAACAGCAGTGTCTCCTCGTACAGGCAAACAACCTTTAAATCATCCATAAAAATAGTGGGAAACACAAGCCTGCACACGTGTCTGTGTGGTGGTGTGTGTGCGCGTGTGCGTTTGTGGTATAGTGTATGGTATGTGTGGTGTGTATGCGTGGTATTGGTGTGTGTTGTCTGTGTGTGGTGTGTGATATCTGTGTATAGTGTCTGTGTGTGGTGTATGTGGCATGTGTCGTGGTGTATGTGGATGTGTTTGTACCATGTGTGTGCTGTGTGTGGTATGTGAGGTATGGGTGATGTGTGTGTGGCATGTGTGGATGTGTTGCTGTGTATGTATGTGGTGTGTAGGATATGTGTGATGTGTGTGGTCTGTGGTATGTATGTGTTTGTAGTGTGGTATGTTGTGTGTGGTGTCTTGTATGTGGTGTGTATATGGTATATGTGGGTATGTTGTAGTGTGTGTTTTGTTTTTGTGTGTGCTGCTTGTGTGTGGTGTGTGTGTGTCTGTGTCCCTTTTTGTGTATTTGTGTGTGGTGTGTGTATATGTGTGTCCCCTTTTGTGTGTTTTTTTTTTGTGTGTGGTGTGTATCTGTGTGTCCCCTTTGTGCATGTGTGTGTGTTGTGTGTGCATGGGTGCAGGTGGAGATTGCTGTGGTTTGCTGTCTACCACCCTGCGTCAGTGAGAGAGGTGTCTCAAGGGAGCAAGACAGGCAGTGATACAGAAGGGCTCTGACAGCCTTCTCTGGCATCCATGCACGAACACATATGAGCAAATTTCAAGATACTTCAGGATACTTAGGCAATTTTTCTTAAAATTTCTGGAAATCCGCTTCTTTATGCCAGTTTTGAGCAGACCATGAAAGGTAAAATTTATTTTGATGCCTGCTGAGTAACCTGAGCAAATGCCTTTATTGATGCCTTCTCTGTGTCACCACTTAAAGTCTGAATTCTAAGCACAGGATCGATCCTGTTGGCTACTGAACTACATTTGTACAGACATCAATTTATTGTGATTAAGCAGAGCTTGCGTTCCTGGCTTCCCAGCATGCTCCCCTGTCTTGCTTTGGCATTACAGGGATGCAGTTGCAAAGTTGTTTTTTTCTTTACCCAGGGCATTTTTCAGGGGTGAGTTTGCAGCAAGCACTGGACAGAGGAGGTAATACCTTCACTCAGACCAAGGCCAGGCTCACCTCTCCTTGCTAGAAAAGCAACGGGTCCTCCAAGCTGTGTTCTTCAGCGGTGACAGACTCCCTTCCTACCATCTCACAGGTGCCTAGTGTGTGTAATTTAAGGCATGTCCCAGGTTCATACAAGAGGCAAGTGTTAGCCCTCTGTTGACAGCAAGCGCTTCTTTAAATTTAGGGACCTACTGCTTTTCTGGCCTCATTTAGTCCCAGATCTACAGAGAAATGCAAACTATAACACCAATGTGTCACTTCATTAGCAATGAAGGTGTGACAAAAGGAAGCTTAGCAAAGGTTGAAGCTTGGCAAAACCTGGGGCTGGAAAGGAGCTAGAACCAGAAGGGTCTTCACGTACATGTGTGACTGACATGCTAGCCTGGAAGGCAATTCAGCCATATTTAAGCAGGGCCCAGCCAATGGTTCAGGAATTCCACTCCCCATGCTTTTTCTGGATAGACTTCGTTTAGGTGCCCTGACTCATAGACTCAAGGTTTATTATAGCAATATAAGAAAATACGTCTTATTCTAGTTCTAGGAAGGATTGCGTTAAAGAATGAAGTGGAAGGGCTAGGGTGACTTGCTATGGAGAAAATCTTAAAAAGAAAAATCCAAATACTTTGGATTGAAATACCCAACTTGTAGGCAGGACACATGTGGTCCTGTTTATCCAAAGTCATCGGCAGAGTCCGAAAACCTGCCAACATACACTGTGGACAAGAACACCTGGGAGTGTATAAACACAAACCAGGCAAGGGTAAATAACAATTATCCAAGAGAAGCGACTTTTAAGAGGTTCAAACAGGGCAGACGGGCACCTGGAGCAGGCACAGCACCCATTGTGGTATGGAAAGGATTCCTGAGGGCATCAGGGGAAGCTACTTGAATTTGATAAAGCAGGATATTGAGATAGCTGTTCATTGGGCTATCATTTTGTAAACACTTGAACAAGTGCTTTTCCCCATTAATTTACTTATTTATTCACTTTTCGTCCTCATCACAACCTCTTGCCTCCCATCCTACCCCTTACACACCTCTCTTCCCCATTCTCCCCTCTCCTTCCCCTCAGAGAAGGGGGAGGTCCCCCCTGGGTACCAACATGGCCTGGCACATTGAGTTGAAGGACTCTCCCACTGAGGCCAGACAAGTCAGCTTAGTTAGGGGAAAATGGGATCCAAAGGCAGGCATCAGAGTCAGAAAGGGAGAACTAACATGATTTTTTTAAAAATGGTTTTTTGAGACAAGGTTTCTCTGTGTAGCTTTGGTTGTCCTGGACTCGCTTTAGAGACCAGGCGGGCCTTGAACTTACAGAGTCCTGTCTGCTTCTGCCTCCCTGAGTAAATGGATTAAAGGCATGTGTCACCATGCCTGGCAGTCTCTGACACTATTAATGTTACTCTGCTATGCTTGTAGACAGGAGCTTAGCATAACTCCTCTGAGAGGCTCCACACAACAGCTGATGGAAACAGATGCAGATTCCCACAGCCAGACATTAGAGCTTGGGGAGTTTGACGGAAGAATTGGGGGAATGACTGAGGGAGCCAGAGGGGTCAAGGACTCCACCAGAAGACCTATAGCGTCAACTAACCTGGGCCCACGGAGGCTCAGTGGTTAGAGCATTTGCCCAGCATGTGAGAAGCCCCAGGTTCACTCTCCAGCCTCCTTGACTGCCCCCAAAGGTTTTAAAACATTTCATTTTTTAAAACGTCCAGGCAATACCCTAATTCACCCTAACAGCAAAACTAAATTGTCTACAATCAATCATATGCTTTGGCCAGTTTAATTCCTATTTCCCTAAGGTGACTTTCATGGCACCTGGAAAATCTTAAGCTATCAGCCCGTTCGGAAGATCCAAATGTCTTGTTGTAAGACTACCTAAGGCCCTTCCGAGACTATCTGGCTCCATTTGTTTGTAGAAACAAACATTCTTAAAGAGGAAATGGCTTTGCACACCACCTCCCACAAAGTTTTTTGCTGACCCAGTTAAGCCTGTACCTGGAAGCAGCTCCAGGGAGGTCAGGCTTGAGTTTGCTCGGCTAAACAGAAAGGGCAAGGCAAGGTGACACGGAGGACTCACAAAGGCTCAGATCCTCTTGAGGGGTCCCTGTAGAAAAAGTGGTTGAAAGGGAAGGAGAACACTTGAGTGCGTAACTCTTGTAGTTGTGAGCAGCTATGTCCCTGGGCACTTTCCAGCCTCAGTCTCGTCTATTCATGGTTAAACCAAGAATACCATGCTCCAGATAGGTGCTTTCTAAGGTCTAATACTGATTCTGCCCACGGGCTTTCTAGACAACGTTCTCTGAATGTTTAGTATGCAAGTGTCACGCAAACACAATGAAGTCCTGGCCATCTGGAAGCTGTAATGACAGTGTATGTGCTGGTGGGCAGTCAAAACTTTTCCTGAATTACGCTTTGTAAGCTTGATTTTTTGTTTCCTCCCAACCTGGAATGTTCTATGCCCTGTAAGATGTGGAGCTGAGCCCCATTTAGCATCCACATGGAGTCTGGATGGAAGAGCTGCAAGGGTGAGGGCAGGTCATTTTATCTCAGCTGAACTTCAGCTTGAGGAGAAGAGAGCCTGGAGGTCTGTTGGGGTAGGGGACTGGGGTGTGTGTGGGTGTGTGTGTTTGGTTTTGTGGTAATGTCTATGCCTCTATGGTGGCTGTCTTGTTTTTCTCTCTGTAAACAGGCTGAGCTGGCTCTTCCTTGAATACTGTGACTGTCACAGATGCAGTTACGGCATCTTTTTTTCCTCCTCTTCCTTCTTCCCTCTATCCCTTCCTTCCTCATCCTCCTTTCTCTTCTTCATAGCACTGTTCTAGGGGTCTTTCGTTACTTCATGTTCTATTTTTGCCTACACCTTGGAAAATAAGTGGAATAACAAGGTGGCTTGGACATTCATCAAAATCCAGAGGCAGTAGCAGTTTACCAAAAACAACACGTACTTAACCTACATATTTTGTGTTAAGTAAAACAGCCTATCAATCTCAACTCTGGACCCCTTTCTCCCACTGGTTTGAGGTCAAGGTCATGAGACAGCTGATTATGCAGGTGACAGAAATCTCTGTACCAAACCAGTGTGTACTAAACCCAGTGTCCACCAAATGCTTGGACTTGCAAAGCATTTTCCCTGGTCATTTTGTTATTGTCACACTGTACCCCACTCTGAAGGTCAGCCACAAAATATGCACATAAGTAATTAATTTGGGGTGTGACAGTTGGAGAAGTTGATGATTCTCACATGTGAGATAACTGAAGTAATTAGGACACACATCTGCAGCTGGGAGCCACAGCTGCATGCCCTTGGCTGCCTGTGGCCTCACTGAGTGCCCTTCGAGCATCTTGGAAGAAGTCCTTGCATCTCCCACAGTTGGGGTCTTCTGTACCATGTTGACAGACAGCAGCCATGGACCTGAATTGTGCAGCAAACAGTGTTCAACTCCCTCTGAGGATGAGGAGGTTCTTCAAATGGCAACTGACATAGTGGGCTAGTTTGCCATGTATCAGTGATAATACCAAACCGGGCTGTTTCTACTAATTAAATTCAGAAGCTGAGTGACTACTTGCAGAATTCCAGTTTGGGGCAACAAGTTGCAGCTTGGTTAGTATGATGGGGCATAGAATGGGGTTGTGTATGATGGGGGGCATGGGGTTAGGCACAGTGGAGTTAGGAGAAGGGAAAACAGGCAGCTAGGAGTAGAAGCTGGACAAAAATGAGATTCTATTTTCACAAAACGCTTTATAGTCAGACAGGCACTGTTCCCAGGGAATCTCAGAGCCGGCTGAGTGAGAAGGTGCTGCAAACAACCCAGCCAGGCTGAGAGGACTGTGACTAATAACACAGTTCAAAGCCAAGTGTGGTAGTGTACACCCAGAATTCCAGATCTAGGAAGTAGGAGGATCTAGGAGGTAGGAGGGAAGAGCATCAGGAGTTCAAGGCAAATTTCTGCTACATACGGAGTTTGAGGCCAAATACAAGAGACCCTGACATCCATAAACACACACTCTCACACACAAACACACAGGCAAACATATACACAGGTACACACACAAACACACACATACCCAGACACACAGAGATACATACCAACATACACAAACACATAAATGCACATACACAATCACACATATACACAAAACACACATACATACAAATACACATATATAAACACATACATATACACAAACACACACATACACACAAACATACCCATATACACATACATACAAACATACACACATATACAAACCACATACAGATCTGTACACATACACACACAAATACATGTGTACATACACACATATGCAAACATGCACAGAAACACAAACACATACATATACAAACAAAAACACAGTCACATATACACACAATGCATACACAACACATACACAAACACATACATACACAAACAAAACAGTCACCCATATACACACAATGCATACACAACACACACACACACACACACACACACACACAGTTCAAATTGCTTAGCACACTACTGCACAGAAATGCAATTCTTGGGCTGAAGTGTATAACTCGATGGTAAGGCTCTTAGTTGGAATGTTCTAGGCCCTGGGTTTCATCTTCAGCACCACAAAAACAACACACAAAAAGTAATTATTTTGCCGCATCAACTTTTGGAGACTAGTCACAAGAATGAGAGCAATCCACAGTGTTGAGTTATTCAGAGCTCAACAATATCACGTGGGCTGACGATTTTTACTACACCAGATAATTATTAAACCCGCTTTAAGCTTTCAACCTAAGTCTCTCATTCAACAGATCTTTAATGTATTTTTGTGAGAGCAAAATTGTGTAACTATGGCTCATTCCTGGAAGTTCTCTTTCTCCTAATAATAAGAATAATAAGAAATAAAGTAGGAGAAAGACCAAAACATAATGGTGTTAAACTTTAAATAATAGTTTACATTATGCGCACCCACCAGGGCCACAGTCTAGTCACCTGTCTAAGGCAGTGGTTCTCAGCCTTCTGTGACCCTTTAAATCAGTTCCTCATGTTGTGGTGACCATAACCATAAAATTATTTGTTGTTACTACATCATAACTGTAATTTTGCTACTGTTTAATGTTAATAGCTGATGTGCAGGATATCTCATATGTGACCCATGTGAAAAGGTCGTTTAACCCTCACAGGGGTAGCAAGCCACAGGTTGAGAATCACTGGTCTAGAGAACCTTACAGGCCCCAGGTGGCCTCATTCCATGACACTTGCTTTCATGCAAACCTGGTATTAGGATTTGGTAATGGCCACAGAGCTAGCAGTTCTGCATTTGTTCTCAGAGGAGTGAAAGCCAGAGGAGAGAGGCAGCCACTCTCTTGGGTTAACAACTCACCATTCCTGAAAACATCTTTGTGTACCTTCTGCAGAAGGCTGCATTCACTGGCACTGGCACGGGGCACTGGCTGCTTTCACTGGCACAGCTGTTGCAAAAGATCTTCTCCACCTGTTATCTTGTAAAAAGCATTGTAGAGGAATTTTAATTCAGAACATGGCTGCTCTGGCAAGAGATCACATCCAAAGACCTTCTAGGTCTGTAGGATCTGGATGGAATACAGAAAGTCCTTTAATCCTAGGAGACAGAGGCAGGCAGATCTCTGAGTTTCAGGCCAGCCTGGTACAGAGCATGTTTCCGGAAGAGAAAAGCTTAGGTCCAGGCGTAGTGGTGGTACACGTCTTTACCACCAAACAGCGAAGGTAAAGTTAGTTTGTCGAAGGAAGAACCCATGTTTGAAAGTGATGTCTAATTGAGTGGCAGATGAAGTGACAGACTAGGATACGCCCGGCTCTCATGAGGAGAGAGAGGAAAGGGAAGCTACTTACGGGAGCAGCACAGAGATGAGAGAGGAGGCAAGTTTCCGGGGAGAGTTTTACAGAGAGAGGTTGAAGAGCGAATAAACTTGACACAGGTGAAGACAGAACAAGCCAGAGAATGAGAAGGAGCCAGAAGATTAGAACAGATTGCTAGAGTTAGTTTCAGGCCAAGCAGAACAATTCAGAGGCCAAGAGAAAAGCCAGATTGAATGTCAGCTGGAAGAGGAGTTTGAGCCAGAACAGCTGAGTTGAATCAGCCAGCAAGAGTTCAGAAAGAACAATTCAGCAGTAACTGTCAGAGGCTGAAAACGTTCTAGGCTGGGATTAGATTGTATGGAGGCTAGAAGCTTCCAGGACTAGGCCTAGCTTAGCAGACAGAGGCGAGAAGACAATTTAATCAGGTGAATAAAAGTTACTATTACAGAGCACAATAGTACTTATCAAGGGAACCTTTTTGCTTCCTTCCAAGTAAATTATCCCAAGGGTGTGAAGCTTGGTAAAGTTTTTCCTCAAGTTTGTTAATGTTACAAGGTCTTAAGAAAGGAAAATATAACAAGTCAATGTGCATTTGAATTGTTATGAGTTCAAGGTGCTTTCCTTGTCTGGTGTCTTCCCCGAGGCCACAAACACAGCCAGCCCACCATAGAAATGCAACGGCAAAGAACACTCCTGACATGAAATTTAAAGATGTGAAAATGTAACACAGTCCATACCCTGGATATGGGGCAGGAGGTGGAGTCGGGGGTGAGGGTTTTATATTCCAAAACCTGGATCCAAAACTTTTAAAACAATCTGCAAGACAAGCAGAGCTAAATTTACAATACAGTTCTCCTAAATATAGTTGTCTCATTTTCTCTTAGAGAAGAGATCTTGATTTTGTTGAAAGGCTTTTGCCTGTCAGCCGGTGTTGGATCTAGGTTTTTATTTGGGCTATGTATGCGAGAGTGTATCATCAGAGATGAACTCAGTGATTCATTGGTTCTGCCAGCTCCTGCCGCAGAGTGAACAGAGGAGATGGCACGGCTGAGGGGGCTCCTGGCCAGGCTCGGGCAGATAACTCAGAGAGCTATCACCAACGCAGGCCCAGCAGGCACTGCTGGGGCGTCCCCCTGCCACCAGGTCTTTCTGTTCTTCCTGATTAAATAGCATCCTCCAACTCTCCTCCCACCCTGCCCAGTTATGGGCAGAGGGACATGCCTGGAGATTCCACCTGGATAGTTTGCCGAGCAGGCAATAGGACATCCAGCCCAGAGGTGCTGCTGGCCGAGCGGCTGCTTTGCAGAGGTTGGTAAGGAGAGGCTCCCCGAGACCATGGTGCTCAGTTAGAGTCTAGGCCTATGCTTCTTTAGCTGAGCGCACTTGTGCAGGACTATTTCTGATAATGCATTTATTGTTTACTATTTGGTTCTCATCAACTTAGGCCAATGGCTCTGACCACCTTTTAGCCAATATAATTTAAATTTAAGATAGGCACATTAAAATGTTTAATTTATAGTGAACTAAACCTAGGGTTGAGAGTTCAGTAGGCAAGTATTGGGCGTCACAAACTTCCTGGGCCTAGCCCACTTTAGTGTCAGGAAAGGAAGCCGCAGTCTTCTGAAAAACACGTGAGCACCTTCCCAGTGCATCCGAAGTCTGTGGAACAGTCTACTAACATTGCAGCAAGTTGAAAAGGCTGTGAAAAATTTTATATACCTTCCTATGGTCCACAGAAGTAGATCAGATTATCTACCTCAGACATTTTCCTTTTTAAAGTTCACATTGTGCACATCTTTTAAAGTCTACTATAAAATTACGATTGGTATATCTAGCTCTCATTCCAAGACGTGGATATGCATTTACTCATGCACATTTTCTCGGAATCTAATTATCCCTGGAAAATATTGCTGCTGTGTGAATAATTAATGAAAGAAAATGGCATATAAGCTGGAAAGCTAACGTCAATATTTCACAGCATGTTATGGCTCTCCTTTCCTCAAACACTTTTCCTCAGGCGCACTCTTACACATACTTAAAAACCCAGCCATGAAGTCATGTTGCTTGCTCAGGGCAGACTGAAAGCCTCTTAATTAAAGTTCTTGGCATTTCATTTATACCTCTACCTCCTCACTTTGTGTTATAATTTCTTCTTAATCTGTTGCATCCATAACAAGGTAGTTAACATTTTTTGGGGGGGCTGGGGTAAAGATTCACGACTTTTTTCCATATCTGCTCATTTTCATTTCATATTATTTTTTTTCTTTTATTATGGCAAACTGATTCCCAGGTCTGACCTAAAATTGGATTTTTAGCCAGTGATTCAGAGCGACCCTGTGGGTGTGTGTGCGCTGATGAGACAGCTTTTTGGCAAAATGCTTGTCTTGCCAGCACAAGCACCGGAGTTACTTCCCAGAACCAGTGTTAGAAAAAGAAAATGGTCTGGTAGCACTTGCCTGTGTCTCAGCGCTGGGGACGTGGACTATGTGGCTCACCAGCCTAGGGAAAAGACCAGCACTGGCTCAAGACACCCCAGCACCAAGTTCTCAGCACAAAGGAGGTGAATTTGCCCCAGAGGGACAAAGGGCAGGGAATAAGAGACAAAGGCAGGAGATAGAAGATGAGGGAGAGGGGGAAAGGGACAAGGGAGAGGGGGCAGGGGTATTTGCCCCAGAGGGACAAAGGACTGTTCCTGGATAGAAAGGAGACAGAAGTGGCCCCATAGGCAAATGGTACTTTATATAGGGAAAGGGGAACCCCATGCTGAGATGATTTGGTTTGTTTTGATTGGGCATGTTAATTAGGGTAGCCAAAAGAGGGTGTTTGATTGCTGGACTTCAGCTGGACCTTGGTAGTTAGCTGGGGGTGGGGAAGGTGGCCAAATAAGGAAATGGACCTTGGGGGCTAGCTTTAGGAATGTAATTTAACAGTTTAGCAAGGCAGAGGGAATGGGAGAAGGGCAAGGCCTGCTGGAGCCATGCATGTCGTGCTCAGACCCACTATAGCCCCTCACCTAACCTACTTAGTGATCCCAGGCCAGTGAGAGGCCCTATTTCAAAAAACCAAAACAACAACAACAAAAAGAGAAGTGAATGATGTTAGGGGAATCCTCTGGCCTTTACATCCACGTGTATAGTGTGTCCAATACCTGCACGCACATGCACAGGCACACACAATCACACACACAGAGGCTGTAGTACAGTGACTGGCTCTCTGATGACCTCTAGAAGGCCACTCCTCCTCTGGGACAGTCTTTTTTCTAGGTGTTTCCAGGTCCCTCCCTCTCTTTCCCAGAGACTGTCCCTACCTGGTTGTGTCACCCTGTGGTTGCTATCACCCCAGTACTTGACCTTTCTCGACTCTGTTCTGTACAAGTTTGTTATTAACTGAAGAACAAGTAACATTTTCTATTTCAACTCATTCTAGAATGAAGAGCCCAGGTAATGGAATTGGAGTCTAGGCTTATTTTGGTTTTTGTTTCCACAAGGAAGCCAGGAAGTCAAATTTTGGGTTGATATGGTGCCTTTGGCTCATGCCTGTCCTCTGTACTTTAAAGGTCAGGATGAGGTGGCTGAAGTGGAACAGGGCCTCCAAGTCCAGTCACATGATTAGGTCCTAAAGGAAAATCCAGCAAGAAGAGAGTCCTGCTTATCACGTTCAACCCTGCCAGTGGCGTCTCTGCAGTTAAAGCCCTGTGCTTTTACAGAGCTGAAGGCCTGCATGCTTTCCCATCTGTGGCTGGACTCACAGAAAATCCATAGGAGGGCAGGGTAGGTTCCACCCTGGCTGTCCACATGCCCGGTTTGGTGGCAACCCACGTGATCCACACACTACCCAAGCAAGTTCCTGGCTACTTGCAGTGGATGCAAAGGGGCTCTATCTATCTATCTATCTATCTATCTATCTATCTATCTATCTATCTATCTACCTACCTATCTACCTACTATCTATCTATCTATCTATCTATCTATCTATCTATCTATCTATCTTTATTTTCCACAGATACCCAGAGTGCACCTGGCTTGGAGCAGCAAACTCAAGTGCGCCCTACCCTTCCCTCAACCACTGCCAGCAGTCACTGCAGCCACGCTTTTGTCACTCGCCATAATGCGTGGTTTGGATGCATCCACATTGGAATGGAAATCTGTGGCCCTCTCTATGACCAGGGAGGTGACAAAATCCTGCTGGGACTGAGAAGTTAGCCAGTCAGCTCCAGCACAGACCTGAAGCACTGCCCTGTGCTGGCCCCACGGAGGCCCAGAGCTCTCCAGAACATCACTGTTTGAAAGGAAGCCAACAATAAGTGGGGTGTATGATTTGACAATGTCTAGCAGCTATATTGAAAAAGGAAAAAAAATAGGCAGATTGACTTAATAGTGTGTCAAATCACATAAAATATTATTTCAATTAAAAAATTACTAATGTTTCATTATATAGCTCCTTGCCCAATTCTACCTTAGACACTAGGGTGTTTCCACACTGACAGCATATCGGCTTATGGATCAGCCTTATCGTAAGTGCTCAGCAGCTCCTCCAACTGGGGGGGGGGTCACAGTCCCACTGGGCAGCAGTGTCTGGAAAACAGCAGCTAGTCTGCCTTGAAAGGAGGGCAGTGAGAGCCCCAAGCAGGTAGCCTGGGAAAGTTTCACTTCACAGCCACATCTCAGGCAGAGCATTAGACCTCCACACAGGGAGATCTGCTTCCTGCCTCTAAAGCATGTCTTGGAGAATCTGCTTCCTGC
>NW_026585644.1:13015333-13034774 GCF_907164565.1 Psammomys obesus
ATCTGCTTCCTGCCTCTAAAGCATGTCTTGGAGAATCTGCTTCCTGCATGATCAGCCTATTAGAGAGGCATTCTGGTTGAGAGAAGTGAAAGGAATGCTGGACGCCTGGAACAGAAGTAGGAGTAGGCAAAAAACAAACAAACAAACAAAACAACACCATTCATCAGAGAAGGTTGGCCTGTGGCGGAACCAATAGTGGTGAGAACTGGAATGCAGAGGAGGCCTCTAGCAGACACCATTCATGCGTCTGTCACGGGGAGGATGTAGACAGCAGCTTCATGGTATGTGTACCCTAAACCATCTCATGTGTATGTTAGCCCTGAACTTGCTCTAATAAGGGTGTTTCCAAAGGCAGCATATTTACAAGAGAGCAGAGATGCCGGAGCCCAAAGCGCCATCCAGAAGTGGTGAATGGTGCTCAAGGACGGTGGACCAGTGTTGAACAGAGATGTATAGGAGTGAGGGACCCTACATGAAGAAGAAAGGGTGTCTAGGCCCATGAAGCCCTCTGCAGGAGTGGGATGACAGGGCCAGTTTGCTGGGTTGACACTCTGAGTGAGACTAGCAAATACAGAAGGTAGGGAGCAGCCAGCGTGAGCTCAGCAACCTCTGTTGTTCATAGGAAGGGTGTGAATCCAGAAAAGAGAGAGCTTCACAGACTGAAGCTCTTTTAATATTTGCCTTGCAGGTAGAAGAACATGGTTCTATCTGTTCATCTCATGTGCTGACCAGGAAGAAGCTGGTGCTGGTTCTCAACCCTCCTCTGACTTTTAGTGTATACCAGTATGATCCATATCAGGCTCAAACTACTAGTCCTTCATAATAGTTCTTTTATATTTTAACAAAGTATGAAGGATACAGGCTATTTTCTTCGCCTGCATGGAAAGAGTGAAGTGTTCTGAGTAATATGCTTGAAATACACTCTGATTTCTCTGAAGGGAAATAATCTTTTTGAATGTGAAAAGACAATTTGTCCCTAGACGAAACTCTCCAGTTTGGGTGGATAACTTCTTGCTTTGAAGCCACACAAGGAGAAAGGAATCTTATTAAAATATAAAGATGTGAAAAGTCAGAACAGAATACTGTTTTCAGATTGCCACCATTTCTTTTTCTCTTTCTCAGTGGTGTGGCTGTCAGATGGAGCTCGGGAGCCACAGATGAAACATTTCTGTTCCTTCTGACAACATAATTAAAATTAAAAATAAAGAATCAGAGCTGATTTGAATTGAAAAACAATCCGTTCCTATTATATTTAATCTTTCAATCTGGCTAAAAATAAAAAAAGCAGAGGAAATAACAGGACATCACATTTTCCATCGATAGGTTCTTAAATACAATAGCAAAGTAAAATATGAACTAGACATTTCATAAATGTATATATTTGAAAAAATTCTCAAATTCATATTGAACTAATTTTCTCTCATTTAAGAGGTGGATACTCCAAGTGTTCTTTTTGGATTAGAATCATTTTCCTCAGACAATGAAAGGGCTATCTGGCAAGAGATCAGTGACCTAGTTGGGTCTTGGCTTATCTGCCAGTATCATCCTCTTCCTCTCAGCTTTTATAGTTTTATTTGGTTGGAAAGCTTCCCTGATGAACATCTTTATGCTATTCTTGTAAACCTAGAAGAAGCACTTTTGTTCAGTCTCCTGTCCTGTAGTCTAAGGAGGTCTTAGTCACCTAAAAGGAATGGTGCTTAGGCTGGGCATTCAAAGGAGCTAGGAGCCAAGCCTGCCTTTAGGCTTGCTTAATGGATGTGTTCAGTTGTGGCTCTTCTTAAATTCCCAAGGAGCTCCACAATATTTTCAGAGCACCACTAATGGACTGCTCAGTTGCTCTTAGCAACTCTGGGAAGACACAGATTTCCAGAGAGCCTCCAGGAAGTAGCTGCTTGTTGCCATCCCCTGCAAACAGAAAACATGAACAGAAGCATTGGCCTTGGGTGGCTACTCAGCGAACACTGTTTAACTGTTTAACTATTTCTTTACTGTGGTTTTCAGGCCCAGGCATGGTCAAGGCTAGGTGTGGAGTCACAGACGTTAGGAAAGAGAGTCATGGGAGGCTAAAAGGTTGAAGAGAATTCAAGGAGACTTTATCCAGTCCAGATCAAGGCTGCTAGATAGGCAGCCACTGGCAAGCATTCAGATACATGTCAATATCTAGCTGCACAGAGCCAGGTGACCCATAGGTCATACAGTGGCAGGCCTATGGGCCTACCAACAAACATACGTAGGCAGGCTGGCAAAGACAATGACTCTGCCTCTGATGGCAAGACCATATTCATGGAGAATCACACAAGAGTGGCACTCAACCAAAAGCAGTTCTAGAATAGAACTGTTTATTTTGGGGTTCTCCAGATAGCAGGTACCAGCCATTTTGTGCTGACTCATGCATTTCTCCATCCCACCACACCCTGCCCATGTCCATCGTCAGCCATGGTTTTGCTGACTTATTCCAGATATTCATGTAGGTACCTAGTTTAACTGTAAACTGGCCCTTAGGGTCTTCTGTTTATAACACAGGGCACTTGTGTTTAGTCTCGCCTGTCATCACTTTGTTCACTGGGCTCTGGCCACATTTGATTCTTGTTCTTCAAGTCCATACATTCTTTCTGCCATGGTGCTTGGTACAAGCTGATCTCCACCTCAGTCTCTCTCCTTTCTCTTGAAGATCCTTCTTTCACATTCCCATTTAAACTGCAACCCCTCAGAGAGACTGTCTAAATGCTAACAACTTCCCACTGCCATGGCCTTCTGCCACTCTCCACACTTACCTTATTATATATATATTTGTGAAATTGTCTGTGTGTGTGTGTGTGTGAGTGAGTGTGTGTTGCACCCTACCACTTAGCTTCATCCTCAACACAGGCCTAAGTAAGGCCCTTGTTAAGCTGAAATTCTAATTTTGGAGATGGTATTTGGACTCCTGCATAATCTGGGCTCAAGTACGGATGAAGATTTTAAGAAGCGGGTCTGAGGATGGCGCTAAGTGGTAGGGTGCTTGTCAGTCTGAAATATGTTGAGGTTTTTTTTTTTTTTTTTTTCTTGTCCTCAGCTCTAAACTCCCTAAGATTTCTGAAAATGTCCAGACAAAAAGGCAAGTGCTCTTATTTTTCTCACCCACCCTGACTCTGGTGGCCTAACCGTGAACATTTCATTCTTGCCAGAACGTGAGAACAGTAAGCCTGGCCAGGGGCTGAGGAGGCAATGTTAGGGAGTGTCACTTTCTAAGAATACAGTGAGAACTGCTTCTCTGTCTAGGGGCCCTGGGCTCAGTAAAGTCACCCATCCTGCGCGGCCTAGAGCTGAGCGAAAATTCCTTCATGTATCTTCCTTGGGTCTGTAGAGAATTCATTTTCTTCTACAAGTGCTCCCCAGACTTAGAACAGTGCAAAGCACCCAAGCCATACCTTTTACTAGAACCCAATTAGAATACAATGGACTTCCCAGAGATCCAAACAAGGTGCTCTAAATAAACAATACATGGAAAAGCTCTGGCCCTATCATCAGGCTCACATCCAACTTCCTTCCTGCACATCCTCTCCCTTTAAGGGGTGGACGTGATGGCCTCAGGGATATCATCAGGTATGACAATCAGTTGACCTCTGCAGCTGGCCTACGGGGAGGAAGCCCATGGAAAAGCTTTTAAAACTGGGTCTTTACAGGGAGAAAAGAACAAAAATAGCGTCCTATTAGATGGGAATCTATGGTTTTTCGATAATGCGGGATCTGAGTGGTATGAGCTTCTTGTACAATCTGATCAGAATGCCTTCCTATGTGCTAAGGCAGAGTGATCTGGCCTCAGTGTATCATGCTGAGGCCTTAAGGAGTCTTTTATCTTCACCGAAGGAGTCAGTTACGTTCATTCTCTGGTAGTGACTAGGATAATCAAATAGACCAGTAGGTTTTATAGTAATTCCCTTCAAAGACTGAACACAAATCACTTTCCTGTCTAATTTCAAAGGTAACAGGAACAGAAATTGGGCAGATGTCCACATTTTCTGAGTAGTCAGGGTTTCCCAGACTTTGAGTCCCGTTGCCTCCTGTTGGTTCAGGGATTAACCCTCTCTCCTTTACTTTTGGTAGCGTAGTCCCAGGTATATAAAAAACATTTTATATGACTGATTCAGTAACACCACAGTAAGTAGAAAAGAAGCCAAATTAATTCCAGGTAGCTGAGGATGGGGAATCTCTGAGCTCCATTTAGTTCACAAGTAGGCGATGCTGTAAGTTGCATGCTATGTCCCACAGAGATTCCCAGGAACAGGATGGCAGGTACCCCAGCTGCATTCACCTTGGGCCCCCAAGTTACTGAGCAACAGAAACCACTAAGCAGAAGGTAGTAGTCCCGGGATAGACTATGGCTTCAAAAATCAACCCACTATGCGGAATGTTAACAGTTCCTTTATTTCTAATTTCAAAGGTTATTTGTTCATCTTAAAATTATGTAAATATGCAGGCCCGTGCATATGAATCCAGGTGCCTGTGGAGGCCAGAGGCATTGGCTTCAGCTGAAGCTGGAGTCACAGATGGAGGAGGAGTCACTACCTGATGCAAATGCTAGGAATGCAACCCCAGTCCTCATCCGGCACCTAGTTGCTTCACTTTTTTTTTCTTATTTTTTAAATTATTTTTATTAATTACAGTTTATTCACTTTGTATCCCCCCTGTACCTCCTCCCTTCCTCCCCTCCCAATCCTACCCTCCTTCTTCCCTATCTGTGTCCCTCCCCCAGTCCACTGATAGGGGAGGTCCTCCTCCCCTTCCATCTGACCTATTCTATGAGGTCTCATCAGGAGTGGTTGCATTGTCTTCTTCTGTGGCCTGGTAAGGCTGCTCCCCCCTCGGGGGGAGGTGATCAAAGAGCAGGCCAATCAGTTCATGTCAGTTCATGTCCCCATTACTATGGAGGCCACTTAGATACTGAACTGCCATAGGCTACCTCTGTGCAGGGGTTCCAGGCCATCTCTATGAGTAGTCCTTGGCTGGAGTATCAGTTTCAGAAAAGACTCCTGTGCCCAGAGTTTTTGGATTTGTTGCTGTTCTTGTGGAGCTCCTGTCCTCTTCAGGTCCTACTATCTCCCACTTCTTTCATAAGATTTCCTGTACTCTGCCCAAAGTTTGGCTATGAGTCTCAGCATCTGCCTCGATACCCTGCAGGGTAGAGCCTTTCAGAGGCCCTCTGTGATAGGCTCCTATGTTTGTAGCTGCTTTATTTGTAATAACCAGAAGCTGGAAACAGCCCAGATGCCCCTCAGTTGTTGAGGAATGGATACAGAAATTGTGGTACATCTACACAATGGAATATTACTCAGTGATAAAAAAACAAGGAAATCATGAAATTTGCAGGTAAATGGTGGGAACTAGAAAAGATCATCCTGAGTGAAGTATCCCAGAAGCAGAAAGACACACATGGTATATACTCACTCATAAGTGGATACTAGACATATAATATAGGATAAACATACCAAAATCTGTACATCTAAAGAAGCTAATCAGGAAGGAGGACTCTGGCTAAGATGCTCAATCCCCATTCAGAAAGGCAAAGAGGATGGACATCGGAGGAGGAGAAAACAGGGAACAGGACAGGAGCCTACCACAGAGGGCCTCTGAAAGGCTCTGTAAGCAAACACCAACAATATTTGAGATCCATCAAATTAGATGAAGGAAGCAAACAAAGATCAACACAAATGAATGAACTTGAGTCATTCTTTGTTAACTGTTAAATCTCCACATATGCTAATTGGGAGTCTGAATTTTTTTTACCATTAATAGACAGGCTAATTGAGAAGCCTGAATGGAAGGAAGCAGGAGTTTACTGGAGCAAAGACTTAATGTTATCTTTTGGACATATACCTAGGAGTGGTATAGCTGGCTCTTGAGGTAGCACTATTCCTAGTTTTCTGAGGAAGCATCAGATTGATATCCAGAGTGGTTATACAATTTACATTCCCAGTGGCAATGGAGAAGGGTTCCCTTTCTCCACATCCCCTCAAGCATGTGTTGTCACTTGAATTTTTTATCTTAGCCATTCCAGTGGGTGTGAGGTGAAATCTCAGGGTTGTTTTGATTTGCATTTCCTGAATGACTAAGGATGTTGAGTATTTCTTTAAGTGTTTCTCAGCCATTCGATATTCCACTGTTGACAATTCTCTGTTTAGCTCTGTACCCCATTTTTTAATTGGATTACTTGGCTTGTTGGTGTTTAACTTCTTGAGTTCTTTATATATTTTGGATATTAGCCCTCTGTCAGATGTAGGGTTGCTTCTTTGATCACCTCTCCTGGAGGGTGCAGCCTTGCCAGGCCACAGAGGAAGATGATGCAGCCAGTCCTGATGAGACCTGATAAGCTAGGGTCAGGTAGAAGGGGAAGAGGTCCTCCCCTATCAGGGGACTAGGGAAAGGGCATGAGGGGGAGAAGAGGGAGAGTGGGTAGAACTGGGAGGAGACAAGGGAGGGGGTGTAGCAGGGATACAAAGTGAATAAATTGTAATAAATAAATAATAAATAAAATATAAAAAATATCTAAAGTTAGCACATAAAGTTGAATGTGTAGACAAGAGTCCAGTGTACTATTTTGTGGAGAGCTATTTATATAAATAATCTTTTCTTCTTTAAAAAATATACATTTGAATAGAATAATACAGTATTGTTTCTACTTCAGTTCAAGGACTATAGCCTAGGGAACAGTTCTAGGATGTCCCAAGTGTTTTCTTGATTATAATTCAAAATATAGATGTGGTAATTTTACAAAAATAAAATGGCCTCTGGATGGAAGGACCTTGAATAACTCAAAGCTTGAAAACAACAAAAGAAAAGGAATTATTCTTTCTGTCAGCAAGTCTTGCTTTATGACTGTAATAAACACAAGTATTATACTCTTAGATCAATGGAACAGAATGTAGAAACAGGCACCGACACTGACTAATATGGCCCAGTAACTCCTAGGGGCAAAGAAAACTTGATGGAAGAAGGATGGCTTTTTTTTGAGCAGTGAGTCATCCCTAGGCAAAAACATAAACTGAAACCCCAATGCCACGCTATACAAATGCAGTGAGTTGTAGGCTTAGATTGAAACTGTGAAACAAACTTCTGCAGAACCCCTTGAGTCTTAGGAAGATCCACAAAAGCAAAACGTAGGAGAAGAGACCTGATCAAAACTGGTAGCTTTGAGAACCTCCCAAGGAGGTGAAGAGGCAGAGATGTGGACAACAGGACTTCTGATCACAAATTCAGCAAAGCTCCTCTGCCTAGCATGCATGAAGAGCTCATATACCTCAACAAACAAACAAACAAACAAACAAACAAACAAACCACCAATGTGAGACACTGGAGAGATGCTCAGAAGGTAAGTGTGCTTGCTGAGCAATTGCTTAGGACCACAGGGACCTGAGTCCAGATCTTAGCATCCATATAAGATGGTGGTGATGGCTGTGTGCCCGTGTAACTCCAGTGTGCTCAGGCTCCCTCCTTTCCTTCCATTCTCCATCCTTTCTTCCTCCCTCCCTGCCTCTCTCTTTTTCTCCCTCTCCTTTTCTCTCCTTCCCCCATGCCCCAATAGACATGAGGATTGCTGGGGTTTTCTGGCCCCAACCTAGCTCCAGTTTCAGTGAGAAACCCTGTATCAAGGAATAAGGCATACAGTGATAGCGAAAGCCTCTGCCAGCCTCCTTGGCTTCAGTGCATGAATGGATATGTGTACCTGCATACATACATGTACACACATATACACCAGAAACATAATTAGAGCTGAGGGTATAACTCAGTAGGACAGTATTTTTTGCCTATTGGGTGGCTTTGGTCCTTAGTACTGTAGCAATAGTGAAAGGAGGGAAAAAAAGAAGGGGGGGGGGAGGAAGGAAGCCAGGAAGCCCAACAAAAAAACAAAACCAATTGAGAAAATGGCAAATTACACAACAAATATTTCACTGAAGAAGATGTACTGATGGCAAATAAGCACATTATAGCTGTTAAATAAATGAAAGTAAAAATCACAATAAGATATTACCATACATCTGTCAAAACATAGTGATGACCCAGATGTTAATTGAGGATGTAGAAAAACTGGATCCCAATCACATTGCTGACGAGAACATAAAAGTGTTTACAGGTACTCTGGGGAAAGTGTTTTTTTTTTTTTTTTAAACAAAATTGTGGTTATATCTACCACAGAGAAATTTCTATTTATGTTCACATAAAAACCTTTATATAAATACCCACAGCATTTGTATTTATTAAAAAAAAACTGAGAAGAATTTAGATGTTCTTCAGTGGGTAAATGGTTAAAGTAGCAAATATCCATACCATAAAATAGAACTCAGCAATAGAAAGGAGCAAACCATGGAGAGCCAGTGATATGAACAGTTTGAATGGATCACAAAGGGGTTTTACTGATTAAGAAAGGTCATGTACCATATATTTCCGCTTATATCATATTTTAATGCCATACTTGCACAGATGGAGAACAGATCTGTGAGTGCTGGAAGCTCCAGAGTCAGGGAAGAAAATGTGCATAAGAAAGGAGTTGTATTAGGGATTATCTAGGAGATGAAACTTCAGCATCCTGACTGTGGGCACAAGATCTCTCTGTGTTAAAAACCACACAGAAATAAATAGATACATATACCACTACATGTAAAAAGCTGAAGGGGTGGCTCAGTCAGTCCCATGAGCATGAGGATCTATATTTGGAACTCAGCACTTTCTAAAAAGCTAAGTATGGCAGCACATGCCTGTAAACCCAGGACTGGGGAAAGAAGGAAGAAACAGGAGCATCCTGGGGCTTACAGCCAGTGTAGCCAGTGAAAAACTTACAGGTCATTGAGAGGCCCTGCTTAAAATCAGCACAAGATGGAGGGCAGTTAGGAAGACATTTGACATTGACTTCTAGCCTTCACATGTAGGAGACACACCTGCACACAGGTAAACAAAAAAGCCCCCCCCCCAAGTCTAAATAAAGGAGTAGATTACGTCAACTATAATTCCCTGGTTCGACATTGTGCCAAAGTACCCAAGATGCTGCCATTAGGGAAAGCTGGCGAAGGCTGTACAGGGTTTCCCTGAGCTATTTCGCATAGTTGCGCATGAACTCGAAATGATGCTGAAGTAGCAGATAGGCAATCTCTGACTACCCCATCACATCTCCTAGGGAGGCAGATTATTTCATCAGTTTCTGGATGGAAAAGCAAGTCAAAGGCAACACAGTCAGCTACCTGCTCTTAGGTGCTTTCTCCGTGAGACATGAAAATTTATGTTGAGTTTTATTTCAGAAGACAAGAGCCAGAGGGATGGGCCTATAATGAAAAATAATTGTCATGCTGAAAATTGCCTCTCTTCAGGTTTCTCAGCTATAAAATAGAAAGAATATTTCAATGGGCTCATGTCACACTGAATGGATTTCTTTATTTTAACCTGACCCCTCGAATCACAGGCTATTTAAAACCTTGCTCTTTCTCTCAAGCACTCACTCTCTACATGAATTATTCTATGGATCTAGTAGTTTTGTGATTGCTACCAGGCACAGAGCACATACTGATAGAGCATGAATTCTGCAGCTAACAACATGATATAATGTCCCTCTCTACAAAGTTTCTGAATGGCAGCTGGAATAAGAAATCGTCTATCCTCAACTCCATTCACAGATGATTATGAATAAAAACCATTAATTTATTCCTTTGAGATACTGTGTGAAGAAATTTAATGCTATAAAATATGTTTTTTTTTTTTTTTGTATTACAGATGGGCTGAATTTTCCTTTTTATTCATATAAAAGGTCAAGTCTTTATGTCTTTTTATTTTCTGAAGTTGGCATCTAGGATCAATAGCTATCTGGGAGTTTGGACTCAGTTGAGAAAGACTTTTTTGTTTGTTTGGTTTTGTTTTGGTTTGGTTTTTGTTCTTTTTTCTTTTTTATTTTTTTGAGACAGAGTTTCTCTATGTAGCCTTGGCTGTCCTGGGCTCAATTTGTAGACCAGGCTGGCCTCAAACTTACAAAGATCCACCTGCCTCTGCCTCCCCAATGGCTGGGAATACAGGAGTGGGCCATCTCACACATCGATAAAGACTTTGAAAAGAAGGTCAGCTGTAGGGACCTTTTGATGACGTGTGAATTCATTAAGATTTCTCTTCCAGGGATTTTTTTTTTTTTTGACAAGTTGCAACCTGAATTTTTTTACTGGTGCTGTGGAGATTTAGCATCTTTTTATAACCTGATGTGTGATTAGATGTGAGCTTTTTCAGAGAAAGATCCCAGGACTCACAGACATTCAGTTATCATTCTTGTGACATTGTAAGTGCAAATGTGAACTTTCAGCCACCAATGCCTCCCAGGAAGTGTCTGGAAACATAAGTAGCTAAAGCTTTCAGGTCTGACTGTAGACTCGGTGAGACCTTTCTTGAGCTCAGGTTGCCAGTTGCCAGGTTATCACATTAGCAACAGGCTGTTACAGAGTCAGGGAGTAGAGATGTTTGTTACTGAATAATGCATTCCTCAAAAATGACACAGGAGATGAAGACCAAAATGCTATTAAAATGAATTTGGGAAGTGGAATAGTAACATGAAGCCAGTATGCATTAAATTATAGAAAGTAAAGGACCACTGTGGTGGTAACTGTCACCTAGCTTTTCTAGTCGGTGGTTTTGCATGTTGTTACCACGTGTGATGCTTTCAGATACTCTTGAACTCCTTTTGGAGTCTGAGAGGGTGACAGTGCGCAGTGGTATCCACATTTAGCTATCATGGGTGACAAAAGAAAGCAAGCTTTCCACTCGCATATAATTTCCTAAGCATGGGGGAGGCAAGACCTTTAGTGACTCCTTCCCTTCCCTTTTCTTCTTCAGTCAAAATCCTGATAGTGCGTGGATAGGCTCTTGTATTTATATAAATGCCCATAATCAAACCAGCAACCACAAAATGCCCACGCTGAAGATGTGTGGCCAATCTACTGGCCAACCAGAAAATGCCCACGCTAAGACAGCTCCGTCATCTTTGTCAGGAGTTTGAGCTAAGGCAAAGTGGGAGACTTGGTTTTAATTAAGGTAAGCTAGCATTAGGAATTCAAGACCTCCAGTTAGGCTTTTTCTGATTGGTGTAATTGAATATTGAATATTTTCCTCCCGGATTGCGGAAGGATCTCCCAGGAACCACAGATTGGCTTGGACTTTTTCTTTTGCAAGGGCCGGAGGTAAGTGGTAGCATCCTTAGCGGCTTCTGCTGGTTTGGGGTCCTGGATTGGATGCTGATGAGAACATCCCTGGCAGTTATGGCGGAACTCCTTCTGTCTCTCTTTCTCTCTCTTTTATGATCTGAGACTGGTTCCAAGCTTCCTTATCCTGGTATGTAGACTGCACTGAGGGCCCCAGATGGCTCGTGTCTTTGTTCCCACGAGCCTGTGGCTCGCTTTCCAAGGCAGGGAATTTCCAGCAGAGAAGAAATGAGCCCTTTGCATCTGGAGCTGTTCTTCCGTCTTCCATTACCACACACGCAATGAGGAAATTACCTCAGGGTTTGGGAATGGCCAAAGTAAGTGGCAGGATTCTCAAAGTTCGTTGCCATCAACAAATTCAGCATGAAACTTTGCAGGAAAGGCTTGAAGAAATTTAATTAGAACAGTCTCTAAAGGCAGGGCTTTGCCGAAAAGTCAGGATCAAAAGAGTATAAATTGTTGGAAACGTCTTCTCTGTTATTATTCTCAGCTTATTAAATACAGCAGAGGCACAAAGAATCTGCCTCTTAGTTTAGACCTGATGTTTTCTTAGAAGAGAGACTTTTGCTGGAGAATTCTTTACTGGACTCATCACTAGGAACAGTGGCACCTACAATGTCTAGTTGTCTTAAAACATTAAATATATTTTATTTGCAAATTAAGAAATTGAACACCACTCCCCCTCCTCAGAGCCCAGTGATCTTCAAGGAAGAAGGGGTGGAAAGGTTTTTAGACCCAGAGGCTGTGAACAACTACAAGGAAACAGTTATTTCTGGGCACAGAGGCAGTTTCACATATGAACTCCCAGTAGTTGTGACACTATGCATATGGCCTGTGCCAGAGGAAATCCCAGCATGGAGAAGGGAGGTGGCGATGAAGTCCCGCCTCTAACTGAGGAGATATTAGCATTTGATGGCTTTCAGGAGAGTGAGAGTCAGTTTTCTTTAATGGTGTGACCCCCTGGAAGATTGACCACAGCCAAGAGTATCTGAACAATACAAACTGAACTTGATGGGTTTAAAAATAAAAATCAAGGAGAACATGAGGTCAGGTGGGTAGGGAGCTGGGGCAGATCATGGGGGAGCTGGAGCAGAGGAGATGAATATGATCAAAATGTATTATATAAAATTCTCAAATAATAAAATTTATTTTTTAAAGAATCTGAAACTGTTTGCTGCGATTTTGGCACCTGGCTTTACTTACATGCTGATGAGAACATTGCAGTAAAGGGTGATTGAAGTAGTCACGTGTGGCTATCAAGGAGACACGTGCATGCTTCTCTAGTTGCTTGACACAACCGAACAACAGAATAGCCAGGAAAATATAGCTGTAGCACAGAAAAACAAGAAAGCCTGCTTAAAATAAATTTCTATTAAATATTTTAGGACAATTCAATGCAACCAGAAAATGGATTTTGACAGCTAAAGATTACCAAGGTGCAAAGGATCAGTTGAAATTGTATCCTTCCATTAGTAAAAGATTAAATTCAGTTATGCTAGATTAAAAAAAAAAAAAGGTTAAAGTCAGTTACAGAGTCAGTTATGGACATCGCCATGCATGATTTATAAGCTTTCAAATCTGTCTAGTGGCTTTTATTAAAAAAAAAAAAAAAAAGGAAGGAATTGGAATGGAAAAGGGTGGTAGGTACACTGGAGTGGCTTGTTTAGCCATTTTATTTAGGTTCTAGTATCTATCACTCTTCTCTACTCCAATCCCTTCCAATGCCTCAACACTAGGTAGGCAAGAAAGAAGGTTGGAGGGGAAAGAGGATGCAGGCCTGCTGGTCAGGGTCATCGGTTTCCTAGGGGCAAGTCCAGTCTTCTTCCTCAGAATATCCAGCAATCCAGCAAAGCAGCAACAGCAAAGGCAGCAGCAGGATCCAACAGCAGCTGGAACTAGGAGCAGCGGGATGTGGGAACAGCAGTTGGGGCTGCAGCAGCCTCGTAGGCCCTCTCAGGGCTCTCCTATTTATACCTTCTCAAGGGTTCCCAGGATCAAACTAACTGCAGCTGGCAAAAATCACACCCCTGCCAGAGCACAAGACACATGATAGTCTGCTGCTGTGGACAAGCTGAAGCGGCCCCACACCCAAAGCTGGGATTAAAACAAAAACATATTCACATAACATAACCGAGCTTTTAAAAGCAACCAAAGTTCTCACTACAGGGCACAGTTCCTTAAAAGAATTAAGAAAGTATTTGTTTGCTATTAATGTATGCATTTTGAAATCACTGATTTCAATATAAAATACACATTTGTTTGCTCTGGTAAGATTAGCCTATTTTTTAAAAAATTGAAAACAGATTCTTTTTTCATACAATATATCCTGACTATAGTTTCTCCTCTCAGTTTCTCTCCACCTCCTCTCTCCTTTGGACTCAGTATCTTTCAGTCTCTCATTGAAAAGAGCAGGCTTCTAAGAGATAACAACCAAACATGACAAAAATAAAATATAATAAAATGAAGCAAAAACTATCATATTGAAGTTGGACATGGCAGCCAAACAGGAGGGGAACAGTCCCAGGACCAAGCGATAGAGTCTGAGACCCACATGTTTCATAGTCAGGAGTCCCATCAAAATACTAAGCTAAAAGCTATAATATCTACACAGAGGACATGGTGTAGAGCCATGGAGGCCCTGTGCTTGCTGCTTCAGTCTCTGAGTTCAGGGGGCCTTGTTCTCCTGGTGTCCTCCAACCTCTGTGACTCTTACAATCTTTCTACCTCCTCTTCTTTAGGCTTCCTTGAGCTCTGAGAGGAGGGATTTGAGAGTCTCCATTTTAGACTCTCTCTCCACATAATGTCTTGTTTAGCCTACTCTTTTGCTTATTTTGATTTATATTTTTTCTAAAAACTGCATGGTAAATCTATAGTCATTGTAGAGAGAGTAGGAAATTCAAAAGGACAGGCAGAAGGAAGAACACTGCGTATAGTGCCAGTGCCTAGAGAAAAGCAGTGACCGCTTTTATGTTCTCTACGTTTTTCGTTGGATGTAAATACTTTTTAAAAAAATGATGTCACACATCAGTGACTAGAGGCCAGATGTCTTTCTGCATGGGCAGTGCTTTTAAATCAGAGGACTTAGTGAGCACCACCAAGAAGATCTGGAGGCTTCTGCTCGGCAAAGCTGTGGCTCTGTCCTAGGCATTCACAGACTTGGCTGTGTCCTCCAGGAGAGGGGCTTCCCTCCATGCCAAGTCACTGCTGTGAGGGGTGATACGATGGGAATACGCATAAACCTTAGTGGGTCGGGAAAGAGGTAAACTCATGTCTAGCGGCAGTGGCAGGTGCCAGCATTTTATTCCTCTCAATCTATCTGTTGGTGTGTACTTTGTTCTTTATAGCTCCATATTATAAATGTTTCCACTAACTATTTTCTTCAACTTTTTATTCCCTGGAGTATTTTTTTCTTTAATTAAAAAAATTATTCACCTTATACCCCAATTGTAGCCCCCTCCCTCATCTCCTCCGGGTCCCCCCCCATCCCTCTTGCTTAGTCCACTGATAGGGGAGGCCCTCCTCCCCTACCATCTGACCCTAGCCTATCAAGTCTCATCAGGACTGCCTGGGTCTTCTTCCTCGGTGGCCTGGCAAGGTCGCTCCACCAGGGGGAAGTGATCAAAGAGCAGGCAACCAAGTCCATGTCAGAGGCAGCCCCTGAAATTGTGGTACATTTACACGATGGAATACTACTCAGCTATTAAAAACAAGGAAATCAGGAAATTTGCAGGCAAATAGATGGGACTAGAAAAGATCATCTTGAGTGAGGTAACCCAGGACCAGAAAAACAAGCGTGGTATATACTCACTTATAATTGGATATTAGCCATATAATACAGGCTAACCATACTAAAATCCACAGACTTAAAGAGGCTAAATAACGAGGAGGATTCTAGGGAGGATGCTTAATTATCAATCAGGAGGGCAGACAGGATAGACACCGAAGTGCTGGGGTGTGTTAAATAGAGAGGAAATAATGGACTAAAGTGTGTCAGTGCATGTGTGAATATACAGACATAGATAGTATACGTTTTACAGGTACATGTACATATCATATTGATGTTTATTGTCAACTTGAAGCAAATCAGAGTCACCCAGGAAGGGAGAACTTCAGCTGAGGCACTGACTCCATCAGACTGGCGTGAGTCACATCTGTGCTGCTTCTTCTTGATTGCTAATTGATGCAGGAAGGCCGAGGCCACCATGGACAGTGCCACCTCTGGACATGTATAAAATAAATACATATTGAATAAACATTCGCTGAGCACGTGCCAGAGAGAGCATGGCACTGGGCAGCGTTCCTCCAGGATCTCTGCTCGGTTCCTGGCTCCCGGTTTCTGTGTTGAGTTGCTGCTCTGGTTTCGCTGACGATGGACTATAAGCTGGGAGCCAATTAACCCCTCTCCTCTCCAAGTTTTGGTCATGCTGTTTATCGCAGCAACAGAAAGCAAACCAGAACATAGACATACCAGTTTACATGTTTCACAGATAGTGCGTGTGTGTGCATTTGTGTGTATGTCTACACATATAAAGCTTTGCCGTGACTGTCTAACTGCCACGCAGACACTTTGTCGTAAATAGTTTTCATAGTCTATGGGATCGACTATGAGCCTGAGCCCTTGTCGGTATCAACTATTAGACATTTTGATTCTTTGTTAGCTTAAAAGGAAAAAGCCCCGTACTTCTTAATATTTATTTTAACGTTTCAGCTGACTAGCGTACTGCATGGTGGCTTGAATAGGCATGGCCCCCATAGGCTCATATGTTTGAACGCTTGGCATGAGGACATTGGCCTGCTTGGAAGAAGTGTGTCACTGGGGTGAGCTTTGAGATTTCAAATGCTCTCTCTCTCTCTTCCTGGTGCCTGCTGATCCAGATTCAGAATTCTTGGCTTCTTCTCCAGCAATGTGTCTGTCTGCCTGTGTGCTGTGATGGTAATGGACTAAACCTTTGAGACTGTAAACCAGCCCTTTAAATGACGTGGTCATGGTGTCTCTTCACAGCAATAGAAGCCCTAACTAAGACAGAGTGTAAAAAATGTTTTTCATGTGTTTACAGATGCCATTGGTTTTGGCATTCTACCCTTCAAGGAGTATCTGAAAGACTTCTTTGTTTTAGCAATCTCACGCTCTCAGTCCTGCTCACGCATATTTTCTGCCCTTTAATCTAGACAGGGCATTTCCTGCTTTCTGAACCCTCTTCTCATGCTGCTTACTGTGGCTTAAATGTCACCATCCTAAATTCAATTGCCATTTGTTAGAGCAGTCTTTGGAGGAGGTTTTGAAATACCTGAAATTAGGCAAATTTCACATTATGAGATCTAAGTTGCTTACACAACCTGGGTTTATTGCAGGAGTCTAAGAAAACAACTTACTGAGAGCCAGGCCTCTCTCTCTGCACATGAACTTTATCTGTTGCAAGACTCTATAGATTAAGACTAAAGACATTACACAAGATGTTATGGAAACCTTGTAGGTATGCCTAACCTCTACCAGTACCCCAGGGCATCTGTGACTACATCTCAATGAGAAACCACAAACTCACTTAAAATATTAAGTGTTTTGTTGAGATATATTTTGTTTTGATTGTGCCATTCTCAAGTGTGTTGAAGATGGCATCACTGGGCCACGCTCTCAAAAGGTTGTAAATGTCTAGAGAATCTAGAATGGAGCCCTCAGACAGCTAAATACGCTACTTGAACCCAAGCACAGTTTTCTAGCTGGTTCTTCCATGTTGCCTTTTTCTTAGGGCCAGACCATGTGGCTGCCAGTCAAGATATAAATTGGGCAATGTGAAATTATCCTAATGTTATTCTCGACTCATAACTCCTACCTGTCTGCTTTATCCTGTCCAAAATGCAGAAAGATTGGCACGGTGCCTTCCTTTTAACAATACGGCCAAACCAGCCCAGTTTGTAATCATCGTTACATGCAGAGTCTGAATTCTGTGAGGTTATGATGTGCGCTGGGCCTGCAATGGCCTTGGCTCTGCATTGCTGAGATAGACAAATGTCACACAGGACAAGTACCGTGACCTTCTGCGTTCTCTGCTATGAGGAATCCATTCACAGGGCAAATTCCAAACAAAGCCTTCTGCAAATATAGCTTTTCAAGGACTCAGTAAGGGAGGCGGAGCGGCGGCGGGCTGCTGGAGTAAAGGAACTAGTTGGGCACCTTCTGCCGAGAAGTTCTGGGGAAGAAAGCTACTTTGCCATCACAGCTGGTCACATTTCTGTGATGAAAACGAACTCCTGAAATTTTTCTTGTTCTGGGAATTAATACCTCCAAAATATTAATTATAGAGGTACAAAGAAATGAATTTCTGGACACTAAAGCGTCACCACATGATTGACCCACCCCAAAGTGGGACAATGGAGTCAGAAAACCACCCTCAAGTGCACTGGGGTAACTGCATTCCTGTGCTGAGCGCACTGCCAGCTCCCCGGGGGGTATGTGACAGCAGCAATCACCTCACAAACTAGTCCTCTGCCTGCTGGGCACCTGCCTTACCCCTATAAGAGATACACCTTCCAGTCATTTGAGAAGATTTAAAAAAAAATCAATATGTTCTTCGGAAAATATGTTTACAAAAATTGTCACAAAAACACATTGAATGCAAAATGCCCCACCTCAGCCATTAAAAAAAAAAAAAAAAACAAACAAAAAAGGCAAACACTTTTAACTTTATTTATTTAGTTGTTTACTTGGCATCTCAATCATAGTCCATAACCTCCTCTCCTCCTGGCCACCCCCCTATTCAGGAAAGCTCCCCCCACCACTAACCCACCCCAGCAGTTCAAGTCGAATCCAGACTAAGGTCATCCTCTTTCACAGTGGCCTGGCAAGGTAGTCCCACCTGTGGGAAGTGATGGAAAAGCAGTCAACAGAGTCCGTGTCAGAAACAGTCCCCATTGTCTTTACCACGGGACCCACATGAAGACCAAGTTGCACATCGGTTATACATGGCCTAGGTCCAGTCCATGCATGGTCCTTGGTTGGTGCTTCAGTCTCCACAGGCCCTCCTGGGCCCAGGTTCTGTTGATCTTCTTGTGGAGCTTCTGTCCACTCTGGGTCCTTCTATCCTTCCTCCAACTCCTCTACAGGTCTCCCTGCACTCTGCCCAATCTTTGGCTGTGAGTTTCAGCATCTGCTTGCATCATTTGCTGGGTGGAGCCTCCCAGAAGACAGCTGTACTAGGCTCCCATCTGCAAGCCTAGCAGAGTGTGGTTGTTAGTGTCAAGGGCTGGGTCTCTCTGGTGGGGTGGGGCTCAGGTTGGGCCAGGGTTGGGCTGGACATTCCCTCCATCTCTGCTCTGTATTAATCCCTGCACATGTTGTAGGCAGGGTAAATTTTGGGTTGAAGTTTTTGTGGGTGGATTGGTGTTCCATCTCTGTCCACTAGGACTCCTGTCTAGTTAGAGGGCGGCCTCTTTAGTCACCGTGACCCCATAATAGGGGCCTTAGCTAGATTCACCCCCATATCCTCCCTGGAGCCTACCCTGTTGTAGGTTTCCAGCTTGTCAGCTGAAATGGCACCTCCCAGGGTTTCTCTTCTCTCTGCAATCCTTCTGTCCTTCCTCCACCCCTCCCCTGCTCTCCCCATATCTGTTCCCCACCCTTGATTTTCTCTGCACTCCCTCTCCTGTTCTGTTCTATCTCTTTAACTACTTCTGATGCCTGTTTTTACTGGCCTGCTCTGCTGCTGTGTTCACAAGGAATTCCTGCTGGGGTCTGAGGCTGGGGTGCAGATGGGAGCGTGGTCTATGGGGTCCACAGGAATGTGGGCAGTGGGGAAGGGAGCTATAGCTGGTGAGGATGAGGGGTGTGAGGAGCGTGGTTAGGAGGGATGGTCTGTGGGTTCCATAGGAGATGTGGGAAGGAGGTGGGGTGCAGCTGGTGATCTGCTGAAGCAATAGGGGTGAGACTGAACAAGTGCTAGAGTTTAAGTTGATGCCTTTGCTGTTTTTGAGTGTCCTTCACAGGTCAAGTTCATCCATTTACTTTTGACATCAGATACCCTACATTCTGAGAGGATGTGGGCTATCTTTGCCATTGCATGCTAAGGACAGATATGCTTATGGAGGCATTTGCTGTACTACCCAGTTCACCGACTTAGAAAAGCTACTGTTCCCACAAAAAGACAGCTCGTAGGACGCCAAACGCAAATATTTAGTTTTCTTGTAGAGACTTTATCTATCTATCTATCTATCTATCTATCTATCTATCTATCTATCTATCT
>NW_026585644.1:13034784-13037500 GCF_907164565.1 Psammomys obesus
TCTATCTATCTATCTATCTATCTATCTATCTATCTATCTATCTATCTTCTAGAGACTTTAGCAGGGGGTCTGAGTGAAGTTGACACATTTTTCAGTTTGTTCAAATGATGGGTTTGCCAAAAACTATTAAGATAGCTTTTGAGTTTCTCTGAAACACCGAAATTTCATAAAAGTATTTGTGCTGGGAGCTGAGTTGGTAAAGCTGTTTGGAAGCTCTCTAGGAACCGAGCTCAATTCTCAGATCCCCGTTACAATTCCAGGTGTGGCGTTTATGTTGGTAATCTCCGCACTTCCAGGCAGAGACAGGCACATCTCTGCACTTTCCTGGCCAGCCAGTGTAGCCTAATTGGTGAGGTCCAAGCCAACAGGAGACCGGAGGAGTTCCTGAAGATGGCGCCTGAGACTGTCTTCAGGTTACACACACACTTGCATACACATGTGAACTTGTACACATAGGAACACACACACAGATACCAACGTGATATGTTAAATATGTTTTGTTCTTTTTCAAGTATGTAATTCTTCTAGCATGCTTTTTTTTCACTGATTTTTATCCTATCTTGACATGTATAGCTCCAGCTTTATAATGAAATTTGAAGTAATAAATTGGCTTCAGATCATCACAGATCATCATTGCCCATTTTCCTTTAAATATTTACTCTGTTTCAGAGCATCTGTCTCCGTGGAATGGCCTAACTCAGCGGTTCTCAACGCATGGGTCGCAACCCCTTTGAGCTGTTGAATGACCTTTCACAGGTCATCTCGCCTAAGACCATCTGAAAACATATTTCCAGTTTTCTTAGGAACTGAGACACTGCTTCTCTATGTGTGTCCAGGTGGGACCACTCACATGCAGATACGCCCACATCTGTGTGCCAGGTGTGGTGACATAATCACGCCAAACCCCTCACATGCGCTCCGAGCAAACACAGGAATCCATGACCGGGTTGTCGAGTTAATGTACTGAGGTAGACCAGGCAGTCACACAGGTGGAGAGAGCTACTGTGTTGAAAGCAGCAGTATCAAAGGTAAAACGACACTGCATGAATTACAGTTGCTGGCTAAATGTATAATCATCAATTTCTGAAAAGCAAACAAACACACAAACAAAACTGTACTGTGGGATGCTAACTGATCTTCTTGTACCCATCTCTGGTTGATGTGAAGACTGCCCCCTTGTGAAAGCAACAGGTATGCTAAAAAACAAAACAAAGCAACAACAGAAACAAATCCAGCACAGAGAATGGTAGTAAAGCATTGGAGACTTCAATGAACTGCGTTGACTGAACTATGCTATGTGTTATGGTATGCATTACTAAAGTTATAGTTACATAGCGTTTTCATTAGAAACCACCCCGTGACAATGGATCATGTAGAGAAGAACATCTAGAAAGGAAGACACAGTGAGGATTTTTTTTTTTTTTTTTACAGTATGGTTTTACTTCAATAATTGCAGCGGGAAGTGAGAAACCACAGTGTGTTATTTAGTGGTGAACTTTTATCAGCCAGATCTATGAAGCAGAACAAACTAAAACGCTGCTTTAATAGCATGTAACTTAATCTTCATCCTTGTCTGCCCCCCAAAGCTGAGGTTTCATTTGGAATGATCAGATCTTTTCATACCCATCGAGGCATGTTGCGTTTGGCCCTGGCAGTGATAAATTCAACTCATTCAAGATGGCAAAGATGCCAACCAAGTAAGCCGTTTTCTACAATTCTCTCTTATCACTGAAAAGTGCTTCAGCTGTGGTCTTCCATTCTGACGGAAAAAGCATTTTGGGTTCATCACAAAGCTCAAAAACACTAAGGTTTTTTTTTTTTTTTTTTTTTTCCCTCTTAACAACCATCTCACTTCAGGGTGAAATAGTTCGTCAAATGTGAAACTTCAGTGGCTGCTGCCCTTTCGTTGTGGTGTTGCCCACCAGTGTCGAGCCTGGCTTTCAGCTTTACTTCTAAAGTAGGTGGTTTCCTTGCCAGCAAAGCTCGGCAATTTTAGTTTGTTGAGCTTCATACATTCGGCTGATAAAAACTCCACAAATAATCCATTGCGGTTTCTCAATTCCTGCTTAACTATTGAGGGAAAACCGTACTGTAAAAAAATCCTCACTGCATTTTCTTTTCTTAATGTTCTTCTCTACAGGATCCCTTGTCACAGTTTGTTTGTTTGTTTGTTTTCGAGACAGGGTCTCTGTGTGTAGCCTGGGCTGTCCTGGACTTGATTTGTAGATCAGGCTGGCCTCAGACTCAGAGATACTCCTGCCTCTGCCTCCCTGAGTGCTGGATTTGAAAGCATGAGCCACCTGGCTATGAGATGGTTTTCTAATGAAAACAATATATAAAAATAACTTTAATACTATGTACGATAATACCTAGCATAGTTCATTAATAGTTTCCTATTCTCTGTGCCCTTTTTTAAAGACATACCTCTTATTGTCACAAGGGGGCAGTATTCACATCAACCATAGCTGAATATAGCATCCAGATTAAGTTCCCATGGTGTAGTTCTTTCTCTTTCTTCCTTCCTTCCTTCCTTCCTTCCTTCCTTCCTTCCTCCCTTCCTTCCTTCCTTCCTTCCTTCCTTCCTTCCTTCCTTCCTTCTTTCTTCTTTCTTCCCTCCCTCCTTCCTTCCTTCCTCTCTTTTCTTTCTTTCTTTCTCTCTCTTTCTCCCTCCCTCCTTCCCTCCCTCCCTCCCTTCCTTCCTTCCTTCTTTCTTCCC
>NW_026585644.1:13037600-13044673 GCF_907164565.1 Psammomys obesus
TTTCTTTCTTTCTTTCTTTCTTTCTTTCTCTCTCTCTCTCTCTCTCTTCCTCCCTCCCTCCCTCCCTTCCTTCTTTCTTTCTTCCCTCCCTCCTTCCTTCCTCTCTTTTCTTTCTTTCTTTCTTTCTTTCTTTCTTTCTTTCTTTCTTTCTCTCTCTCTCTCTCTCTCTCTCTCTTTCTTTCTTTCTTTCTTTCTTATCTTCAGTAGTTGATGATTTTACAGAACATGACTACATTTTACTCAGCAAATATAACTCATGCACTGTCGTTTTACCTCCAGTACTACTGCTTTCAACACAGCAGCTGCTCTCTGAACTTTTGTGACTGGCCTGCATATGCTTGCCACCTAAATCCAGCCCCTCGGGAAGGTGGCTAAGGAGACTTGCCCAGGCTCAAGGTGATTTCACGGTCGCCAAGGAGACTCCACTGGGCATGAGGAGGTTTACAAGACCTGACAAGTTGTCTGGAAGATTGCTCAGCTCAGAAGACCCGAAACAGACAGCCAGGCTTTTACAGGACTTCCGCAGGCTGAATGAAGCCTGAATGAAGGTCCCAGTGCTCAACACAGCCTTCTGGGGCTGGCAAAGCCCCGGAAAGACCAACGAGCCTGCCTGCGTAGACTCCTCACGCAGTGAAGACGTCGACAGCTGGGGAGAACCACGATGGGTCCACCTTTGCCTTTCTCCAGGAAACAACTTTCCCAGTTCCTCCCTGTAGCAGAGGAGGATGACGACGTCCATGCGCCCCAGGCCTGAGGTTATCCTGTGCCAACACACCTCGGAATCTGCTCCGAGTGCTTCAGTGAGAGTGACAGAAGTGGATGGAGATTCCAGAGCCTTCTTAAATGCTTTCCCTTAGGAAAGTGGGGCATTCAGGCTCACCCATTTATTTTTTATAATTCTCATAAAAGTTTGAAAATGGATCTCAATATTTGTGGAAAGTGGTAAAATGTACTAAAGTTTTATTTTGTTAATACATGGCAAAGCTGTGTCATTTCTTTATCCGTTTCCCCCTTTTCTTTTCCAGTGTCCTCTCTCTCCTGCTTCACTTTTCTTATCCCACATAAGGACAAAATCCAAGCTGGCCTCCAGCTAGCTATGTAGGAGAATGACCTTGAATTTCTCCAAGATCTACTTTCTGAGTGACGCCCTCCTGGGACTAGAGCTGTGCCCCCATGCCCAGTTCACATGGTGAAGATGTTCTGAGCCAGAGCTTTGTGCTTTCGTGGCTCCACCAAATAATTTCCTTCCCTGGACCAAGCTATTCGATTTCTGTAAAAACAAAACAAAACAAAACAAAACAAAACAAAACAAAACAAAAAAACTTAATATAGTCAGATAGTAGGGGACTCAGCAGGAGCTTGAGGGAGAAATTCTACCGCTTCATCCTAACATAAGAAAAGTAAAATCTAGGGAGTTAAGTAACACTGCTAAAGCTACTTCACATCCACCCTCCAATGTCCCAACTCTCATGACCCATGTGACTGGCCAGGTTTCTTTATGTTTTTTAGATTTTTTGGAGGGGGTATAGATAGCACTAGAACATTTGAAGGTTTGCTAGGGAAAGGAGGCTTAGCAAACAACATAATCTGTACATAGATCCTGAGGTAGATGCTAACTTATTCTCATTTTTTAGAAGAAGAAAAGGGGGCACAGAGATGCTGAATAACTGGCCGGTGAGCAATAGATACCAAATTAATAGATCTTAATTCCCCTGAAATGAGCTGACACAGAAAGAAAGCAGGGAGGTGGAGAAAAGACCAGGAGGTTGGGGCCATTGCCAGTAATGAAAAACAAAAAATTCCTCTGGCCCTTCCTTTTAATCATCCTAGACTTTGCCAAAGAAATGGTGAAAAAATACTTGGAGATGGCAGAGAGGTCTTGGGTATCCTTTCTATGGTATACACTTCCTATTTGTGCCCGTCTCTCATGGATTTATCTTATACTTCTGAAAGTCCTAGGACTTTAAGACCTGGAGTCTCACTGCTCAGGATCGTGCCCTTCCCAGGAACTCTCACAGACCACAGCTTGATGCAAAAGCAAGAGGTTTTATTACTATCTCAATAGGGTCGCCCCTCCAAAGACAGGAGATGACCCCGAACATGCAAAGCACAGGGTTTTCATACCTGAAAATCAGGCCACTTTGCTCTATAGTTTACAGCTGGTTGTTTCTCAGAACAGTTCACCCCACCCTTCAAGAGCTCTCTGCACCTGGCTTCAATTAAAAAAAATCTGTTGTTTCTCATTCCCAGGTGGTCCCTCAGGACAATGTTATTAATGAAGATGAGTCTTGTCCATGGAAATGAAAACTGTGCCCTTTAGAAGTACAATTGATCGTCATCATATAAATCTCAGCAATGGAGTCCAACTTTTTTTTTTTTTTTATGGCTTGTAAATGTGGCCTATTACCTCAGAACTGTGGAGGCCGATCCTGAGAGCTCACTGGTCAACCAGACCAGCCAAATGTGGGCATCAGGCTCATTGAGAGACCCTGACTCGAGGAGATAGGTGGAGGGTGACAGAGTGACAGAGCAGGACACAAGACATCTTTCTCTCGCCTCCACTTGCATGGGCGTGGCTGAGCACGTGTGTTCATCACAGAAGGGCGGGACAGGGAGAAAGAGAGGGATGGAGGGGGATCGAGAGAGGGAGGGGGTATGAGATAGCGAATGGAAATGAGAGAGGAGGGGAGGGAGAGAGAAAGAAAGGAGGAGAGAGAAAAGGCATTTTTCTTTAGAGCTGGGGCTGTAGGTCGGTGGTAGAGTGCTTGCCTCAGGTGAAACCTGAAGTTTTAGCATCCCTAAGAATTTAACTGGAACAATGACCCTGATTATTTCCTGTCACCACACAGCCGGAACTACAGCGGCAGGCTTGGGCTCAACCTGCATTGTCGATACTAAAAGGCAGGATTCATTTGTCATCAAGATGTTCTCCTGTCCAGAAAGTCCCAAAACTCATGTCTTTCTAGACACTAGTTCATCTGTAATTTACTTGATGCCACTAGACTCTCAGCACCACCTCCAGGCACTTTCCCTACTTGTCCACGTGGGCGTGCCCAATGCCCAGCATGGCATGTATTCGCAAAGGCAGCGCCAGCTTAGCTGTGCTCTCCTTATCCCCCATGCCTGGTTGTAAATGGTCTACCCCAGCTGAGTCTCAGCCACCCTGCATCCTCAGGCACTCGGTGTTAGCTGAATGAACACTTCTCTCATCCTGGGTGACAGGAGTATCTGCACAACACAGTGTTCCACAACAGTATTTAACAAGTAGCTATCAACTGACTTATATAATCAAATGACAAATAGTAGGGATCCCCCCCCCCACCACAATGAAACAGCACAACAAGCGATCAGTGGCATAGAACTAGGTAGTGATCAGCCTGTTGGGATTGACAAGAGGAACTGCTTGGTGATGGCAGAATGTACACACATCGCTGGGACCACAATTTTAAAATCTTAGGAGGCCTGGTTGTCTGTTGCCATTGATGTTTCAACGTGAGCAAGGACAGGCAGGTCACACAGTATCCAGAAGGGCCCCTCACATCGTTTATCATGGATCTACTTCTCCGGGGGCTCCAGGGCCTCCCAGCCTGTCCTTCCGTCTTCACCAATTCTCAGGTTTTTTTCTACAACCACTGTTTGAGCACATCCTCTGCAGAGTACAATTCTGTTGTTCCTGGTGCCTCATGTTCACTCCCAGAAGGCACTGTTAGAAAAGCCAGTGGGTCGTGTTCAGTAATCATTCCGAATGTAGCTAAGGAGAACAGTTGAGAGAAGGAAGTTAGCCGAGAGACGGACACAGCTGAGAGAAGGAACAAGGTTTTCAGAACTCTCTACACATATGTGTGTGCGTGTGCGTGCATGCATGTGTGTGTCCATGACACGAGTGTGCAGGGCACAGGACACTTCGGGTGTTGCTCTTGCTCAGACACTGCTCGCCTTGTTTATTGAGGAAGGTCTTCCTCTAGCTTGGGGTTTGCTGATTAGGTAAGCTGGCTAGCCAGGGAGCCCGACACCCACCAGCCTTCCCCTCTCCAGCATGGGATTATAGTGTGTGCCTTTGTATGTGGGCTGTGGAGACTGACCTCAGTTTCTCAAGCTCACACAGCAGAGGTTTTGGTGACTGAGCCACGCCCAGGCTCAGCTTTATTCAGCCCTTCATGGTTCAAGTGTCCCCTTACTGCCTGAACTCCTTTCTGGACCTATGGGCTCTCTTCCTTGGTCTGCAGGTGCGACGCTCTAGCCTTTTCCTACTCTATGGTTTGTCATCACTGTGATGACTCAGGAATTGTGTTCTCAGACCAGAGACCACAGGCAACTTGGTACAACCTCTACCCTCTGTAGTCCTGGGTACAGATTCAAGCCATCAGAAGCAGCCACCTTCTTTCTCTATAGATCCACTAAATCACAAAGCTACAAGAGGGGTCAGGGGTCAGCAGTCTTCTAGTGAAGATCCTGCTCCTTCCAGGTCCTTCTATCTTTCCTCCCACTCCACCACTCTTTCAAGCCCCTCTGTGCTTTGCCCAATGTTTGGCTGTGAGTCTCAGCACCTTTTTTGATCTGTTGCTGGGTGGGGCCTCTCAGAAGACAGGTATGCAAACAAGGCAGCGTGTCATTAATAGTGTCAGGGGTTGGCTCTCTCCCATGGGGTGGGTCTCAGGTTGGGCCAGGCACTGGTTGGCCATTCCCTCAATCTCTTGTGGGTGGGTTGGTGTGCCCTTCCCTCTACTAGCAGTCCTGTCTAGTTAGAGGGTGGCCTCTTCAGTCTCCATGTCCCCAGCTAGTAGCAGTCTCTGCTAGAGTCACTTGTACCAAGGATTTGTTTGTACTTACTGTTGGTCATGGTCTGAATGTGGTACACATCCCAAAATTTGTTTAGCCACTAACCTATTATGGACATTTGAACTATTTGAAGTTTTTTTTTTTTTTTCCTGTTTCGGAGAGTATCCAGTTTCTTTTCTTAGCTTCAATGCTAAGTTATTCCCAACCTCCAAATGGGACAGGAGAGAGGCTAGCTAACAGGTTGAGTTCCAACACAAGCTAGTGTGTTTCAGAACCAGGGGAACTTTTAGAAAGACAGGTGCTGGTCTACACATATAGATTTCCTGAAATCAGTTGGCCCAGGGCAGGCCTAGAATGTGTTTCTAACAAGGAGTGCTGCTGTCCTAGGGAACACCTGGAGCTGATGGCCTTGAAACATCCCTGAGGAAACAGGAGGTGATACGTCCACAGTGTGGGTTTGTATTCATCTCAAAGTTCACTTACACACAATTCTATTCCTCCTTCAGAGATACTTGATACCATAATTCACCTGTTCTAATTGTAGAACTCAAGAATATTTAGTGTGTCATCAGGCAGAGGCTCCTCCCCTCCCCCCCTGTACCAACTTGAGATTAATTCTTGCTTCCACCTCCCTTGGCTGGCCCCAGACATGAATCTACTTCCTGTTTTCACAGGTTTGCCCTCTTGGACATTTTAAATAAATTAGGATAGTGCTGTGTGAGGGATCTGTGCCTGGCTCTTAGAATGTGATGTTTTGGGCGCCCTCACACTGAGTGTCGTGTGCAGCAATCCTTTGCACAGCTTACCAAATAGTATTTCATCTGACTGTGTGGCTATTCCGTGTAGCTGTACAAAATACCCACTTTCTTCAGCCATTCATCTGCTCACAGCCACTGGGGTTGTTTTCTAGCTTGTTTTCTAACTGATGCTTTCTGAACACTCGTGTGCAAGCCAGTGGCTAGATGGAGGTTTGCATTTCTCTTGGGTCTAGACTTATGGGTTGAATTGTGGTCACATGGTCAATTTACATTTAATATTTAAATAAATTGCTGAACTCTTTTCCACAGTGGCTGCACCAGCATGTATATGGTGTGTGTGTGGGTCTATTCTCTCTAGATCCATTTTATGTGGGGAATATAAAAGAATTTGATACCCACGCTTGGGCTGTGGGGAGGAATCTATTTAAAATACTGTTCCATGGCTGCTGATTTCCACTTTGGCTGCACATTAAAGTTATCCGGGGAGCTTTCCTAGTGAGGGTCAAACTGCAGTCCAGACCATGAAAATGGAGACTTTGAGAGGCAGGGTGAGCAGGCTTGCCCTGTGTGGGCTTTTAATACTGTCAGGTGATTTCAATGAGCCAGCAGATAGCCTCTGATGAAAAACAAAACAAAACAAAGAAACCTGAGTTCAGTTGTTGAGTCAGCCACACACTTAGAGCTGAAGAGAGACATGGTCTACAGGACACAGTGCCTCAAGCAAAGCAAAGAGACAAGTGGCAGACTCTGAATCAAGGAGAAACAGCAGCAAATAGTTTTGTAGTTGTGATTTTGAGAGGGAAAAGGCAGGTGTGTGTGTGCGTCTGTGTTAGAACGAGCTAGGATAAGTCGGTAAGTTCTGATTACATGTTAATTAGGGAATTTTGATTGCTAGACCTTGATGTTTTGACAATTGGACCTTGGTGACCAGCCTCAGCTATGAGTCAGGCATAAGAAAGTGGACAAATAAGGGGCTAGACCTTGGCACTAACTTTAGGAATGTGGAAGTGTCTGAATAAGGGAATCTAACTACTTAGCATGGGAGGGAAAGTGGGAGGGCAAGACCTGTCGGTGCCATGTTTGTCATGCTCTGGCCCGTTAGGGCCCTTCAGGCTGTCATCTCCACACACCAGACTCCAGGTGCCACCTGGGGCAGGCCCCATACCTGGTTTTGCTTGTGTTTCTTCCTGGCTCTCAGGTTGTTTTGTTTGGTTACTAGGACCCACGGGGTTAAAGTAGGAAGACATGTTAGAAGTTGTCTGCCCCATCAGAGTCTCACGGAGGAAACGGGCATCGAGTAGTGACTGGAGGGGTTCATGCAGGGCCTCACGGCCCAGGCAGAAGTAAAGATTCATACAAGCACCACAGTTAATAGTCTCTGGTTTCCCCTCCCCCCTCTCCTAAGTGAATTACAAGAGCTGCTGTTGATGTTTAAGCTACGTGTGTGTGTTCTATTCAACAACAAACATCAAACTATTGGTGACTCCCCTCCCTCACTATCTAACACACACACACACACACACACACACACACACA
>NW_026585644.1:13044683-13091011 GCF_907164565.1 Psammomys obesus
CCCCCCCCTCCCCCAGGCTCAATCACCCAGGCCAATCAGAAGAAAAACTGTGTAAAAGGCTCACACACCTCATGCTTCCTTTCTGGAAGCTGAGAACTCACTAGGGAGAGCTGCAGCCCCATTGCCCTAGTTGCAGCAGGCGGCCAGTCTTTGCCTTATCAGGTCACCATTTGATGATACAAGCTGATTTGGACAAGGTCCAGCGGCAGCTTTCTCGAGCATGTTTCTTTTGCGCAGAATAGAGCACAGGCGCCCTCTGGTGGTTATCTGTAGAAACACGTCAAGTGATGCTTGAGTTCCTGGACTCCCCTCACCTCAAAGGCCATGAAAACCACCTGAACACTGTCTTCTTCTGTGGCCTTGTAAGGTTGCTCCCCCCTCAGGGGGAGGTGATCAAAGAGCAGGCCAATCAGTTCATGTCAGAGACAGTCCCTGTTCCCATTACTATGGAACCCACTTGGACCCTGAACTGCCATGGGCTACATCTGTGCAGGGGTTCTGGGTTATCCACTCCTGCTGAGACCTGATAGACTAGGATCAGAAGGAAGGAGAGGAAGAACTCCCTATCAGTGGACTTGGGGAGGGGAATGAGTGGAGAAGAAGGAGGGAGGGTGAGATTGAGAGGGGAAGAGGGAGAGGGCCACAGGGGGATACAAAGTGAATAAAGTATAATCAATAAAAATGAAAATAAAAAATGGAAAAGAAAAAAAATCACCCGAACAAGACAGCTCATTACAGTTCATTCTGGTTTATGAATAGCATGTCTTTCTAAGGTCATGCTTACGATTTTACAGCCCCTGTGGCCACAAAGCAATTCTGTGAGGTAGAGTGACGCTGAGGTTTGTTAATCTGGCCCACAGTGAGGAGGGAGAAAGGAGGGTCCGGGAGAGCAGCCAACACGCCCTCTGTGGGAGGAATACTAAGCTCTGTATGGCATCGCCAGTTTGCTTTTGTAAGGTGCTATCTAAATAACTCTGAGAGGGCAAGGCAGGTAGGTCTCCTGGGTGGAGTGCTGAGACCAGGGGCAGGTGATTCTGGACACTTGCTAGCCTTGGGCTTCTAACATAGCTGTACAGCTTGGGGACAGGAGAATGAAAACGGAGAGAAGGAAGTGGATGACATATATGTAATATGCGTGAGTACTTAAACTCTTTCATCAAGCAGCCATGTTAAAAAATACAAACTGACCATGTCTGAGGAAGGAGGAGGTCTGTGCTGGTGGAATGGAGTGGCCATCACTGACAGGGCACCAGCAATCGAGATTTTTTTTTTTCATGAAGGACACAGAACCTGTTTTCTTCTGTTTTCAAAAGACTGGTTCTATCTCTTCCTGCTCAACTAGGCCCTTACCTTTTGTTAAAAATTCTTCATTGTGTTATCTTACCAATTCTGTTTAGTTTTGTGATAATGTCCTAAGCCTTTAAAAAATGAAACAAAAAAGTCAAAATTTCTTCAAAACATGAAAGTACAGGTATGAAGAAGCTAAAAATCACGTGATCTGGACTGTTTAATAGTCACTTTTCGGATGGAAGTCCAGCAGCATGTTCCTGTCCTGCTCCACAGATCATCACACCTGTAATGCCTGGACATTCAGACTCCACTAGGAATGTGATCAAGGACAAAAGAGGGAGGGACTTTAAGACCGTTTAATTTTTAACACAAAGTCTGCAGAAATCTACAGGAACAACTTCTTTATGCACAGAGAAATTCAGCATCTATGGTTATGAGTGAGCAGAAACTACACATTTCCTTTTCTCTGAAAACATTGAAATATGGAAAGTCACCTTTGCCTTTGTCCTTTCTGATGTTGAGGCAAGCCTGTCTTACTATTTTGTGTAAATAGGCTGGTTTGTGGAGAGTAAATAGGAAGACATGAGAGTGTTTAGGGCCACCTCATTTGGGGGTCACTTTAAAACAAGCTTTACCTGAATGCATCAAAGATGCCAGGGGACAAGTCTTACTGTATTGCATTGGCAAAACATTGAGGATTTCAGCCAGAAACAGGCTGCAACAGTGGGTAAAAAAAAAAAAAAAGTTCACTATTTCAGTGGCACAGCAGAAAGGAAGGGTAACAAAACCCCACATAGGGCATTTAGATGTTTTTCTGTCCCATACACTTCGTTAATTAGTAAGCTCATCACTCACGTAGCAGAACAAAAACATTCCTTATGTCTTTATTTGCACATAGCACCCCAAACACATATCTTCTATACTTTAAGTATATTTACAGATTCAATAGAATATCTACACATAAAAAGCTTTATTAAAAATTAAGTTTAATGCAGGTTATGAGGACACATTTTTTTTGGCAAATGAAATCAGACATTCCTTCAACCATGGGTTCTTATAGATTTTAATGTTGGAGTAAGCTGTTTCATACATGTTATTTATGACTATGATAAGATGTATGTATTTATTCTTTATATAGCAGGTGTAATCCCTTTGACTGCTAGCCTAATAAAGCACTTGTGAGATTTTGCAGATTCTAGAGTGTGCCTGTTGTAATGTGTTTACACATTGCTGAATGCTGCAGAATTTGAAAGCTCATATAGGTGTAGTGAATAATGAATCATTGTTGGCATGCTCATGTATGCTTTTAATTCTGCAATCTCTTGTTTTTCTATTAATTTCCAACCACAATGACATTTTGTTTTCAACCACACACACATTTTTCAATGTGACTTATTTGGCCAGCAACCACAAAAGACCATAAAACTGTCAAGTGCTCCAGACAATGAGAACGCTTTGCTTTGGTATTTATGGGGAGAATCCCCTTCAAATAAACCTGTTCTTGATTTCACAATTTTCAGCACTTCAGCTCTCATCATCTCTGCCTTTGAAAAGCCACTTTCATAACTTAGAACCCCTGCACAGAAGTAGTCCAAGGCAGGTCAGTATCCAAGAGGGTTCCCCAATAATAGGAACAGGGACCGTCTCTGACATGAACTGATTGGCCTGCTCTTGGATCACCTCCACCTGAGGGGGGAGCAGCCTTACCAGGCCACAGAGGAAAACAAAGAAGCCAGTCCTGATGAGACCTGATAGACTATGGTCAGATGGAAGGGGAGGAGGACCTTCCCTATCATTGGATTGCTAGAGGGGCATAAGAGAAGAGGGAGAGTGGGATTGGGAAGGGATGGGTGAGGGGGCTACAGCTGGGATACAAAGTGAATAAACTGTAATTAATAAAAAAAAAAGTCACTTTCCAACAACAACAGCAGCAGCAAATGAAGTGGCTCACACTGGCCGACACAGCGTGCAGGGGTCGGAGAATGCTTATCAGCCGAAGGCACATCAGCCGAAGGCACATCAGCCGAAGGCACATCAGCCGAAGGCACATCAGCCGAAGGCACATCAGCCGAAGGCACTGCATGTGTCTTGCCGTGCATTTCCCGGACTAACATTTGAAATTTCCCTTGAGAGCTTTCGTCTTCAACTCTTTCAGTATGTCACGAATCTGAGAAGTGTCACCGTATGCAATGTTTATGTCCCCAAAAGACTGACCACAGAGACAGCGTAAGAAGTGGCACCCTCCTGCTGCAACACCGGAAGTCAAGAAGCCTAAGCAGTAACAGGAGCGGAACCCTGCTGTTGCAACACCGGAAGTTAGGAAGCCTAGGAATAACAGGAGCAAAGAACAGGTACCAGAGAGTCAGTGAGCCTTCGCGGAGGCAGCTGTCAGGGCTAACTCACGTAGCAAGTACATACCGTACTTACTGTTCCTAACGGTTTCCCCAACAGACTAACAACAGCTAGACAGAGTCATGAGTTCCACACGTCCACAGACACACTGAAGCACTAGGGAGAACTACAGTAACACTCTGCACAATGACAGCAACGGAATTCAGATGTAGATCAGCTGAGTGTCAACAAAGCACCCGACCATCCTCACTGAACTGGCCGTTCGCCTCCTCTCCACAGTCAACTAGGCTATCATCACTGTCTTTTTTCACGGTCCTATTCCAAGGTGTTTGACTTCCTTTTGATCTTCTGCATCACTGGCGGGGGAGGGGGTGGGGAGGGAGAGAAAACATTTTGGTAAGACTGGCATTTAGGTGAAGTGCCTTATTTTTACAGGTCATGCATGCAAATTATGAAAAAGTATATGGAGTCCTGAGCTCCTGCTGCCGGATCTAACTGCCAGATGGACTCAAACGACCAGGGAAGTGCTGGAATGGAAACCAGGCACAGAAATGGTTGAATCATGGTCTGCAGCACAGGAGAGTGGGCCCCACACCTTGCCTGGGCAGCACAATAGAGCTGAACCTAGTGGCAGGGGTACGGTGAGCTTGCTCTGAGGATGTGAGTGTGGAAGAGCTGGTCCCTCATCACCTCTGGCGGGGGGTGGGAGGGCAGCTGGTCTCGGGGTCATGAGAGTGGGAGAGCTGGCCCTGTCTCCCTCAGCAGTTGCAACACTCAGGAGAGCAGGCCCTGTACCTCATCTGGGCAGCAAAGAAGAACTGGCCCTGGCTGGGGTTTTGAGGTGAGCCAGCCCCCAGGGCATGAGAGCAGGAGAGTGGCTTGCCAGCTGCAGCATTGGGCGAGTCAGCTGGGGCAGTGCTGGAGAGCCCACCTTTGTGGTGTGGGCTCAGATACTTCCCAGGACCAGATCCAGGGCTTTGAGTTGGCCCACCCAGCATCTCTCCATCTATGATCTGCTGAGAGTATGAAGGAGCAGGTCTTACAGACCCAAAGCTGCTGGATCTCCATGACACAGGGCAACAAGATATCCAAAAGGAGTCCCAGTGAGGTTCCACCATTGATAGTGTAGCAGAAACCAGGGGCCTCGAACCAGACCATTGCAATGAACATTTGCAAGCACAGAAGTGTGGACAAAGGGTGTACTGTGGGACACACGGACACACTACAATGAGCCTCCACAATGAGATGTTTGTTTGTTTGTTTGTTTGTTTGTTTGTTTCAGGGGAAGGTTATAAGGGTGGAGAGCCAATACAAGGGACATGGCGATGGAGTGGGATTGGGGTGTATGATGTGAAATTCACAAAGAACTAATAAGTTAAAACAACAACAACATATATACTGAACTTGACAGAAGAGACAGTGGGGAGCAGCCTTGAATCCTTCGGCACAGAAGAAGATTTTCTGAACAGAACACTGTCAATGCAAGCACTTAGATAAACAGTAAGTGGGATCTCATAAAACTCAAAAGTGTCTTTAGGCCAAACGACACTGTCATGCAGAAAAAGCAGCAGCCTACAAAAAAATGGAAAAAGATTTTTAGCAACTCCACATTCAATAGAGGACTAATATTCAAAATGGATAAGGAATTTAAGATAAAATAAAATAATAAATAAATCAATAAAATCAAATAATCCAATTTAAGAATGGGGTACAGATATAAACAGAGAATTCTCAGCAGAGGAAACCCAAATGGCTGAGAAACACTTAAAGACATGTTCAGCATCTGTAGCTGTGTAGGAAGTGCCCTGATGCACAGTTTGGGGTTCCATCTTACAGCTGTTAGAGTGGCTAAGATCGATAACACATTTGACAGCTCTGGCTAGTGAGCATTCACCCATTGCTGGTGAGAGCGCAAACTAGCACAGCCTACACAAGTCAAAATGGTGGTTCCTCAAAAAGTTGGGGATTGCTGTACCTCAAGCTCCCGCTATATATCACTCTTGGACATAGACCCAAAGGAGAATTCATCATGTCACAACAACACTTGCTCAATCATGCTTATTGCTGCTCTATTCATAGTAGCCACAACCTGGAAACAACCTAGGTGCCTGTCAACAGAAAAAAATGGATAAAGAAAATGTGATACATTATTAAAAGGAAGTATTACTCAGCTGTTAAAAAGGACATCAAGAAATTTGCAGGCAAATGGATGGAATATAATATGTGGGTCTCAGCCATTAAATAAGTGATAGCCAAGCTACAATTGTAGACCCAGAAAGGCTAGATACAGAGGAAGGGACTAGGGAGACACATGAGTCTCCTTGGAAGGGGGACATATAATTTTGTGTGTGGGGGGAGGTGGGGGAACTGAAACACGAGGATCAGATGGAGATGGGGAGGGCAGTTGGGTTGAGGAAGAAGATTCAGACAGGCAGCTAGAGCTGAGGGGCATTTGAGGGGTGCAGTGAAATATATGGATGTGATCTGAAGTTTCCATATAGTGAGGGCTGTGGAGTGCCAACTGGCTGTCTCTGTCTCTTGTCATCAAATGAAGCTTCCAGTACAGGGCCTGAGTTACATATAATTGAGTTGTTGGCCAAAGGAGTCTCACGGAGATCACCAAACACCCAGACTGTTGTCAAGACAACATGTTGCTGTCTGTTAAAGAATTGCAAGCCCCCATTGCTGAAGACAGCGCCTACACAACTCAAAGAACATGGAGCAGTGGGGCTGGCTCCTACACAGAAGCTTCATTCCTATGCTCTAGTGTCTTTGCCGTGGGAACACATTCCATAGGCCACCCAAAAAGAAATGTAAGCCCCAACCTGGCCACAAAACCTTTGATCTCTGGCACATCTTGCCTGCAAGATATGCTAGAGCAATGGTAGCCCTAAGCTTGTGAGAACAGTCAAGCCATGTCTGATTTGACCTAAAGCCCATTCCACAAGATAGACCCCAATACCTGATACTGTTTTGGGTGACCAAGAATCAGAGACTAGATAGCCCAGAGACCTAGGGTAAAAGACCAAATACTATTGGTCTAAAGACATTAAGTAACAGTAAAATGACTCCTAGTTATCTTTGGCTATACTTTTTAGACTAGTGCCTTATCCAGTCATGATCAGAGAAGCTTCCTCCTGCAACACACGAGAACAAATACAGAGACTCATATAGAGTCATACATCATGCACACACACACACATGAGAGAGAGCAAGAGAGTGAGCAAGCAAGAGAGAGAGAGAGAGAGAGAGAGAGAGAGAGAGAGAGAGAGAAGGAGAGAGCTGTCTTGAGAAACATGACTCTAAATGAGATGTCTCATCAAAGCCCTCCCCTCAGAGCTCAGAGAATCCTGCAGAAGAGGAGGCAGAAAGAGGGATGGAGGATACCTGGAGAACCAGGCCCTCTAGATCAACTGAGCAAAACTCATATACTCACAGAAATTGAAGCAGCCATCACAGTACCTACAATGGGTTTCTCCAGTACTGTGCATATATATATATATATGTCATCTCTCTATATTTATATGTATCTGCATACCTATCTATATATACAGCTTTCATTTTCTTATTTTTATGAGTGTGTGAATGAGTGTTTCTCTAATTCTTGTACCTTCTTTTGGGGCTTTTTCCCTTCTGTTGGTTTGCCTTGTCCAACTTCAATGTGGTGATTTTTGTTTTATCTAATTATATTTTATTTTGTTGTTATCTCTTAGAAGCCTGCTCTTTTCTAGTGAAAGAAGAAAAAAAAATTGGATCTAGATGGGCGTGAAGGTGGGAAGGAACTGGGAGAAGTACATGGAGAGTTAATTTTAATTAGCATATACTATCTGAGAAAAAAATCTAATTTTAATAAAAGGGGAAATTTTTAAAATGAAAGGGGAAAAGGGGCACAGAGTACTTGCAGGAAGGTAAAGTGAGCTGTTCTGAAGTACATTCTGTGCTGCAGGGAAGCTCTTTAAACTCAGGTAGGAAACCAGTGACCGTAGCTTCAGGAACGCCCCGGATTCAGGAGGCTCCTTCTTCTTCGTTTGTTTATAGCCTCTAAGAACTGCTGAGGGACACTCTCGGACAAGCTGTGCAACCTGGAAGAGACAGAGACTGTTAGGTTGTGTAGAAGAAATAAGGACGAGCCAAGCTGTCTGCAGCAGGTTGGAGCACCCGGGTCACTCGGAAAGGACACTTTCCATTGGTTGAACTGCCCTCAGGCTGTGAGGCATGCTCCACTTTTCCAGCTGTCATGAACTTTCATCTTCGCTATGGTGTCCTGTGGTGGTGCAGGTGACTTTGAGTCATTTCTGCTCATGTAAGTGGCCCCAATAAAATGCATTTGTCTGCCAAGTTGGACGTTGGTGTTATCTGCTCTTTGGTCCGTCACTGGTTACCTCTTGCGGGTTGGTAGATGTATTGTTTCATGTCTCCCCAGGAGAAGCGCCACACACCCACACACTCTCTCTTAGTCCCCCATCTGCACAAGCCCGTGTCGGTTTACATCCGGCCTCTCTGTGAATCCCCTCTTTGCTTTCACATGCCGCACTTTGCTACCGGAGCCCTCTCTTAAGGTGTTGTCCTGTGGCCCCTCTACTGTGCCTTCTCTTGCTTCCTCCACTCTAAGGAAACTGCTAATTAATCACATGGATCGAAAACTGAAACCTGCAATATTTCCAGGTCCTGGATGATCAGACTCCTCTTCAGAATGCCCACTCCGGCTGCTATGTCTTAAAAGTCCTCACAATTTCTTCTTCAGTAGTTTGAGATTTTCAGGTTTAGTTTCGGGTCCTCCACACACATTTGAATGAGTCTTTTTTTTTTTTTTTTTCTTTTTGTAAGGTGAAGTACACAGATCGGGGCATAGCTCCTGCTTCCAAATGTCCAGTTTCCCAGCCCCAGTTATTGACGAAGCATTTCCCCCCACCCAATGGGTATTTTTGCCATCCATTTCCCCCAAATGAGGAAACTATAATTGTGTAGTTGGGCATGGACGGGTCCTGTGTTCTACGCCAATGCTCCCTGTGCCCGGACCACCCTTCATGCTCCAGAATGAAATCTGGGATGCTGATTCCAGGGCCTGGCTTTGTTTCTGCCTTAAGTTGGGTGGGACTGAAGTCACATCTTCTTTGTGGCCAGCAGGGGGTAGAATATGAGCACATTTCATTAATGCAATTGTGGGTGAAGCCTCTGGGTTCTTGGGCAGTGGCTCTCTGTCATCCAGCAGACAATTGGTAACCCCTACATACCCGGGGCCTCATACAGCCGTCGTTTACACTCTATTCTGCCTAACAACTCTTATAAAGTCCCTGCAAAAGTCCCAGGATGCATGCTGGGCCTCTAGACCTACTCCATGATATTTAATTTGCAGAAACAAATTTCAGATGTCAGGGGAAAGGACCTGCATATTTGAAAAATCTGGTAATAATATAAGCCAAAATACATTATCTTTGCATAATAAATGCAAAGAGATTTGCCTCATCTCACATCTGTGCTTTTGCCAATGTCTAAATGGTTTGAGCCCATCTCGGCTTTTCCAATCCCCCAAACCATTAATCAAGTAAGAGCGTTCCTAGGAGTGAGAGTAATATTCACCACTGGTTAAGATGTGGCCTCATCCTTCAGAGCAACACCACCCTGCTTCGAGGCACTGCTGCCCCTCCCGCACCATGCCTTTCTTAAAGATCAAAGCAGTTAAGAAATGCTTCATTCCCTGGAACTACTAACAGCAATTAGGGTGACCTTTGACAGGGGTAATGAGGAGGAAAAAAACCTTCTAGACACTCCCAAAATATGGAGCCAGCTTCTCTTCCGGGTCCTGAGCATGCCCCAAGGGGCAAGAGGAAGCACGCTGAGGTCGATGTCCTGGGTGTTGCCTCATCCTAGACATAGGCCTGTGCCGAGCACTTCAAACGAGACAAGTATGAATGAGGATCTAAATTTGTGTTGTTTTATAGTGGAATTTAAGCTCTAAATAGCTGTATATGGCTGTCAGCTACCGTAATAAACACCAAAGTCCCACTCCCTCTTTCCCTTCTCCTTAGAGAAAGGAAGCCTCCCCTATAGGTGCCAACCTACCCTGGCACATCAAGTCACAGCAGGACTAAGCGCATCCTCTCCCTCTGAAGCCAGACAAGGCAGCCCAGCCAGAGAAAAGGATCCAAAGGCAGGCAACAGAGTCAGAGACAGCCTCCATTCCAGTTGTTAGTAGTCTCACATTAAGACCATGCTGCACATCTGCCATGTATGTGTATGGGGCCTAGATTTGTCTTATGCGTGCTCTCTGGTTGGTGGTTCAGTCTCTGTGAGGTTATTTGACTCTGTAGGTCTTCTTGTGTCATCCTTCCCCCTACTCTTCCACAAGACACCCTGAGCTCCACCTATTATTTGGATGTGGGTCTCTGCATCTGCTTCCATCAGCTGCTGGAAGAAATCTCTCAGAGGAAAACAGTCATGCTAGGCTTCTGTCTGCAAGCATCGAAAAGTATCAACAGAGGCGGGTTGGCTCTCTCCCATGGGGTGGGTGTCAAGTTGGGCCATTCCCTCAATCTCTGCTCCATCTTTATTGAAGCACTTTTTGTAGGCAGGACAAATTTTGGGTTGAAGTTCTTGTCATACAAGTCTTTCACTTGCTTGGTTAGAGTTACAAAAAGATATTTCATATTATTTGTGGCTATTGTGAAGGGTGTTGTTTCCCAAATTTTTTTCTCATCCCATTTGTCATTTGTATACAAGAGAACTACTGACTTTTTTTTAGTTAATTTTGTATCCATCCACTTTGCTGAAGGTGCTTATCAGCTGGAGTTCTCTGGTAGAATTTTTGGGGTTACTTATGTATACTATCATATCATCTACAAATAGTGATACTTTGACTTCTTCCTTTCCAATTTGTATCCCCTTGATCTCCTTTAATTGTCTTATTGATCTAGCTAGGACTTCAAGTACCTTATTGAAGAGATAGGGAAAGAGTGGGCAGCCTTGTCCCTGATTTTAGTGGAATTGCTTTAAGTTTCTCTCCCTCCAGTCTTTCAGAGGCCCTCTGTGGTAGGCTCCTGTCCTGTCCCCTGTTTTCTTAGCTTCTTTAGGTGTACAGATTTTAGTATGTTTATCCTATATTATATGTCTAATATCCACTTATAAGTAATATCCACTTATGTATGTCTTTCTGCTTCTGGGATACCTTACTCAGGATGACCTTTTCCAGTTCCCACCATTTCCTGCAAATTTTCATGATTTCCTTGTTTGTAATTGCTGAGTAGTATTCCATTGTGTAAATGTACCACAATTTCTGTGTTCATTCCTCCGTTGAGGGACATCTGAGTTTTGGATATTATGAAAAAAGCTGCTATGAACATGGTGGAGCAAATGTCCTTGTTGTATACTTGAGCATATTTTGAATATATTCCTATTCCAGTGGTATAACTGGATCTTGAAGAAGCACTATTCCTAGTTGTCTGAGAAAGTGCCAGATTGATTTCCAAAGTGGTTGTACAAGTTTACATTCCCACCAGCAATGGAGGAGGGGTTCCCCTTTCTCCACATCCTCTCCAGCATGTGTTGTAACTTGAGTTTTTTATCTTAGCCATTCTGTTGGGTGTAAGGTGAAATCTCAGGGTTGTTTTGGTTTGCATTTCCCTGATGACTAAGGATGTTGAGCATTTCTTTAAATGTTTCTCTGCCATTCGATATTCCACTGTTGAGAATTCTCTGTTTAGTTCTGTACCCCATTTTTAAATTGGATACTTGATTTGTTGCTATTTAACTTCTTGAGTTCTTTATATATTCTGGATATTAGCCCTCTGAAAGACTCTACCCAGCAGGGTATCAAAGCAGATGCTGAGGCTCATAGCTAAACTTTGGGCAGAGTGAAGGGAATCTTATGAAAGAAGGGAGAGATAGAAAGACCTGGAGGGGACAGGAGCTCCACAAGGAGAGCAACAGAACCAAAAAAATCTGAGCACAGGGGTCTTTTTGTGAGACTGAAACGTCAACCAAGGACCATTTATAGAGATAACCTAGAACCCCTGCACAGATGTAGTCCATGGAAGCCCAGTGTCCAAGAGGGTTCCCTAGTAAGGGGAACAGGGACTGTCTCTGACATGAACTCAGTGGCTGGCCCTTTGATCACCTCTCGCTGATGGAGGAGCAGCCTTACTAGATCACAGAGGAAGACAATTCAGCCAGTCCTGATGAGACCTGACAGGCTAGGGTCAGACGGAAGGGGAGGAAGACCTCCCCTATCAGTGGACTTGGAGAGGGGCATGGGAGGAGATGAGGGAGAAAAGGTTGCATTGGGAAAGAATGAGGGAAGGGGCTACAGCTGGAATACAAAGTGAATAAACTGTAATTAATATCAACAAACAAACAAACAAACAAGTTTCTCTCCCTATTGGCTTGTTATATATTGCTTTTATTGTGTTTAGGTATGTACCTTGGATTCTTGCTCTCTCCCAGCAAGGGGTGGAGTGTTAGATTTTGTCAAAGGCTTTTTAAGCATCTAAAAAGATGATTGTGTTTTTTTTTTTCCCAGTTTGTTATTATGGTAGATTACATTTTTGATGGATTTTTTTGCATATTGAACCATCCCTGTATTCCTGGGATGAAGCGTTCTTGATCATGGTGGATGATATTTTTGATGTCTTCTTGGATTCGATTTTTGAGTATCTTATTGAGTATTTTTGCATTGTTGTTGATAAGGGAGATGGGTCTGTAGTTCTCTTTGTTGAGCCTTTGTGTGGTTTAGGTATCATGGTGACTGTGGCCTCATAGAATGAGCTTGGCAATGTTCCTTCTGTGTCTATTTTGTGGAATAGTTTGAGTATTGGTAGCTCTTTTTTGAAAGTCTGGTAGAATTCTGCACTAAACCCATCTGGCCCTGTTTTTGTTTTTGTTTTGATTGGGAGACTTTAAATGACTGCTTTTATTTCCTTAGGGTTTATAGGCCAATTTAAATTGTTTACCTGTTTATCTTGATTAACTTTGGTAAGTGGTGTTTTTCAAGAAAATTCTCCATTTTGTTTCTATTTCCTAATTTTGTAGAGTAAGACCTAATGGTTCTTTGGATTGCCTCAGTCTCTGTTTCTATGTCACCCTTTTTATTTCTGATTTTGTTAATTTGGATACTGTCTCTGACTTTCTCTTAGTTTGGCTATCTTGTTGATTTTTTCAAAGAACCAGCTGTTGGTTTCATTGATAATTTGTATTGTTCTCTTTGTTTCTAATTTATTGATTTCCAGCCCTGAGTTTGATTATTTTCTGCCATCTACTCTTCTTGGGTGTGTTCGCTTCTTTTTGTTTTAGAGGTTTCAGGAATGATTTAAAATTGCTAGTATAAGGTCTCTCCAATTTCTTTATGAAAGCACTTAGTGTCATGAACTTTCCTCTTTGTACTGCTTTCATTGGGTCCCATACATTTGGGTATGGGACCCAAAATGAAGGTTGTTCCTTCATTTTCATTGAATTCTAGAAAGTCTTTAATTTCTTTTCTTTTCTTTTCTTTCTTTCTTTTTTTTTAATTTCTGACCTAGTGGTCACTGAATAGAGAGTTGTTCAGCTTCCACAAGTTTGTATCTTTCTGTTGTTTCTGTCATTGTTGAAGTCCAGCTTTAATTCATAGTGGTCTGATAAGATACAAGGAGTTCTTTCAATCTTCTTGTATCTGTTTAGGTTTGTTTTGTGACTGAGTATATGGTCAGTTTTGGAGAAGGTTACTCGAGGTGCTGAGAAGAAGGTATATTCTTCTGTGTTTGGGTAAAATGTTCTGTCGGTATCCGGTAGGTCCATTTGATTCATAGTGCCTGTTAGTTTCATTATATCTCTGTTTACTTTCTGTCTGGGTGACCTGTACATAGTGAGAGTAGGATGCTGAAGTCTCCCACTACTAATGTGTGGAGTTCAATGTGCAATTTAAAATTTAGTAATGTTTCTTGGTAGATTTTTCCTTTGATGGGTATGAAGTGTCCTTCCCTATCTCTGTGATTAATTTTGGTTAATTAAAGTATAGAAAGAACAGTTATTCTTTCTATATTTATCAATACAGGAAATTATTACAGCAGCAGTTTTCATTAACCATACCAGCTTTCAAAATAATAGACACAGAGAGACTATGATTTATTATTATGCTGTAAACGCTATGCTGGGAAGATTCTGAGCTGTTCTAATCCTACTGCCTCAAAACCCACATAAATGCCAATTGCTTGCCAATCTGATGACTCCCGAGAAACTTCTGCTCCGTCAGTCTGTTCTCATCGTCTGGGAACCTAAACTCTGCCTATCTCTCTTCTGCTCAGTCATAGGCTTCAGCATCTTTATCAGCCAATCAGGAATAATTGGGGAACATTCCTTGTCATCACAAGGTTACAGCATATAGTTCAACATTTATAACAATACCTGTGGCAGGGCAGCAACCAGATCTCAAGGTACTGAAATCAGCATCTGAAAACACAGTGCGTGAGACCCTCCTCCAACATGAAAGTCTATGTTATCAGATATTAGAATGTCTACTCCAGCTTGCTTCTTGGGTCCATTTGCTTGAAAACCTTTTCCAGCCCCTTACATTGAGGTAATTTTTATCTTTATTGCTGAGCTGTGTTTCTTGTATGCAAAAAAATAATGAATCCTGTTTTCGCATCTATTCTGTTAGCCTGTGTCTTTTTATTGAGGAACTGGATCCTTTGATGTTGAGAGATATTAATGACCACTGATTGTTCCTTCTTGTTACTTTGATGTTGGTGGTGGTGGTGGTGGTGGTGGTGGTGGTGGTGGTGTGTGTGTGTGTGTGTTTTCTTTTGGTTTGGCTGGGGTGGTGTTTTTTATTTCCTTTGTTTTCTAGGGTGTAGTTAACTACCTTGGGTTGGAGATTTTCTTCTAATATTTCCTGTAGGGATGGTTTTGTGGATAGATATTCTTTAAATTTGATTTTGTCATGGGATATCTTGTTTTCTTCGTCTATGGTGATTAAAGTTTTTGCTGGGTAGAGTAGTCTGGGCTGACATCTTTGGTCTCTGAGGGTCTGCAGTATATCTATCTGCTCAGGTCCTTCTGAATTTTAGAGTCTCTGTTGAGAAGTTGGGTATAATTCTGATAGGTCTGCTTTTGTATGTTACTTGGTCTTTTTCCCTTGCTGCTTTTAGTAGTCTTTGTTTCTTTAGTGTTTTGATTGTTATGTGGTAGAGGGTTTTCTTTTCTGATCTAATCTATTTGGTGTCCGTAAGCTTTTTGTATGTTTATAGACCTCTCTTTCTTTAGGTTGTGGACATTTGCTTTTATGATTTTGTTGAAAATATTTTTTTGGGCCTTGGAACTGGGAGTCTTCTCCTTCTTCTACTCCTATTATTTTCAGGTTTGGTCTTTTCATAGTGTTCCAGATATCTTGGATGTTTTGTGTCAGGAACTTTTCTGATTTAACATTTTCTTTGACCCATATATTGATTCCTTCAACCATATCTTCCACTCCTGAGATTCTCTCTTCCGTCTCTTGTATTCTGTTGGTGATGCTTGTGTCTGTAGCTTTTGTTCTCTTCCCTAGGTTTTCCATCACCAGGATTTTCCCAGTTTGTGTTTTTTTTTTTTTTATTGCTTCTATTTCCATTTTCAATTCTTGAGTTGTTTTATTCATTTACTTTACTTGTTATAGTTCATTTTCTGTATTTTTAAAAGTGATTTATTAATTTCTTCTTTAAAGGCCACTATCATCTTTATAAAATTTGATTTAAGGTCATCCTCTTGTTTTTTGGCTGTGTTAGGATATCCAAGATTGCAAATCACTCTGCTTATTTTATACAGTGTGTTCTGGGTTAGGGTTAGGGTTAGGAAATGGGTGTTTGTGTTTGTGTGTTTGTTTTTCTGAATGCATAAGCGTGTGTGTAAGAAAGAGAGTGTGTATATTTGTCTTTGTGTGTGTTTTTATGTGAGTTTTTGTATGTGTGAATGTGTGTTTGTGTGTGTGCTTCTCTGTGTGTTACTTACTGTATGTGTGTTTATGTAGGTGAATGTGGGTTTTTGTATGTGTATTTGTGTGTATGTGAGTGTGTGTTTGTGTTTAAGTGTGTATGAGTATGAGTGTGAGTGTGTGTTTGTGTGTGTGTGTGTGAGGGTATATGTTTGCAAGTGTGGAAGTGTGTATGCTTGTGTATGTTTGTATGTGTGTGAATGTTTGTGTTTGTGTATGAGTTTGTGTTTGTATGTGTGTAATTTTGTATGTGTTTGTTTGCGTTAGTGTGTATTTTTGTGTATGTGTTTGTATGTATGTGAATATGTGTGTTTGTGTATGTGTGTTTGTGTGTGTGAGTGTATATATTCAGAAAAACAAACCCTCACACAAACACACTCACACAGACGCACACATACCCACACAAGCACAAACACACATTTCCTAGTTCTAACCCTAACCCAGGACACACCCTATAAAACAAGCAGAGTGATTTGCAACCTTGACCTACATTGAGGTAGCAGTTAGAGTGAAATGGCCAACCATCCTAACCCTAGCCCTCACCCTGTAACCCTCACCCCGTAACCTTAGCCCTGTAACCCTCACCCTGCCACCCTCACCCTGTAACCCTGTAATCCCAAATGTAACCCTAACCCTAACCCTAAGACAGGAGGAGGGGTGGATATCAGAGTTGGCTGGGAGAGGGATCCCAGGAAATTTAGCTCAGGATAAGACAAATCATCCCTAAATGGGCATTAGTACATATTAACCCGAGGCCCATCCCAGATCTCCACACCAAGACCTGTCAGGCAGCAGCCCATCTCCTCACTAGCTGCTGAGGCCTAGTCTTTGGTGAAGACCCTCCCTGTCACTCCATCAACAATCCAGTGGGGAAAGGAGCAGGAACCACCAAAGCTTCTGACTTTGGAGGCAAAGTGAGGGCCTAGGAAGGCAGGTTGTTAAGGAATGCCCCCTCCCACAACATCGACAAGAAACAAAGTAATCCTGTCTGGGAAGCAAGGGCAGCCCAACGGTTATTTGTCCTGGTCCAAGGGTGGGGCAAGTGAAATTCAGGCAGCTCTAACTTTGCAGAGCTGGGTACACATTGACATCTGAGTCAGAGGGCACAGCAGCAGGATGGACACAGGTCTGGGATAAGAGTAGGGACTAGGGAGTTGCCCAAAGGGACAGATGGCTGCCACACAGAGAAACACCAGTCTCTGAATGACACACACAGGGGAGGTCCCTAGAGGAGAGTCTGGGCTCTTGTCTCACCTCTGCCATCAAGGCTTGCTGTGAGTCGGAGTTGCAGAGTTCCATGTGGGTGCTGGGAACTGAACTCATGTCTTCTGTAAGAGCAGAAGAGGTCCTCACGCCTGAGCTGTATCTCAGGCTCTACTCCTCAGCTCTTTAAAGATGTAAAAACCAAGCAAAGGTGCAGCTCAGTGAGAAGAGTACTTGCCTAGCATGTGCAAAGTCCTGGCTTTGGTGCCTAGCACAACCACTAAATAAAAAGAAAAGTGAAAGCTATAAGCCATCACGAGCTCATTGGCAATATTAAAATAGGTGAGCTTTTACCTGCAAGGCCATAGTGTGTCCACCTTTGTGTTAGAGAAATGGAAGTCAACCCATGTCCTGCAGAACCTCACACCCAACCTTTCCTGCCAGACCAATCCTCACTCTGCCTTTCTTTAGACTCTATGGTTCTTGGGCTGGCAAGATGGCTCATTGGGATAATACACTTGCAGCAGAGCCTGGTGACCCGGCTTAAATCCTGAGATCCATAGGCTGGCATCGAAAAAAAAAGAAAACAAAAAACCCAATCCCCTGGCCCCCACCTGTGGGTGATACATGCTGACCCACATGTAAATAATGGACCAAAAATCAAACAGCAAACAACTAGGGTTCTACTTAGAAAATATATCTGATTAAAACAGCAACAGCAACCAAAATTAAACTAAACCAAACCAATGACAAAGCAAAATACAAAATAAAGAACAACGCTGCAGTGCTGGCCTGTTCGGCCCTGAAGCGTATGTTCACGTGAGCTGTGGCTATTTCCAGCATGTTCTAGAGTTTTTTTTAGGACTCTAACAAGTGTAACTAGCTGCTCACAAAGGCTGTCTCTCTCTTTCCACTGCTATTTGTCATGGTCACCCCCCAAATTAGCTTTTTTTTTCTAGAAAAGGAGAAAATGGAAAAAAAGACAATGGAAAATATTAAATGAGAGTCCATTAAATTTCCATGTTAGCTAAATCACTGTAAGATTACTAATGGATTTTTCTGATAAGACAGAATGCATTTAAAATAGTAACTTGTTTTGGTTTGCATTTCCCTGATGACTAAGGACGTTGAGCATTTCTTTAAGTGTTTCTCTGCCATTCGACGTAAGCTTAAAAGTTAAGGTTTGGGATGTTGTTCCCTGTGCCCCAGTTCCTGCCCAACAACTCTGCCTGCTTTCTCTGAGGCCTGCTGGCACCAGAAATACCAGGTAAGTCCCTCCCACCCACAAGCCTCTTCTTGCCAACTACCTGAAAGCACCTACCAATGGCAGTAAACTGTACCCGATACCCTGTGCCCCATTTTTTGCCCCACAACTCTGCCTGTTTTTCTGCGGGCAGGCCTGCCAGACCCAGGGGCACCAGGTAAGCCCCTCCTCCCTCCAAGCCTGCCAACTCCCCTGAAAGCACCCTCAACAGTGGTAAACTGCACCCCACACCCTGTGCCCCATTTTTTGCCCCATAGCTCTGCCTGCTTTCCCTGAGGTCTGCTGGCATCAGGGGCAACCAGGTATGACCCTTCCTAAAGCCCATACCTACCAAATTTCCCTCAAACACAACCATCAATCTTGAACTATAACCCTCCATTTTCCAGCCCACAACTCAGCCTGCTTTCCCTAGAGGTCTGCTGGCACCAGAGACCCCAGGCCATGCTGGTACCCCAGAGGCAAGGGTAGCATGGAAAATCCTACAGACCACACAGGCCACACAAGCCACAAAAACTTCAGGGGACCTACTAGTCCTGAAGACTAGCTAATCACCAGAACTCCAGGCTACTCAGGACAGTACAAAGAGAGGAAACAGAAACCCCAAGAAAAAAGCATAATAAAAACAAAACAAAACAAAAAAACAACAGCAACAACAACAACAACAACAAATACAAAAAGGGTAACTCAGAAGTCAACATCTAAATCTATAATAATTGCAAAACCCAGATGGCTAAAGGTAAGCATAAAAACACACTCAACAACAGCCATGAAAATATGGCATCACCAGAACCCAGATATCCTACTACAGGAAGTCCTGGATAATCCAAAACAAATGAAACACAAGCAAATGACCTCAAACACAATGTTATGATGATGATAGGGGCCTTAAAAGAGGAAATGAATAAATCCCTTAAAGAAATCCAGGAAAAATAGAAACAAAAGGGTGAAAGAAATGAATAAAACTGTTCAAGAACTGAAAATGGAAATAGAAGCAATAAATACACACATACACACAAACTGAGAGAATCTTGGAGATGGAAAATCTAGGTAAGCAAACAGGTACTACAGATGCAAACATTACCAATAGACTTCAAGAGATGGAAGAGAGAATCTCAGGCATAGATGATACTATAGAAGAAATTGATACATCAGTTAAAGAAAATCTAAAAACACAAACATCCTGGAAATCTGGGACACGATGTAAATACCCAACCTAAAAATAAAAGGAATAGAAGAGGGAGGAGAGTCTCAGCTCAAAGGCCCAGAAAATATTTTTAGCAAAACCATAGAAAAAAATTTCCCTAACCTAAAGAAAGTGATGCCTATAACCATACAAGAAGCTTATAGAACACCAAATAGAGTGGAACAGAAAAGAAGATCCTCCCATCACATAACAATCAAAACACTAAATGTACAGAACAAAGAAAGAATGTTAAAAGCCATAAGGAAGAAATGCCAAGTAACATATATAAAGACAGACTTACTAGAATTACACATGAATTCTTAATAGAGACTCTAAAAGCCAGAAGGGCCTGGACAGATGTCATGTAAACTCTAAGAGACCACAGCTGTCAGCCCAGACTACCATACGCAGCAAAACTTTCAATCATCATAATTGGAAAAACAAGATATTTCATGACAAAGCAAATTTAAACAATATCTATACACATATCCATCCCCACAGAAGACACTAGAAGAGAAACTCCAACCCAAGGAGTTTAACCACACCCAAGAAAACAGGAAATAAATAACTTTGCTACAGCAAAACCAAAATAACACACACACACACACATACACTACCACCAACAACATCAAAATAACAAGAATAACAATCAGTGGTCATTAAAATCTCTCAACATCAAGTGAACTCAATTCCTCTATTGAAAAAACACAGGCTAACAGAATGGATGCATAAATAGTATTTATCATTATGCTGTATACGAGAAACACATCTCAGCAACAAAGATAGACATTTCCTCAGAGAAAGGGGCTGGAAAAAGGTTTTCCAAGCAAATGTACTCAAGAAGCAAGCTCAAGTAGCCATTATAATATCTAACAACAGAATTTCAACAAAAATTAATCAAAAGAGAGGGAGGAGGGCATTTCATACTCATCAAAGGAAAAATCCACTAAGAAGACAATTCTGAATATCTATGCCCTAATGCAAGGGCAATCATGTTTGTAAAAAAGACATTATAGAGCTTAAATCATACATTGCACCCCACACATTAATAGTGGGAGACTTCAACACCCCACTCTCATCAATGAACAGAACTAAACAGAGAAACAATGAAACTAACCGAGGTTACAAAACAAAACGACCTAACAGATATCTACAGAACAATTCACCCGAGCATGAAAGAATATACCTTCTACTCAGCAACACACAGAACCTTCTCCAAAACCGACCGCATAGTCACCCAGAAGCAAGCTTCAACAGATACAAGGAAATTGAAATAATTCCTTGTCTCTTGTCAGATCACCATGTATTAAGGCTGAACTTCAACAACAAAAAAACAGAAAGCATACAAACTCATGCAAACTGAACAAATCCCTACTCAGTGACTACTGAGTCAAGGAAAAAATAAAGAAATTAAAAACTTTCTGGAATTCAATGAAGATGAATGCAAAACATACCCAAACTTATGGGACACAATGAAAGCAGTACTAAAAGAAAGTTCATAGCACTAAGTGCTGGTCTAACTGGATGTCTGTATGTAGAAGAATGGAAACAGATCCCTCCCTATCACCTTGAACAAAACTCAAGTCCAAGTGGATCAAAGACCTCAACAAAAATGGGATAAACCAAATCTAATAGAAGAGGAATGTAGGAGAATAGTCTTAAACTCAATGGCACAGGAGACAACTTCCTGAACAGAACACCAACAGCTTAGTTGCTTAGATCAACAATTAATAAATGGCACCTTGTGAAACTGAAAAAGTTTCTGTAAGGCAAAGGACACTGTCAAAAGGACAAAACAGCAACCTACAGAACGGGAAAAGTTCTTCATCAACTTCATATTGGGCAGAGGGCTAACATCCAAAATATATAAAAAACTCAAGAAACTAGACACCAACAAACCAAATAATCAAACTTAAAATGGGGTATAGATCTAAACAGAGAAATCAGTATTGGCCAAGAAGCACTTAAAGAAAATTTCAGTGTCCTCAGTCATCAGAGAAATGCAAATCAAAATGACTCTGAGATTCCATCTTACACCTGTCAGAATGGCTAAGATAAAAAATTCAAGTGACAGCTCATGCTGGCAAGGATGTGGAGCAAGGGGAACTCCTCCTTTGCTTGTGGGAGTGCAAACTTGTACAACTACTTTGGAGATAAAAAAAATTGGTTGTTTTTCAGAACATTAGGAATAGTTCTACTCCAAGATCCAGCTATTCCACTCCTGGGCATATAACCAAAAAATACTCTACCATACCACAAGGACAAGGACACATACTCAGTCATGTTCATAGCAGTTTTATTCATAATAGCCAGAAACTGGAAACAACGTAGATATCTCTCAACTGAGGAATGGATAAAGAAAATATGATACATTTACACACTGAAGTATTACTCAGCTAGTAAAAAGATGACATCATGAAATTTGTAGGTGAATGGATGAAACTAAAAAAATATCATCCTGAGTGAGGTAACCCAGATCCAGAAATACAAACATGGAATGTACTCACTTATAAGTAGATTTTAGCCATGAAGTACAGGATAACCAGGCTACAGTCCACAGACCCAAAGAAGCTAAGTAACAGGGAGGGCTCAAGGAGGGACACTGAATCTCACTGAGGAGGGGAGATAGAATAGAGATCAAGGGTGGGGGTTGTGGATGGATGGAGGGAGCTGGGAGGGGAAGGGATGAGGAAGGGATTAGGAAAGACCAAACTGGGGGAGGATGGAGAGAGAGAGAGGGAGAGAGAGAGAGAGAGAGAGAGAGAGAGAGAGAGAGAGAGAGAGAATGGACAGAGAAGTGGAATTGGTCTGTGTGGAGGGGTAATCATCTCTGGGCCACGCTACAAACCTAAGACAATGGAAACTCCCAGGAATCTATGGGGGTGACCCTGGCTAAGACTCAGAAATGGGGGATATGGAGCCTGAAACAGCCATCTCCTGTAACAAGGCTTCTAGTGGAGGACTGGGACCCCAACCAGACACAAAACATTACACTCACAATTCCTCCTCCCAACAAGAGATGCAGGGGTAAAGGTGGAGCAGATATTGAGGAAATGGCTAACCAATGACTGGCCCAACTTGAGTCCCATGGCATGAGAGCCCACCCCTGACACTATTAATGATATTCTTCTCTATTTTCAGGTAGGTGCCTACCATAGCTGCCATCTGAGAAGCTTCACCTAGCAACTGGCAGGACACAAATGCAGAGACCCACAGCCAAACATTAGGCAGAGCTTGGGGAATTTTATGGAAGAGGGAACAAGTATTGATGGAGCCGGAGAGGTCAAGGACGCCACAAGAAAACCTACAGAATCAACTATCTTGGGCTCACAGACACTGAACTACCAACCAAAGAGCATACACAGCAGAGTCCTAGGCCCTCGGCACATATCTAACACTGGTGCAGCTCCGTCTTCATGTGGGACTCCTAACAGCAGGAGCAGCTGCTGTATGTGACTCTGTAGCCTGTCTTTGGATTCCTGGCCCCTAACTAGTCTGCCTTGCCTATAAACAATAGGCAATAATGCAACTTCATATGCCAAGGTGGGTTGAAATCCATGGGAGGCCTCCCTTTTTCTGAGGAGAAACGATGGTCAGGAGGTGAGGTAAGAGGGAAGAACTGGGAGGAGAGGAAGGGGGAGACTGTTAATGGGATGTAAAGTAAATCAATTAATCAAAAAAGCTAAGATTCTGGAGTAGGAGGTAACAAGAAGAATCTTTTAAAAAGTGAAGCAGGAAAGTTTGAAAATGTAGTTGTGACTAACTCTAGCACTACACTCTGTGATGGCTACTTTTGTGTCAACTTGACACAAGCTAAAGTTATATGAAATGAGGGAAACTTAACTGAGAAAATGCCTCCTTAAGATCCAGCTGTAGAGCATTTTCTTAATTAGTGATTGATGGGGGAGTGTCCAGCCCATGGTGGGTGATGCCATCCCTGGCTGGTGGTCCTGGGCTCTATAAGAAAGCAGACAAGACTCCCGGAGTCTTGGCTCTGATCTACTATGGCAGTTCTACAATCCTGAAGCATTCTTTGTCCTTTTGACACAGCTCACCTGCTGAACCTTGCCTGTGGATCCTGAATATTGATGCCCTGAGTCTCAGAATTCTGGGTGTCTCCATTGCAAATGAATATTTTGTTAGGAAATGACCTTCCTTGAAGGAAGACCTACAGGACTGTGATAGCGCTTTTGGCATAATACTCTGTTGTTAGCTGTGCTGACCATGCAAAGGCAAACATAAAGTACCTGGTGTTGAGAAGAATTCAAACAGAACAGAGGCAAGGACTTCCTGTAGCCTTAAAGCTAGAATTGTCCTCTCAGCCCAGAGTAGCAGGAATAGGTGAGTAATGCTTCCTTCATGCCTCTACCTGTGTAGTGAAAGTGTTTACAGTTGGCTGGTTTCTCTTCTTCCCTGTGCAGGAGTAATATTTGTATAGCCCTGAAATATATTCAAGTTGCAAGCATACATTTGGAGTGTGCATGCCTAGACATTTTCTTTTCCTGAAAAAAAAAAACAACTTACAACCCTGAGAAGGTGTCAAACTTGTCAGTACTTAGACGTGAACTTAAGTGAGATCCAGGTTTTTTTTATTTTTTTATTTTTTATTTTTTTATTGCTGTGATCTATCATGTTTATCTAAAAGTCAGTGGTCAGCTACCAACGAAGCAGCCATGGTTCTTTCAGACAACTGCAGTGTCCTGGAAACTCCTGGCTTCTTACCCACCTTGTGTTTCATGTGAATGTTGAGTGCTGCTCTTTGCATTCAGCTCATCAGTAGAAATGTGCTGAAAACAAACAAACAAACAAACAAACAAACAAACAAAAAACCCAGCCAACATCTGACTAAGCAATCTGCGGCCACCGGGCCTTGAGAAGCCCTGCTGGAAGCTCCTCTGGTTGACTTTGCCTGTTTTCACTCCAATTTTCTTTTCGTTACTCTTTTGAAGGCACATAGCATCTTACATACAATGATCAACATCGACTCAAAAAGAAGCCCTTCCAGCCAGGAGTGGTGGTGCACGCCTGTGATACCATCACTCGGCAAGGCAGAGGCAGGAGGATCTCTGCGAGTTCGAGGCCAGCCTGGTTTACAACACGAGTCCAGGTTACACAGAGAAACCCTGTCTTGAACAACAACAGCAGAGGAACCCTTCCCTGCAATAGCTGCTGCTTTGAATTATTTCCATGTATGGAGTATGTGGCATCCATCGGCAGCAGCGCTGTGGCTCTAGTGTCAGATAACATAGGACAGATCCTTCCAGAAATTCAAGTGAAGCCTGTGATGATAAAACTCAGCTCGAGTCTAGGTTTTGGTGGGTTGAGTCAGACTGGGCCCTTTAGAAGGTAAGAAACCCCTGTTAGGAAGGAAAACTAGCCTAGTGAAGAGACTCTAAGTCAGGCAGCTGTGGGCTCAGATTCCTGCTTGACAGTTCTTCAATCTAAGCTTTCCTCCTATCCAGAGCAACGGAACTTGCAGACATCACCAGAGTCATGGGAGTCACACCCGCAGCAACGCTTGTCTCCCGCTGTCGACCTAGCAGTCCTCAGGAGTTGCTTCTCAGACTGCCCAAACACAAGGGAAGCTGGATTCAACCAGTTCTTCAGCCAAGAAACATCTATAGCTTCTTGGTTCTGACACCACCACCTCCAATATTGCATGCTGAATGTAGATCGAGAGTGAAAAGGACAGTCTACCCGCTTTTGGCTCTGACACTAGTTTCCTGGGAACTGAGGTGAAATCAAGGGCTCGCAGTGACGATCCTTCTTAGTCATGTCAAGGATCCCTCTTGGTGTGCGAAGCTTTCTCTGCCCCTGACAGCTTTCTTAGGACTTGGAACCTAAACTGGGAAATCTCTTCAAACAATGACAGCTGGTGGCCCTACTAACATTTCCCTACATATGATAAGACCCTTATGAAGAACAGGGAAGGGTTGGGTTTAACCTCTTAGAACACTGCACACTAAGAAATTAGGTGAACTTGAGGCCCAGGTTCCACCTAGGAGATATGATGGCTGAACTCTGATTTCAGTCACGACTGTCTTTATTCTGGATAAGAGGGTCCCTGCTCTGTTCCCCAAATGCCTACCTGCTATTTCCTTTTGGTATCTCATGAGCACCTGTAAGGGGGGCTGACAAGGCAGTTGCTTAGAATACCTGCACTCACTCTCCCTTTTGTTGACACTGCAATTCTAACTTGCTAAGCAGGTTGAAAACAGGGTTTTCAAGTCCTAACATACTGTCCTGACTGGCCACAGCCTACAGGTAAGCCTGCTGTGTATACTGGAGTGTGTCTAAGGAGTCCTCAAACTATACTGGAAAAAGAACTCTAAAGTCTGTGAGAATGACCCCTTTATTGTTTTGCCTAAGTTGGACAAGCGTAGTTTAAAAAAAAAATACAAAAACCACAGAAGTATATAGTTCCGGATCAACAAACAGCTGGATGTTGGTTGTTCTGGGCATCATTTGTGAGTGCTCTGGGTTTTCTCCAGAGTAAACTTCGAAGTTACAAAATTGATAACTTAGTGTAGAAATCCACCTGCCATTTTGAAGGGCATGCTTCCCTTCCCTTTCGTTTGATTCTCTTTATAAGATCTGGACTTTAAGATCCAATATGGTTCAGGCCTACTACCATCAAGCAGACCCCAGGAACGAATGAGGCGATGCGTTCATAAAACAGCATCGTCATTCTCTCTTCACGCTGCTCTGCTTCTTCCTTTGCATGCTTTCTGCTTTCCTTTCTATGAATTCTTTATTGTCAATCCAGTCCCCTGTCTATCATCTCCCTTTCCTTTCCTTGTTTCATTCTGTAATGGAGGCAAATGGAGAGCTGGGTGAACATGAGTACCACCTATAGGACTGGATTCGTTAATGAGTGAATTATGTCATTGTCATCAATGATTGTCCAGGAAAGTAACTTCTGCTCAAGAGCACTGTTGTTTTCATACCACAAAAGTGGAGAGTGAGTATCTGAATTAAAAAAAAAAAAAGTCTTCAGTCTTTCCTGAGACTGATACTCACTCCAACCAAGGACTATGCATGGAGATAACCTAAGATCCCTGCACAGATGTAGCCCATGGCAGTTCAGTATCCAAGTGGGTTCCATTGTAATAGGAACAGGGACTGTCTCTGACATGAACTGATTGGCCTGCTCTTTAATTACCTCCCCCTGAGGGGGAAGCAGCATTACCAGGCCACAGAAGAAGACAATGCAGCTCTCCTGATGAGACCTAATTGACTTGGATCAGAAGGAAGGAAAAAAAGACTTCCCCTATCAGTAGACTTGGGGAGGGCCATGCATGCAGAGGGTGGAGGAAGGGAGGGATTGGGACAGGAGGAGGGAGAGAACCACAGGGGGGATACAAAGTGAATAAAGTGTAATTAATAAAGAATTTTAACAAAGTCTTCAATTTTCTTTTCTGGCAAAAGTCCTAAGTAAGTACAAATTGAAGCACCCTATCAAGTCTATGGAGGCCAGGTTCCAGGCCTTCCTGATCTTGTAGTTCAGACAGATTTCCAAGTGCCAATATAAAACAACCCTAATTTTACTTAGGAAATAAAAAAATATATATATCTGTGTGTTCGCTTGAGTGAGTTTATATGCATCCCATGTGTGCATGAATGTGCAGAGGCCAGAAGAAGATATTAGATTCCCAATGCTGTTCATTGTAGGCAGAAGTCATAGCAAGACTGAAAGTGAAAATTGCCTGGTTGGTCACTGATGCTGGAGAGACTAGACTTCCTAACTGCTTCACCTTCAGCCCAAACTGACCCGGGATAGGCACAGTGGCCTCCTCTGAGTGAGATAATGATAAAGGTATAGCGTATTTATTTAATGTTGATGCTCATTTATCAGTGATGAATGCTAGTACTGAAACATGAAAAGACATATTTTTAAACAAATGATTTGTGATATATTTAAAGAAAACCAAAGAGCTAAATACTCTAAAATGGTCTTACTACAGGCATCTACAGGAATGCTGAAGACGTCAAATACAATGCATCTCCTTTGGCCAAATCTTGAAAGGCTTTTTTTTTTTTTTTTTTTAAAGAAATTAAGTTGGTGGGAAGGAGGGATCATACTGAACACACTCTCACTTCAGGAGTGTCTCACCTGTTGAAAGTCACAGTCAAGGTCAGGAAAGTACCAGCTATAGCACTGTGGTGGACTCTCAACCACTAGAACAAGAAGAGTCCAGCAAAGCCTCTTTTTCTTCTACTGTGAAAGAGTCATGCACATAAATATTTACAAACAGAATGAAGAAATTCCCTGGCACATCAGTATCTCTCAATCCAGACACTGCTACTGTATCCCCACATAGTGGTCCAAAAGGCCACTGTTGAGTGACTCTCATTGCCTTATCTCTCTTCTTTCCAACATATTTAATTACTTATACGCTGTCCTTTGCAGCAGTAACTTACTCAATACCAGAGGGGGAAAAGGTATAAGCCACATGGCCTCTTAACTGCTGAGCTATCTGTCTGATCCTAAAGTCTTTATTCAAGACATTCAGATATAAAACTGATGGGATACCTGAAAAAGTGAATTTCACATAATGAAAGATCTTTTATAAATGACTGTCATCGTGACAAATTTTAAGAATTAAGTACCATCAAGTGACATGCAAAACAGCAGCCCTGGCAGGGCGGCACAGGACATACTTCCTGAGCTGTGTTGAGAGGCAAAACCCCAAGAATGATCATCTGAGATGTATTTGAAACAAGCCTCGCAGAGCAACACTTGGAAAGAAAAGATAAATGTTCAAATAAACATACACGAGAAGATGACAGAAGAGAAAAACTACATAAAAATGAGCTGATGCGTGGGAAGCCATGTGAAATAAAAGAAACCACATGAAAACTAGCAACTATAAAAATAAATATTTTTATGACTCAAAAAAACTGCTCTAACAATAGAAGTTACACATGATACATCTTTAAACTAAATGCCGAGACACTTCAAAATGCAATATCATAAAATACTAGCATGTAGAAATTTCTCCAGACTCTTCTCATCTCATATAATTTTGTGATTAAAGGAATACATTTTGATAAAATACAGTAAACTTTAAAAGAGTTGGCTGACATTTTTTCTTAGGGTTTTTGTCCATACATAATTTTTCTCAAAAGATTCTGAATCTAAAATCCTTTTGCTGTGAGTTTCATGGATAAGTTCAGAACCAGGGTTTCAGTACTTTGTTAATTATACTTAGATCCTAGCACCTCTCAACCCCCAGAGGCAGCCCTTGCTTCAAAACACATCCTCTGCAAAGAATGCCAAACTCAGGCAAGTCCATGGCATGGGAAGTGGAACCTGACCTCAAGCATTATGTATGAACCTGTTTCTTTCCCGTTTAGAGAGTAAGAATGAGGGTGGGATAGAGCATTTTCTATTGGAAACATTGTTAAAGAGCTGGTAGAAGGACTCCATAAACATTGGCCAAATCTCAAGAAATTATACAAGTACAAAAATGTACTTATTTTTAGCAGGATCTCAGTTCTCATGAGTCTCTCAGTAGGTGCTCCTACATACTATGTCCAAGTGGAAAGTGTCATTAACAAAATGAACAGAAGCCCTCAAGAAATTGTAAAGGTCCTCTTCAAATCATTATGGAAGACTATCAGTTGTATAGTGTAGGATAACTGAAATTTAGCTACAGAGAGGCTTGGAGACCAGAGTGTGTTGGATGATTGTCTCAGCCATAGCGCTTAAGTAGAATACCTCTTTGTGCCTACAGAACTTTAAGCGGTATAAATTAGTTGAAAGGAGAATACTACTTATCCATGCTTGATTTCATACTTTCTTCTTTTTCTTTAAAAAGTCTATATAATTGATTTATTAACATTAAATATTATTGAAACACACTGCAGACACTGTCAGTAAGAAAATATTCTCCCACAGTGATTGTCCCTTCCGCTGCCCTTTTGAGACACGCTCTTCCAAGGAGAATGCCTCGCATGGTCTCTGATATCTGCCGTCCATCTTCACCAAAGCACTTCACATGGCCATTACAGAAGCCTTGCCAACTCAGTGTTTCCTTCCTAGGAAGGCAGCAATAATGTATTGTTGGGGTACACCAAACACATGGCTCTGGAGTCTCAGACACCTACAACTTAATGGTCCCTTCATGTCCGGGAAAGTTTGCTTCCTGTGGGAAGAGCAGAAATGAACCATGAGTAACTTCTCATTTGCTATAGAGTATACAACAAATCAGGGCCTCACCTGTCTTTGGTTTTATGACAGCTCTATTATTTCAAAACACCTTTTTTGTGTTTTAAATTTTGAAAAAAATCTGTAGGTATATTTAGGTGAGATTTATCTGGCTTCTATTAAAACAAACAAAAAAACAAACAAACAAACTCATTCTACAAGCCTTTTCCTGAAATTTTGAAATTTCTCTTTCCTCCAATAGCTCATGGGGTAGACAGTTGACAAAGCCAGTGCTAACTGCCCTAGGGATGGACAACAAGATTAAAAACAAGGTAAGCTGTCCAATGGAACACTTGAGGCAAACACATTCTATCATTTAAAAATATACTATTATCTCCAATAGGTCTAGGTGCTGACCAAGAATCAGGGAAGGATGGCCTTATTGCCTTTTGGTCACTTATTTAAACTCTGTTCCCAGAGACAAGCAGGGAGCTCCCAGTGTAGACCAAGAAGGATACAGAGTACCTGTTTTCCAAATACGACGCAGTTTAGGGCTTCCACGGGTACCCTTTCCTTACAGAGGAGAAATGTGAAGGTGGTTGTGAATAACTGGATTTTTTTTTTACCCCAAAGTCAAGCAATGCTTACCTTTAACTACCCCAAACAATGTGTTATCACTTTTCTGCTAATAATAAAACCAGCAATTTATATGTTTTATTTTTAAAAAGTCAGACAAACTTACATTTCAGCAAGTAACCCTTTGAGAAATTGATGGATAAAATGATGATTGAAAACCAGAAAATGGAAGGTCACATCTCATGATTTATACTCAGGGAAACACTACTAAAATTGTCCATGTGTAATTGTCCATCTAGTCACATGCCCCTAGGAGGTGGTGAGAAAATTCTATGAACCACATGCAATTATGCTGTTTTCAGTTTTGACTAGTAAGCATTTTTTTATTTGACTGTGAGTAAAACATTTATAAATTTGCACTTTAATTCTGAATAGGATATTTTATTATATTTGTAAGTGTCTACTAAGTGGACAAAACAGTCTTTCATGTAAATCAGTGCTTCTCAGCCTTCCTAATGCTGCAAGCCTTTAATATAGTTCTTCATGTTGTGGTGACCTCCAACCATAAAATGATTTTTGTTGCTACTTTACAATGGTAATTTTGCTACTGTTATGAATCGTGTTGTAAATGTCTGTGTTTTCTGGTGGTCTTAGGCCACCCCTGTGAAAGGGTCATCGACCCCCAAAGGAGTCATGAAACACAGGTTGAGAACCTCTGATGTAAATTAAATTTATATTCTTTAACTTATAAATCCCACCCTTGGTCTCCTCAAATATTCTGTAATTTTCATAAAACCCCATTTCAACACAATGACTAGAAGAAAACCTGAGCTTAAACTTTTTGATTCTGCACCTTTAGGTGTCCTAGGAATCGCCTCAGAACCACAGGAGCACACTCTGCTGTGAGCTTCGGTGCTAGCCACCTGGACTTGCTCCTTCCAGAGGACAGGGAGTCTGGAGGAAGTGAAGGAAACCCTGATCTGAAACAAATACCAACTCAGTGAGCTGAAGAATGCTCAGGAATGTCACTCCATCTTCCCCATGTCCCAGACACCTCTGCGGGGCTTGCATAGCACAGGCTGCTTCGTGGGTAAAGTGGGGAAGTTTATGAGGTAAATTTCATGTGTTGATTGCCCGAACTGCCCAGAATTCCTGAGAAAGCACGGGTTCCTAGCTTCTGGGTTTTATTTCAGCTTACCTGTATGTCATTTCATTACCTCACCGTTATTTAAACTCCGAGCTTTTCCTAAGGCAAATGATGTTTTCTTCCACATCATTCCAGTAGGCAATTCTTTCTCCCCTTGTGTTTCACTCTCAGAGCAAATATGTACAGATTTTTTGACAACAAGTAAGCTGAGCACCCTCTCTCTGTCTCCTTTTCTTTTATAGACAAAGCAAGCCAGCCCTAACGTGTGCATGCGAGATAGGCCCTTTGCTAGTTGCCACCCCCCTTTGTACTCCTCCTCCACTGCCCTCCTGCATGGCACAGTGCCCACGGCCACACTATGGCACACCTTTGCCATCATTCACATATCTCAGACTCAAAGGCAATTCTGTGAAAATACAAATTGATGTAGGTTTTTTTTTTTTTCTTCTTTCTGTCGTTCTCCTTATTGTTATTACCTGTATACATTCCTTGGAGATTTGTACTAATGTAATTTGCAAATCCTCAGTGAATTATAAGAATGAACTTAAATCTTCAGCCTTCTGCATTTAAGAAAAATTAATTTACCTCTCCTTGCTGTTTTTAGATCTGGATAAAAGTCCACTCAGCAGCACTTGGGGATTTTTGTTGTTCTTAAACACAGATTGACTGAGTATGAGCATCTAAGTGTCTGTCCCCTGAGATTCCACATTCTAGTGTGGTGTTTTCAGTTAAGATTTATGTCAATGCCAGAAAATGTCATAATTAAAAAAAATTTTTCATAGGCACTTGCTCTCAAAGGCAGGATGAAGAAAAGGTGCTGAAATGTTTAAATGCCGTGTTCTCAAAGATACTCCTATGAAGGTATCTTTCCTACTCCCAAAGACATTCATAACAAACTAGAAGGAGGGAGGGTGGGCAGCCTTAGCTCTTTAGTACAGGCTGAGGACAGAGGAGTCCTGGGTCAGGGGCTTACACTCCGTATTATCACCGGTATCAAAAGAAAAGCATAGCACTTTATACAGTCTAGACTAATGCCATGGGTTGCGAAAATGGAAGCTTTCAAAAGAGTTCAAACACTGATATTTTCTTATTAAAGGAACATCAAGTTCTCAACACTTCAAAGCCTGCAAGGGGGGGTGAGGGGGGATGTCTGGAGTCTTCCCTTCTGCTGGAAGTGAGACACCATGACTTAACCTAGATCAGAGGATGCCCCGAGGACATCAGAAAGGCCCATCAGGAGTCTGTCCAGGTGCATAACCTAAAAGCAGAGGCTGCTTTCAAAACAGGAAATGACAGGCGAGTGGAACCTCGGGCAGGAAGCACTCTGTACTTCAGATTTCTACCATTTTAACTACAATACAAGCTAAGGGGACAGCGTTGACTTCACGACCTTTCCAGGCACTCAAATTCAACACAAGGAGGGCCCCTGGGTAACCTTGATACTGTAGGGAGCTGTGGTCTAACCGTGAGCTGTGGTTGGTCAGCACTCAGTTCAGCCAGCACAAATAAACACATAGCCCACCCTCCAGCTTCCTGGCACTAACCTGGCTCAGGTGTCAATCAGGCAGGTCCTTGCAACTTCTGACTGGGGGCTTCTTTGGCCTTCTTGCAGGTGAACAGCCACTTTATGATACGGGCGTTCCTTTCTACCACAGAGGTGGTGCTGGGCACCTGCTCCATGAGCTCCTCTTCTTGCAAGCCGTCCTCGCTGCACCTGGAGAAGCTACTATCGGAAGCAGCCATGCTCACGCTGCGCACTTTGAGCGTCACACAGTCGGACCCAGCGGAGAAGTTCTCCCTCCCGAGGGCCTCCACCACATCGGGGTCCAGGCCGCAGTACTTGAAGAAGGTGTCAGACTCAGCCCTGGCTATCGAGCAGCGGGAGCTGAGATCGGACTGAGAGCGCTGCAACCCTTTGCGACGCGACACCCGCAGCTCCACTCCCGAGTGCGCGGCAGGAGCCCGGGGAGCCACCTCCGAGGGCACGGCTGGGGGCTCCGTGGCCACTACGGGGGCAGCCGGTGGTAACACAGGGGCCGGTCCAGCGGCTGCTGGCTGGCCGGACTTAGTCCAGGCGGCCTCTGTTTCCTTCGGCTTGTCCTCGCTCGCCGCCCCGGGCCTCTCATGGGCCGCCAGCACTTTGTCCTTGCCAGACCCCTGGAAAAACTTCTTCACCAGCCCCGCTCTGGAGCCGTCTGCGCCTGGCCCTCGGACGAACTCGCACTTCTGCCGGTAGATCACCAGTGAATCCGGTCTCAGAGGCTTTCTAGCGATAGCCCTGCGGGCTACAGGAGCCGGGGCAAGAGCCGAAGGGACCGGGGTGCGGTGCTGTCCCCCTGGGGCCTCGGGGGCCCTGCCCTCGGAAGCAGGACCCCGGCTGGATCCCAGCGCGCTGCGAACGTACTTGGCGCGGTCCGCCGCCAGTCTCTCCACCGCGCTCTTGCTCGGACGCTGCGCGGCGTGAGTGTCCTCAGCTGCCTTGGGGTCCCCGAGAGGTGGCCGCATTCTGGCAAGCGAGTCCAGCGTCGGCAGGGCACGCATTCTTGCGGGACCCGAACCCACCAAAGTGGCGTCCAGTAGAGACCTCTCCTGCTCCGGCGCCGCTCCGTCGGTGTCAGTTCCGAAGTCCGCACGGGGTGGGGAAACACGCCCCAGGGCCCCTCCGCCCAGATCCGGAGTTGGGGCGAGCCAGCTCGGAAAGGTGAATCACTCCGGCGCCGGCTAGCTCCTCCCATCCAGGGCTTGCTACCTCCCACACCTGTTGTCCCCGCCCCCTCACCTTTTAGTTTCCCGGGCCTTGTAAACCCCCCCCCCCCCATATACACAAACCATTTATGTTCTTTTCCTTCTTAAAGCGATCTCATCAGACTTGGAAAATTTTCGTTTCATTTCTATATTTTCTATGTACTATTTGGAGGGAATGGGGTACGAAAGAAAAGGAAACATTTACCATGTCAAGGTTAGCCTGGGCTGACACAACCCAAGAGCCACCTGAGACCTGGCTTAAATCCAGAAGTCATTGCCTGGTGCTGCCAGAGTCATTGCTTTTTGAGAAAAACCCTAACACCTGCAGGAATCGCTCCTGCTTATGAATCCAGGTGAGGAGAAAACCTGGAGGTCGCCAGGCAAGGAAGATCAAGCTAAGAATGCTGAGAGCTTAAGAAAATATTCCCAAAATTCCATCTTTTAAAAAGTTGGACGGAAGAGTAAAAATACCTGCCAGACAAGTGAAATGACCACACTATCTCCTTTGTGGGGGCCAGTTTCCGCTCTTGCGGTCCATCTCAAGTTGAGTGAAATGCTCTGGACACGCGGTTGCAGGATTTAGTCCAATTCTTTCTGGAAACGAGCTTTGAGTGTCATTGCACAACAGGAAGGGGACAGGGGCCTGGTTTTAGATGAGAAGATCATGGTGAGTGTGTTTAGGGAGCCACAGGGAAGAATTACATGGAGACCCAAGTCAGCTGAAAATCAGACTGTCTACACAAGCCTGCTTAGAAATGAGACACTTTCTTTTTTTTCCTGGTTGGATAACAGGGAGGGTACTCAATAATTTATGGGGACTGGAGGGAAATAAGAAAGTTTGGGGCAGAGGACACAGAATGAGTACCTACAATGGGTCTGCTTTCTCCAACAGAGTTAAGGAGACCCAAAATCTAGCTTCTTCTCTGTCCATCAGGTCAGATACTACGTTCCAAGTCTGGTGTCTAGGTCAGAGAACTCACCCCTCACATTTGAGGGGTGTGAATCCTTGCTGCTCCCTCATAGGCAGCAGCAGCAGTTATGAACAAACTCTAAGCACATATGCCCTTTGATATGTCTGAACGTGGCCTCACCATCACTAACCACGTGTTTTTTGGGAAAGGCAGCCAGGTTCTCTTCTTGGGCCTCTGTTTTGTCGTTTGTTAATCCTGTTTTCATAGTTTGCAGTGCCCACTCTGATTCAGAAGGAGTGAGAGAGACGATACGGCAGGTGGAGGCTTGGCTGGTGCTCTGCCTCCTTAGGAGACCGAAACACAAAACTTTGCTTGTGTACAGTGCAACGCACTGTGCCCACTGCCGCTTTTCTAGTTAGTGACATGGCTTACACAACCAGCTTTGCATTGGGCACAGAGCAAGTTTTCAATAAGTGTTAGTAATTATTGTTTTGATAACAGTGGCTTTGAGTTACTTAACTATTTTGCTTTCCAATATGGTTACTGAATTCATGTACAAACTTGAACACATTCAAAACAGTTACCCTGTCTAGTTTTTTGTTTGTTTTTCATTTTTGGCTCTCCTTATTTATATAATCATTTTGCAGCCTAATCCCAGGTCCCAGGTCCCTCCCCCCCTTCCCCCCCCCCCCGTCTAATCCCACACCCATATCCCCACTCCCCACTCTCCCCTCCCTTCCCCCAGAGAAGGGGAGACCCCAGGGGGCACCAACCCACCCTGGAGTCTCAAGACAGGATCAAAGGCATCTTCTCCTACTGAGGCCAGACAATGCAGCCCAGCTAGGGAAAAGGGATCCAAAGGCAAGCAACAGAGTCTGAGACAGTTCCTATCGCCTTTGTTAGGGGACACACATGCTGCCCAAGCTGCACATCTGCTACACATGTGTAGAGTCTAGGTCTAGCTGGTGCGTGCTCTTTGGTTGGTGGTTCAGTCTCTGTGAGCCCCCATGGGCCCAGGTTAGTTTACTCTGTAGGTCTTCTTGTGTTGTCCTTTTGCTCCTCTGGCTCCCTCTATCCTTCCTCCCACTCTTCCACAAGACTCCCCTAGCTTAGCCTATTGTTTGACTGTAGGACTCTGCATCTGCTCCCATCAGCTGCTGGATGAAGCCTCTAAGAAGACAGCCGTGCTAGGGTCCTGTCTGCAAGCATAGCAGAGAGAGAGGGGGGTCAGCTCTCTTCCAAGGGGTGGGTCCCAAGCTGGGCCAGTCATCAGTTTGCCATTCCCCCAATCTCTGCTCCATCTTAATCCCTACACTTCTTCTTATAGGCAAGACAAATTTTGGGTTGAAGATTTTAGGTGTCCCTCTACCGAAGAATGGATAAAGAAACTGGTACCTTTATACAATGGAATACTACTCAGCTATTAAAAACAAAGATATCATGCAAGCTGCAGGCAAATGAATGGAACTAGAAAAGATCATCCCGAGTGAGGTAAGACACACATGGTATGTACTCACTTATAAGTGGATATTAGCCATATAGTACAGGATCACCATTCCATAATCCACTGACCCCCCAAAAGCCAAGGAGGGCTCAAAGGAGGATGCTTGAATTCTGCTCAGAAGAGAAAATAAAATAGACATCTGAGGTAGATGGAGGGAGGGAACTGGGGGGAGAAGGAGCAGGGGTGTTGGGGGAGGAAGGACTAGAAGGGAAAATGAAAACCAATGGGGGACATCTCTGGGACAAGGAATGCTCCTGTGTGTTGTGGGGTGACCCTGGCTGAGACTCCTTTCAGAGGGGGTTAAGGAGCCTGAAGTCACCATCTCCTGTAGCCAGTGGAGGGAACTTTTTAAAAACACATGTTATTAGACAAAATTAATCATGTTTACTCATATTTTTTCATATTTTAATATAATTGGCTAGAAATTGGAGCTGGAGTCACACGGACAGAATTGTCTCATTGAACTATTATTCACTCACCTGGGAGTATCAACGTTTAACCCATTTCCTCAAAAGACCTCTTGGTTCAGAGAAAACATGGGTTAATGCTCCCTTATGCTCTTACTGGCTTATCCCTTAGAGGTGTTGAGAGCAGCTGGAGAGTCGCTGTAAACAGACAAAAAGCTGGAATGGCCATGCATGCAATTTCCGAAGGCAGGGTAGATAAGGCATGATAAATCATTAGCAGAACATTTTGCACCATTTACAGTTAGCTTTCCCCAGCCCTTAGATTGGGAAATAGCCATGGAGTAAGCAAAGAATTTAAACAGCACAGATTTAGAAGCATTCTTCACCATATGTCCTAACACCCTGGGTCCTGAGATGACTCAGGAGTCTTTGAGGTCGTGCCTTTTTGTAACAGCACTGAATCAATGTGCTTTCCCCATCTCTAATGTGTATAGTAGAGAAGGGTAGTCTTGATGCCAGTGGCATGTTGTAATGTCTTACCGTTGAGTGTTAACATCATCTGCCTTCAAGTCGGTTCTTATTTCAGTGCAGGAGGTGTTTATAGATACAAGCCATAAAACAAAAAAATTATTTATTAGACCCTCTAGATACCCCAGATAGGAATGGAATGCTCACAACAGAAATGCTCAGTGTCCTTTAAAACTTAAAGTAGTCCCAAGAGTAAAATAATTAACTATTTGTGTGTAACATAATCATAATTACTAAAGATGCAGAGACACATGGGAAATGGAGAAAAAAAAAACAGATGAGGCTTTTTTATTTATTTGTTCAAGATATATTCTTGAGTCCACATCTTCAAACGTTTCAGCTCACAGAAAATAGGAATAGAAGAGACCTTCTTGAGTTTTCTGAGGAAGGTACTGTACCTCTACAGTCTGCATCAACACCGCTTAATGATGGGTTCGGGAAGCATTCTGTGAAGATATTAACAGTGTAAGGGGTCAACTATAATTCACACCGAATACACTGAATAAGCCAGTCAGTGAAAAACCTGAAATGACTGCAAAGCCTAAGTGCTGGGGGGGAGGGGGACGGACAAAATTGAGCTCACTTATAAACAATATAATTGTCTATGCCATACACTCTAAGATGAGCTACAGAAAGTTATTAGAATGAACAAGAAATACTAAATCAGCATCATTTACAATAGCCAACTTGAAAATTTAATAGGGAAATATAATTAAGAAATAGTAAGAAGAAAGCACATATATGGATTGCATGTATGTGAAAGCATGTATGTACGATATGTGAGAACATATTGTTAATACAACAGCTGCTGTACAAGATGTAATGCTCTTATTTAAGCAGATTAATGTATCTCCTAGTACATGGTGTGCAGCTATTGATGCATCAAATGCCTTTTTCTCAGTACCTGTCCAGAAGGACCACCGGAAGCAATCCACTCTCAGTAGGCAAGGCCAGCAGTACACCTTTACAGTTTCACCTCAGGGATGTATTGACTCTCCAGTCCTGAAATAATTTAGTTCGATAGTATCTTGATCATCTGTCTCTTCCTACAAAACATCACATTGACTTGCAATATTGATGACTTTATCCTGATTAGACCAAGTGAGCAGCGGGGAACAAAAACACTGGACTTTCTGGTAGCGCATATGTGCATCAGAGGATGGGGGGAAAAGTCAAGGGTCTTCTACCACGATGAAATTCTTAGAAGTCTAGTGTGTGGGGCGTGCTGACATGCTCTTTCTAAGGTGAAGGATAAGCCATTGCGCCTGGCTTCTCCCACCACCCGGAAAGAAGCACACTGGTTAGTGGGCCTATTTGGATCCCGTAGAGAGCACATTCCTCACTCGAGTGTGATATTCCAGCCCATATACCAAGTGATTTGGAAAGCGGCTAGCTTTGAGTAGGGGTTGGATCAGGAGAAAAGCTCTTCAACAGGTCCAGGCTGCTGTCGGGGCTGCTGTACAGCGTGGACCATGTGATCCAGGAGACCTGATGGCCACTGGCAGATAGGGGTGCTGTTTGCAGGCTCTGGCAGGCCCCTAGGTGACTTAGTAATTTGGGAGCAAGGTTCCACCATAATCTGCAGACAACTAACTGTTCTCCCTTTGAGAGAGGGAGGTATTGGCCTGCTAGTGGGCTTAAGTGGGAAGTGAATGTTTGACAATGGCTCACCAAGTTAACATGAGACCTCAACTGTCCGATCATGAGCCGGGTGTTATCGGATCCACCAAATCATAAAATGGGTTACATGGCACCATTCTCTGGGTGACCAGCCAGCAACCTGATGGCAGGTTGACGGCAGTGGACCACTTTCTCCAAGGAAAAGACAATACTTTGTCCTGACTGGAGCAGATACTTATATCCTGGTGTGGGACATCATTTAGGACAGTGGTTCTCAGCCTTTCTAATGCCGAGACCCTTTAAGATAGTTCCTCATGCTGTGGTGACCCCCAACCATAAAATCATTCCATTGCTACTCCATAACAATAAGTTCACTACTGTTGTTATAAATTCTAATCTAAATACTCGTATTTTCCAATGATCTGAGGAGACCACTGTGAAAGGGTCATTTGATGCCACCCCCAGGGGTCTTGACCCACAGGTTGGAAACTGCTGTTTTAAGGTGTCTCTTGGTGCTGCTATGTCCTGTGATTTAAAGTCAACAGGAATGAACAACAACCTAATCCAAACAGGATGGCAAAGGGATGAAAGTATGGCTCACCCCTCTAGGAAGAGAAGCAAGACCTGCTGAGGAACCTGTTTAGGTGGAAAAGTACAAAACGAGCAGCAGAGGGAGGAAGTTACAAACACCAGCTAGGGCCACGTGGCCATCGCAGGAACAAGGATTGTAACTGACATGAGGGTTTCTGTCCTATGTTGTTAAGAATGTATTCGTGTTTTCTTTTCTGATTCCTTTATCATGTAATGTAACACATGTTAAGAGACTATCGGTGGGTATTATACCAAAGTCAGAGATACTAAAAGAATGTCCCTCAAGGGACATTGCCACCTAGTCTACATTTATAATGTTATATCATAATTATGGCATAATTATGGCCCGGTTACTGCTTTTATTTAGAAATTAAGCATGACATAGGGAGGTAAAATTGTGTATCAAGTTGACAAGGGGTGGAATAGCGGTGGCTGTTCTTGGTTGTCAACTTCATTACATCTGGAATTTACTAAAACTCAAGTGTCTGGATACATGTCAGAGATATTTTTCTTAGTTAAATCATTTAAAGTGGGAAGACCCACTACTAAACCAGAGTCTTGAGGTGGGAAGATGTATCCTTAATCTGGACCACACCTTCTGAAAGCCTATAAAAATGATATGGAAGAAGGAAGATTAATCTCCTTTTGTCTGGCATTAGAGCCTAATTCTTCAGGATTCTGGCCTGTACTGAAAATCAGCTGAGACCTCTAGCCTTGTGAACCGAGCAACCACTAGACTCTTGGACCTTCTCTTGATAGAAAGCCACTTTTGGGCTATCTGAGCCACCGCTATAAGCCATTAGAGCAAAACCCATATATAAAACCATATATGTATTATATATAATATAATGAATATATATTCATTTTATAAGTTGTTCCTATAGAGAACCTTGACTAATACACCTTGTTTCAAAAAATAAATATAAAATTAAACAAACAAACAAAAAACACCAATTAACTGAAAACTGAATAAACTAGATTTATGTGTGTGGACTTCAATAAATCTGGAAATACATTACTTTTTTAAAAGTTGAATTACAGAATATAGTGGGCATTTTGATGTCTGAATACATTTAAAATAATGGCAATGCATATTACTGTGCATATACAAACGTGAGGAACTGTATAAAAATATGACATTACATTGCAAATTAACTATAGATAAGTCATCTGGGAAAGGAAGGATGAGGCAGGAACTTCATTTCAGTTGCATTGTTTATTCCAGGAAAGAAAACGATAAGAAAAGCAGTGCCCTCATAACAAGCTTTTCATGTAAAATCACTTTCTAGTTCCCTTATTCTGTGAAAGTGAAACTTGATTTTGTGTTACCATTGAGAAACTCTGAGGCATAAAACAGCATGTTGAGTAAGAAAGCCTGTCTGAGGCAGAAGCTGCAAGCAGTGTTTCAGCCTGACAAGATTGGAGATGGAAATACCCAGGCACAGGAAATACCAGAGGAAGGGCTTCCACTGGAGAGAGACTGTTTGGAAAGTAAAATGTTGGCTACAGAAAATATTAAATAGAAGCACTGCTAAAAAAATTAAAAACTTAAAATTACTTGGTTCCATATCAAGAAGGTCATTGAATAGCATGATTAAGTATCAATATGTAATGTGACAAAAAAAAAAAAAAGAACAACCGAGTGCTCATATTTTTCCAATTCTAAAGATGCATTCATCAATTACAGGCGTGCCTAGGTTCATAGAACAAATACTCCTGGGTGTAAAGCCACATTTTGCTCCAAACATAGTGGGAGTAACTGATAGTGGGTAACTTCAATGTCCCACTCTCACCATAGATGGATATTCAGACAAAAAAATATAAGAAGAGAACATTGAGTTGAATTATATTGTAAGTCAAATGGACCTCTACAGACCATTTCACCCTAACACTCAATATATACTATTCTCAGCAGGCCATGGAACTTTATCCAATATTTATCACACAATGAAAGTCTCAGCAAATACAGAAAAATAGAAATAACATCTTGCATTCCATTTGACCACAATGAGATAAAGCTAAATATCAACAGCAATAGAAAATAAGAAAATGCATGGGTTCATGGAGAATCACACATTAGTAAGTGATGTATGAGTCATTGATTAATTCCAGAAGAAAATGAAAAATTTTAAAAATGAAATGTAAATGAAGACAGAGCATGTTATAGTCTGTGGGATGTAATGAAAGCTGTCCTAAGAGGAACATCTTGTAGCATTAAATGCCTACTTAAAAAAATCTTAAGGGATTTCAAATAAACGAATTAATGATATAACCTTAAAGCAGTGGTTCTCAACCTGCAAGTCGTGTTTTCTTAGGGGGTTGCATATCATATATTTGCATTATGATTCGCAACAGCAGGGAAATTATAGTTATTAAGTAGCAATGAAATAATTTTTTGGTCGAGGTCACCACAATATGTGGAACTCTATTAAAGGGTCTCAGTATTAGAAAAGTTCAGAACCACTGCCTTAAAGTCTTGGAAAAATACTAACAAAACAAACCCAACAACAGTAGAAGAGAAGATATAATCAAAATCAGGAAAGAAATTTATAAACACAAACAAAAAAGGAATTAGTAAAATGAGATGGCTCTTTAAATGATAAATAAGAGTGACAAATCTTTAGCCAAATTAACCAAGAAGAGAGAGAAGACTCAAAACAATAATATTAAGAGGAAATGAAGGATGGTATAATAGACATCAACAAAACAAAACAAAAAAATAATGAGGACATAACTTAAAAACCTATTGCTGACTAAATCATAAACTTAAAAGAAATGTATGAATTTATAATGCACATGACACAACAGTTAAATCAAGATGAAATAAACAGATAAATAACGAGCAATGAGAATGAAGCGGTAATTAAAAGTTTCCCAACTAAAATAACAACAACAACAACACACACACACACACACACACACACACACACACACACACACACAAAACAAAACCAGACTGAATGGATTCACTGCAGAATTCTTCAGAGAAGAATCACTGTAAACACTACTCAAACTAATTCATAAAATAGAAAAGGAAGGCAAGTTTTTAAACTCTCTTTAAATGAAGTGACTATTACCCTGATACAAAAAAACTATCATTCAACATGACCAGGTTGACTTTATTCCATTTTGCAACAATGTTTCATTATATGTATAAGTCAATAAATGTAATTCATTGCATTAATGAACTGAAAGAAATTGCATGACCGTTTCAACAGATACACAAAATGTCTTTGACAAAATCAAACATCTTTTCATGATAAAAGTACTGGGTAGACTGTGGATGGAGGGCACATACAGGAACATAAAAAGGCTCCCTATGGCACACCTGTGGCCAATGCCATACTAACTAAAAACTCAATGCACTTCCACTAAAATGAAAAACAAGACAAAGACATTCACTCTTTCTACTTCTATTTAATATAGTGCTTAAAGTCTTAGCTAATTTGTCAAGAGAAGGAGATTAAAGGGATACAAAGAGAAAAAAATAGTTAAAGTATCTCCTTTTGTAGATAATATGATTCTGTGAAGAATTGGTCTTAAAGACTACACCAAAACAAACAAACAAATAAAACTCTTAGAGCTGACAAGTCTAGTTAACAACGTGGTGGCGTACAAAAACAGCATATAAAACCGTAGCTTTCTTATATACCAACAGCAAACAGACTGAAAGAAGAAATCATAGAAAATCAAGGAAATGAAAAAACGTTTACAATGAAAATTTTAGGACAGTAAAGGAAATTGAGGATTTCTTCACTAAAAAATGGAAAAACAACTCATGCTCATTATTTGGAAGAATTAATGTTGTGAAAGTGAGCATTCTACAGCAAGCACTCTACAGATTTAATGCAGCTCCAATAAAAAATTCTAACACCATTCTTTACAAACACAGAAAACAAAGGATTTATATAAAAGGATAAAAGTTCACACAGCTGCAATTAAACAAATGATACTGGGAAAACTGAATTTCAACATCAGAAAAATTAAATGAGATCCTTATCTCTCAGTCTGCACAAAACTCATCTGCAAATGGATCAAGGACCTCGACATAAGACCTGTTATCTTGAAACTGTTAGATAAAAAAAATACAGGGAGTATGCTTTATCTTATAGACACAGATACTTTCTGAGTAAAACTTCAGCAGCACAGGAGACAAAACAATCAAAAAACTTACATCACATGAAACTAAAAAGCTTCTGTACAGCAAAAGAAACTTCAGCGATTAGGCAGCCCGCTGAAGATCTTTGCCAGCACTTCATCACACGGAGGATTAATATCTAGACAATATAAAATACTAAAAAACTTCACAAAATAAATAACACTCTTAAAATAGGCTATAGAACTGAATGGAAGATTCTTGAGAGAAAAATGTAAATGGCTAGGAAACCCTTTGAAAGGTATTCGACATCCATAGACATCAGATGTAAACTAAATGTAAACGGAACTTACTTTAAGATTCATCTCATCCCAATCAGAACGGCCATCTTTAGGAATACAAATAACAGCAAATGCTGGCATGGATTTGGTAAGAGGGGAACTGTTATCCAATGCTAGAAGACATGTAAACTAGGGCAGCCCCTCATCTGGATGTTCTAAAAGACCGCCACCAACTGGAAACAGAACTGCCATATGACTTGCTAATCACTTCAGGGCATATCCCCAACAGAAGCCATCTCTAACTTCAGAGGCACTTACACCTCCATGTTCACTGATGCTCTATTCACAATATCTAGGACATCATATCTAGATGTCCATAAACAGATTAATATGGCACATATGCATAGTAAAATGAGTATTACTCCACTGTAGAGAAAAAAATGAAATCATAAAATTTGCAGGTAAACAATGAAATTGGGAAAAATAATACTGAGTGAGGTAACTTGTGCTTAGAAAGGCAAATGGTATATTACAGCTCATGTATAGATGCTAGCTTCAATATTTGTGTGTGTATGTTTTACTCAGAGCGCAAGCGGAAGACAGGAAATTAGAAAGGAACCTTTGAGGAAGATACATGAAGAAAGAGATTATAATAAATTATAGGTAAAATGAAAGTATAGAAATGGAATACTGGGAGCAGAAAGACTTCAGTAGGAAAGGGTACGGGAGTATGGGAGAAATTATGGGTGGGAGGAAGAGGAGATAACTCGAAAGAAGGACGCATGAAGAGCAATAAGGAAGCCTGTTAGCTCATAAATCACAATAGGAGGGACCAAATCCCTGGAGATGAAAATAAGTGGGGTTGAATTATTAAACAGGGATAGAGCATGGGATGATGGAGGAGAAGGGGTTAGTATCTGAAAAAGCCTAGGGGACCCCACTAGTTAATAAGCCAATTTCAAAATCCACTTAAAAACAAAATTAGAGACTACCCTGGGCTCTAAGTCAAAGTCAAGTTCAAAGCTTTTTCTGGAGCAATTACTGAACTCTGTAAGCTGCAGTTCCTCACTGGCTGCCGAACTGTACCACAGAAGACATTTGTAAAGAAATCCAGAAAACACCTTGCTATCAGATAAGGCACTCGAACGTCTTAATTTTTTCCTTGTGATTGAAACTGCGTACGTGAATTTTGAAGAACCGAGAATCCCCAAATTGAAGAAGTCTGCTCAATTGTGTTAACTACATAACCTCTTGGAGTCCCCAGAAAGAAAGGTGTGCCTGTCCACGCGTGGACTGCAGCTGTCACATGACAGCCAGCCAGTTAGGGAGAGCAGGCCCAGTCTCTACAAACACCTTTTAATGCTCAAAAGCATTAAACAGAACTTACTGAACTTACTGCAAATTGAAAGTTGTATTTTTTTGTGTTTTATTTCCTCTTTGAGAAAGAGAACCAGCTTAATCAGTTACTGGAAGATCAACGTACTTATGTTTTGATTTAAACCTAATTTCCTGGTACTGATTTTCATAGATTATTGGAGAATGTGTCAATAATCCCTTTTACGAAAACTTACTGTATCCTAAGAGATTTTTCCTTTGAGTAGCTTCCTTCACTGTTTTCTTTTGCTACTTACACATCAGTTTGAATCATTTCAGTTCCCTTTCTTTGAACTCTCTCTAGCTTCGGGGTTTGTTTTGTTTTCTTAAGGTTACTCTAAGGCAACTCTGAAATTCATCAGAAAACAAGAACAAAGGGGAGCAAGCCTTAAGGGAACAGAGCGTGCTGGGTCACCGCCTGAGGTTCTGACCTCACCGGTAGGGGTTGGAAGGAGGCCAGCGTCTTTTTCTGGATCTGCCATCTGCAGGTACTGCATTTACTTCAGATTCAATACTATATCGCAGCCGCAGATGGGCACTGAAGCAAAACTCTTTGGTCCACATAGACTTTTCTCAGTCTTAAAAGCAGCAGTCAGAATAGCGTCGCGAGTGATCCAGTCTCCAACGAGAACTCTGAGTGCTCAGAAAAGCCAACTGGTGGCTTTTCACACGAGTAAAAAGAAAACATTGGTGGCAAATTTCAGTCATGCTAATCTTTGATAAACATCAATTTACACAAGTAACTGGCAGCTTACACATTACCTGGACTAGCTCTCAGGAACCATGCGGTTCTGGAGCTGAAAGGTCGGTTTCAGGGACCAGATTGTTTTGTCCGTGACTAGGTCAGTAAGTGAAGGTAAAAGAAAGAATGAGGCCCGGCTCTTGTGCCCTGGTGGCCTCATAGAGTCCAGTTGTCTTGCCCTTGGGTGACATATATCTCTCTCTGAATCAAAGATTATTAAATTCCCAAACTAATTTTATAAGCAGGTTAGTAATTAAACAGAAAATCAATTTTTAGTACTTCACCTTTAAAAATATTTTCTATGATACTTACTGAAAAACTTAATAATTTACTTCATACTTTAAAAAGGTTTACTGATTTTTTCTTTTTAAACTTTTTATTTATTTATTTATTTATTTATTTATTTATTTATTTATTTATTTATTTATT
>NW_026585644.1:13091021-13101934 GCF_907164565.1 Psammomys obesus
ATTTATTTATTTATTTATTTATTTATTTATTTATTTATTTATTTATTGGTGTGGAGTTCACATCAGGCACCCCAGTCCCACTCATCTTCTCCTCCCCTCTGACCTACCCTCCGCATTGCAAACTACCCCCCCCAAAACAGAGGAAAAAAAACACCTCACTGTGGAAGCTGTAGTGTGTGGTAGTGTGTACCACAGTACACACTTTTGTTCAACTTCTTTACTTGTCAATGTTCATTGCAATGAATTGTTGGTCTGTTGTGAGGCCTCTGCCTTCTGCTGTACCATCAATACTGGACCCCCACTGGGCTCCTCTAAGATATTTTGTTGTTACCCTGTGTCATGGAGATCCTGTAGCCTTGAATCTGAAGGACTGGCCCCTTCACACGCTCCGCCAGGTCATCAACGGTGTAGATGTTGGGGTGGGACGAGTCAAAGCCCTGGATCTCCTACATCCATGCCACTGGGGTGATCTCTCCCGCCCTGGCCCAGCTGGCCCATCCAATGCAGCAGCCAGCAAGAGGCAGAGCCAGCTCTCCTGCTCTCATGTCCTCAGGGCTGGCTCATCCTCCTTTGTGCCATCAGGGCCAGCTCTACTGTGCTGTCCAGGTGAGGTACAGGGTCCACTCTCCCAAGTGCTGCAGCATGTTAGGGGCATGGCCAGCTCTCCCACTCTGATGACCTCAGGGCCAGCTCTCCTGCTTGCCATAGGTGGCAAGCAATTGTGTGTGTAGGGGGAGGCATCTTTCCCTTACTCATATACTTCATGGCAGACAAGTGGCAGCACCAGCTCTTCCATGTTCATGCCCTTGAAGCTGGCTCTCTTGTGCCCCTGCCACCAGGGTCACCTTCACTGTGCTGCCCAGGCAAGGTGTAGGGCCTGCTCTTCTGAATGCTGCAGCTGGTGAGGAGCAGGGACAGCTCTCCTGCTCTCATGACCCAATGGCCAGGTCTCCTGATTGCCACAAGTGGTGATGGGCACAGTGTAGGGAGGGAATGTATCTCTCCCTTGTCCATGCCACTGAATGGGAGACAACTGGCAGGGCCAACTCTCCACCCCAGGACCAGCTCTCTCATGATGCCCAGGCATGGAGTGGGGCCAGTTCTGCACCGCCCTCAGATATTAGCCTGTCCCTGTGTGGCAACCCAGACCAAGGACACTGTCCTGGCCTTTGTTGGTAGCAAACCCTAGTTGCTGCAGGGCAAAGACTCAGACCCCAACCATGGTCCCAGGTGACATCATCAGTTACTCTCATCAGGCTACTCCTCACTACCCTCGAGTCTCTAGTTCTGCCTATCTTCCTTGTGCCTACATCTTCTGTTTCTCTTCCATTTCTCTACCTCTTGCTTGCTCCTCTTAGTGGTGCCCAGGGTCTCTGAGTATCTGGGGTCATCCCAGGAGTGGTCTCAGGAAAGCTATACCCTGCCTGGGCATTGTGGCTCTGGGCAGGGGTCATCTCAGGCATGGCCTGCCCCTCCCCCTTTGCATAGGTCTGCAAAGCGCCAGACTGGAAGTCATCTCAGGCAAGCTTCCTGTCCAGACTCCATGGCACTGGACTGGTGGTCAACTCAGGCTTGCTTTTTCAGGGAGTGTTAGGTTACTAATCATTCAGATGTTCATAGGTCGAAACAATGAGCACCACCTACTCTGTGCCACCTGCTGGCACACATGACGCAGCCACCACACCTGCCATGCCTCTAGAGGCAGAGTCATTTTCTTTTCTTAAAGACTTGGGAATTAATAGACCATGGAGACAGACAAATGGGCTAGATCCTGGCCACTGCAGAGCAGATTCTGATTACAAATAAATACAGGGCTTGGGAAGGAACACTAGTTTTAAAGCTACATGGTCTGGAGCTGGCCCTGCCTCCATGCTACTGTGACCAAAGCCAGAACTGTGTCATTAGCACTGTGTCAGGCAGCTGTCTCTCTTCACAGGCCTTCTTCACAGAAGAAAACGGCCTTACAAGTCACAGGTTCCTCGTTTCCTAGTGAGTTATTTCTCCTTTACAGTCTGAAGAAACACAGACAGTGCAGGTTGGCTGTGAAGTAGTACAAGGAGTAAATCTACCGGCCTGCAGTGTTGTGGGGAAAAGCAGTTCAGGAAACCCTCCTGGATATTTGCTAAAGTAATCAACTTGCTAGTTCAACTGAGCAGCTATGGCTTTACCTTAAAACTCCCTAGTCAGTGTTCTAGAGGTGACTAGGACTCCAGGAAACTTCTCCATTTGGATACCTCAGTCTCTTCTGAATTAGAGTTGAATTCACGAAGCCAGTGGCAGCAATTGGAATAAAACCTGTCTTTCTATAATAAAATAATAATAATAATAATTATAATAGCAAAGCACTTCAGCAAGTGTTTGACACTGTCTTTGATAGTAAAGGACTTTGCTGTAAGAAATTATTCTAGTTTTTAAGGAGGTAAATTAATGCATGGAGCCCTCTGTTAAATGCTTTAACAACTAGGAAAACTAGAAATGGGCATTTGGCAGACTGTCTATAAGCCGAGTGTGGCCCTTCCTTCTCAGTTTTCCTTTTGACTTTGATCTATGCCTTTGCAGCTCCTCTAACTTCTGCACCTGAGGCTCACTTCATCTTGATTCTAACTGGCAAATAGGATGTTTGCAGACCTGGAGCAAGCAAGGATCTGGAGAAAACCCATTCATGTTGTAGGTGCAGGCTGAGAATATTCCTTTGCTAATCTAATCAACAGATAGGAGATATGTACATGTGAACACGTGAGAGAGAATCAGTTGCTCAGCTAAACTCAACACTGACAAAGCTACAGAAGCTGACCCCATACCAAGAAGCCAGCATGAATAACTGCAGAGATTCTGCCTGGCTGAGATTGGCCACATATCCCAGAAGAATGAGGTGATAGTGTACAACCTTAGATTAGTTGTTTTAAGATGTTGGATTGTGAGGTGGTATATTTGATGGCATCTTATTATGTTTAAGATTTAAAAACTGTGAGGAATCTAAAATACTCCAGTGGACAACTATTCTGAGATTATTTTACAGAGCGGCTTTAGTAAATACTTTCTCTCTAGCATATCTTTCTAGGTAGCTTCCTCCTTCACAGAAGGAGGCCAGCCTATGCAGGCAAGATTTACATCTTAGAGGCTCTCTATTGAAGGAGCCAGAAAGACTGCTAGTTTTCCCGAAGTCCCTTACTTCATGTGTCTCTTTGTTTTCTTTTTAATCATTTTGTCAGGAAGAACAACAATCCACAAGTTGCCCGTGTCTCAATTCCTGGAACTTGTGAGTGCATGACTCTCCACAGCAAAAGGGACTGAAGGTCCTATTAATCTTAAGGGAGAGTCACCCTGGATTACAGTAGTCCAATATCATTATATCAGAGAGAGAGAGGAGGCTCAAAGACAGGGAGACGGAGCAGGGTCAGAGTAGAAGATGCCAGGATGCTGGCTTCACTGATAGAGGAAAGGGCCACAAGCCAAGATTTGGGCAGCATAGGACTGGCAAAGGTTCATAAAGAGATGCTCCCCTGATTCTCCAGAACGGAATGGGAAGACATTTGTGAAAACTTGTTATTGCAACAATGGCAATATGATACATCTTACATCCGAATGTTGTCCTGTCTACAGTAAACTCTGTGACCTTTCTGGCAATGCAAAGGACCTCCTGAGAACCTACTCAATCTGGCTTCCTCTGATGAGGCAGCATCATCCCAAGTGGTGCCACACCATGGGAGGCTTTGCAAGTTTTAAAGCAAGTACAAGCCAAAAAAAAAAATGTGATTTATCCAAATTGATAAATACTTTGAGGAATTTTCAATTTACACCCTCTGTGACTTACAGTTACCACACATCTATCTTTTTGGTAACTCTCTGTTCTCCATTTAGAAACCCTAATTTTCTCTGATTTGGAGTTGGTCCTTGTACTTGTGGCAATAGTTTAAATAAAACCAGGCCTGTAACTTTTTTTTTTTTTCTTTTGCATTGAAGGATTTTGCTAATGCATACTCCAAGAGACCTTTGCATGGCTATCATGGCTAAGATGGCTTTCCCCCTTTAGTCCTCTGTTAGTTATTCTTATAATTCTGTTTATGCTTGCCTATGTTACTTAGACTAGCCATGCAGGTAATGCACTCAATCTTGACCTCTATTGCAGCCATGATTTTCTCTTAAAAAAGTAAAAAGGTGAAGATGCAGGAGGCACAGAAGTCCTTGTGCTCACAGGTAAGTGCAAGGGAACCTAAAACATTCAGCACAGAAGGTTGTTCCTTCAAAGGAAGGGACATGAAACCTGTTTACACAGAACACTAGGCACAGGCATGGCTAATAGCCTGCTGATCTTTGTGCTATCTGTGTGGCCAGAGACCACGTGGGACCCTCCCTCAGACCCTTGTAAGCTTGTTTTTTGTTTGTTTGTTTGTTTGTTGTTTTTTTATTGTTATTTTTTTGTTTTGTTTTGTTTTTTCCCAGTCAGTCTATGGAACCCATCTTTATAGAAGGTGTCACATGTGCTTTCTAAATAGTTTCCATATGGTCACATTTGATCTTTATTAAGCTTATTTTGTGCTTTATAGTGCACATGGAATTGAGTTAAATCACAAGAAAGTTTTCTCCAAATTCTGTTGTGCTTCAGTATACCTGCTTAGGGTCAGACTCCTGAAGTTTGAACCAACACTGGCAACTTGGTCATGTTTCTAAACTGTCTTTTAGCCCCCAACAAATCTTTACTGTGCTGGCCATGGTGGTGGCAGAGACTCTGCACAGGTCTGTGTTGTGGTTGAGAATTCCTGGAAAGAGGATTTTTCTACAGGTTGATTGACTGATTAAAATTTCAATGATGTGAAGAGGTTGGAATGTTGCAGTTTCAGAGCATAATTACAATTTCTCTTGAGTGATCTGTAGCCTACTCAATGGGATTCATTGCCCAGCTCTATGTCAGACCTAACATCCTGACAAGTAGAGGAATTTTAATCCAGGAACATGGCTGCTCTGGAAAAGGATCACATCCAAAGACCTTCCAGGTCTATGTGATTTGGGTGGATGGCAGACATGTCCTGGATTATGGTATGATCTGGCTAGAATACAGACACACCCTTAGTAGACACCTTTAATCCCAAACAGTGTAGGTAAAGTTAGTTTACAGACGGAAACAGTCATGTTGGAAAGTCTCACTGAGTGGTAGATGAAGTGAGGAAACAGAGAAAGCCTTGACAGAAAAGGATAAGCTCAGAGAGGTGACTTAAGAAAGCAGTACAGTAAGAGACAGAGCGAGAGAGAGGGAGAGAGAGAGAGAGAGAGAGAGAGAGAAAGAGAGAGAGAGAGAGAGAGGAGGGAAGAAAGGAGGGAGGGAGGAAGGAGAAGGAGGCAGGTTTCCTCCCAATAGGGAGACCCAGTTTGTGGTGTTTTGGGGTCCACAGTTTCATCTGGGATGGCAAGGATAGCACTCCAGTGCAGGCAAATGGCTCTGTGACTGGGAATCCCAGGAGACTGGGAGCCTGCAGGATCCCAGGAACTTTTCCTGTTGGTGTGTATATGTGTGTGGGGGGAGGGAGGGGTGTTTGGCTGGGTGTCCTGAGGTCGGACCTGTTGTTTCCTTCACTGAGGGGTTTCCTCACAATGTCGAAACCCAGTCTCTGGTGTTGTGGGGCCCACAGTCCAGTCTGGGATGGTGATCAGAGCACACAGGCATGTGGCTCTGGGCTGGCAACCGAGCACATGCCAGGACCTGGGAACTCTTCTGGAGTTTATCTGGGTGACCAGAGAACAGACGGATTGCTTCTCACACCATAGAGTTTCCTCTCATTTGGGAAACACAATTGCTGGTATTTTAGGGCCCTGAGTTTGGTCTGTTGGTTGCTGTGCAGTCACTGCTGTCCTGCTCCTCAGACACAGTGTCCTCTTGGCACTGACATCTTGGGTCCCGTCTGGGCTGAATACATTATATGTATATGCCAAGCCCATTTGATATATGATGTCATTTAATTCTGATGTTTCTCTGCTTACTTTTTTGGTGCCAATGAGCTATCTATTCAACAGGTTCCATTGGGAAACAGTCTCCATTGAGAAATCAGATGTTCTTACAGAGTTTCCTTTATATGTGACTTGTGCTTGTTCTGCAGCTTTCAGTACTTTTCTTTGTTCTCTCTACTTAGTGTTTTAACTGTTTTATGTCCTGCATATTTTGTATTCTGTGTGCTTCTTGTATCTTTATGGATATGTCTTTTTTTTAGTTTGGGAAAGCTTTCTTCTGTGATTGTGTTGAAAACCTGGTCTGTGCCATTGACGTGGGATTCTTCTTCTTAGTCTATTCCTACAATTGGAAGCTTTGGTCTTTACATGGTCTTCCACATTTTTGCTATGTTTTTTCTTGTGCTTTAATTGTTTTTATACTCTTTGCTTATTTCATTTATTTACTCCACTTTATCTCGAGTCTTGAGAGTCCATCTTCTGCTTGATTCATTCTACTTTTATAAGGCTTTCCTTGAATTTTCTAACTGTATTATTGGGTTTCTCAGTTCCATTTTCATTCCATCCTGAGTCCTTTTTAATGCTTCTAGTTCTTTCTTTCTTTATTTTTTTATTTTAATCATAGGTCATTCACTTGTATCCCAGCCATAGCCCCCTCCCTCTTTCCCTCCTAATCTCACCCTCCCTCCCTCATCTCTCCCTGCCCCCTTCCAAGTCCACTGATAGCGGAGGTCCTCCTCCCCTTCCATCTGACCCTAGCTTTTCAGGTATCTTCAGGACTAACTGCAATGTTCTTTACTGAATTTCATTTTGAAATCCTGGATTGCTGTGGTCATTTCCATCAGTCTTATGTTTGTATTCTTGGGCATCACTGAGGCATTTATTTTCTTTGTTCCTTACTAGCATTTATTTTCTTTGAGTTCGCTCTCTTTAAGTTTTTTTGTGGCTTCTTAAAACTCTTTGGATTCTTTGATGAAGTCTTGCCCGAGGCTTATGTTCTTTTAAATTCTGTGTGCTGTGCTTCATCCAGCTCAGTGGTTCTCAACCTGTGATCTCTACCACTTTCGTAGAGGTTGCCTAAGACCATTAGAAAGCACAGACATTTACATTATGACTCATAACAGAAGCAAAATTACAGTTATGAAGTAGCAACAAGAATAATCTTATGGTTGGTGGTCAGCACAGCATGAGGAACTGCATTAAGCAGGTCGAGAACCACTGATCTGGGTAATTCTCATTGGTGACTATTTCTGCAGGTCTGATAGATTTAGGAATCACTAAATATCCTACCATCTTTCCTGTAATCTAGTGAGCAGGGTCATCTGTTCTGTCCTTAGTTATTAGTATTTTGAGAAATCTGAGGTAGAACATCACTGTATATCAAACAAAACAAAACAGAGGATATCTTAGTCCTAGCCCTTTAAAAGTATCCATGAACCCTAAGGCAGCTGCAGGCATGAACACAAACAGTGCGACTCTTCCTTTCTTCTCGCTTTAGTAAAAGTGGACCCTGACAGGTAGTTTCTAAGTAGGAGGAGCAAGACAACATAGAAGATAACAAGTTTTGTGACACTGCCGTTTAGAAACAAGGAGAACTGTGGTCAAAGACAAAGGTGACCAGCGTTTATTGACTCTTGGATAAACTCAGGATCTCAGAGGTATTGCGGCCAAAGAACAAAGGTGGTGCAGCAGAACACTTAGTGCTCAGTCCTGTTCTTATGCTCCAGTGTTGTCTTTGTTGTAACACAGTGAGTTTGGGGTTTTCTTTACCAACTCTTCTACTTTTCAGTTTTAACTATTGTCAACTTTTGTGGTTGAGACTCCTTTAATCTTTCATATATGTGCCTCTTACTACCTTAGAAATAAACATTATCTGGAAAATAAAATATATTTTTTCCCTAAGGATTTTTAGAATGCTAAAACTGAGAAGAGTTTGTCTTTTTGTCTCCACTATTCTCTGAGTATTTAGGCCATGTCACAGGACACAATATCAACAAAGCAAGTGTGGTATTTCCAATCTGGGCTACGACTTCCTCAGGGCATCACTATCGGTACTTTGTCTTGATCCTGGAGCATATCCCCACTCCAACACAGGAACACTGTGGAAAGTTAAAATCTGTATTTTTTGAATCCCTGTCAGCATCTTGTACATGTCAGATAATGTATAGTAATTAATTCATATCCATAAATGAGCAAAGAGAGTAAACAGAATGAAATTAGAGATAGCCATTTTCCTTGGATTAAAACAGATTTCTTGTTTCCAGGATGTGCTGGCTTTTCATTGCTCTTCTACTTTTCTGGGACCCTGTGTGAGATAAGAATTTTATTTTATCAAGTCTTTGTTCATTGTAAATAAAATAAAATAAATAAATAAACCAGATGAGCAGAGTACCAGGGGCAGGACAACGTCAATCAATGTAGTCTGAATTGGTCACTAATTATCTGAACAATGTGTGCAAATAAACCCTGTTTTATCCCATGATGTGGAGGTAGCTCGGTGTCCTTGCTGTTACCTTACAAAGCAAAGTTAAAACCTCATAACTGAATTTCAGTGGAAAGAACAAACCTTGAAGTGAAACAAGAGGGTCCACACTCTTTCTCTCTCTATGTATATATATGTAAAATTTATTATATATTTATATATCATATACTTATCTTTATCATGTATTATATAATATAGAAATAATATAAAGTATTTGTTATTTATGTTTATATAAATATTTGTACTTAAATATAAATAATTAAAAACACATATGTATTAAACGACTCCTAGTTCTTTTAATGCATCTCCATTCTTGTTTGAATAGTCCTTTACTCTCTGCCACAATAACATATCTCAAGCTCACACAGGTTCTTCTTGGCCTCAGCCTTGAACTTGGTTATGATTCTTAATGATGTGGATAATTCTTAATATTTAATATTGATTTATCTTTTGGTTAAACAGCAGTTATTCCTAAACCAGCTGCATACCCAAATCACTACACAGAGACTAGAATTTAATTAACCTAGAGCACAATGCTGGGCAATAATTACTCTATCATAAACCTTCAAGCTATATAGCTTCCTCCCATTCAGATTTCCCATATTATACTTGCTTTTTAGTCATATCTTAGGTCTAGTTCATTTCTCCTGATGTTTCCAGGTCCTCTCCTCTCAGATCTCTCCTCCCACTCCTTCTTTCTCCTCCCCTCCAGACCAGGCTTTCCCACCCTATTCTCTCCATTGCTCAGCACTGGTTTGTTGTTTTTATTGGCAACACAGAGAACACATCGTGGCATGTTTACACAAACTTGAGACAGTGCGGTGTCTGGATTGAAACCAGCTGGTACGATAGAGAAATCAGCATTTGAATGAACAAGGGTAAATTGTACACATTCCACAAGAACATTATACCAACAAGTCTGGTAATGTTTGGTGTGTATTTCTTTTTTTAAGATAGGAAGTTAAACATGAGTTGTGTTTAATGAGGCTCCAACATTGTTGTTCCTAGGACATTATAGGCAGATCTATGGAACAAATTGGTATATACATTATCTATGGGTAGAGATGGTGAAATAATACATACATACATATATGTGTATATACAAATGCACATACACACTCATCTTTTGCTACACATACATCACGAGTTCACACAGATAGTAATGCTATATCCTCATGCTTAGAGTCCTGGCTCAAATCCTAACCTCCTTTTAAGAGTCTTCTTGGGTGCTGGATTCTAAATAAAAGCTACCCTAATTTTTCAGTTCATCAGTTTGTTCCTGTTCTGACTTATTTAAAATAATTATATCAGTTTCATTTACATTTTCATCATTTTTGGCTTGAAGTTTTTGAGAAATTTAAAATATTTCTAGAAAAGGCACATGGGAGTTGAATGAGTGAGGAGCCAATGATATATCTGTGTTTATAGTATTCAGTGTTTGTTTTTCTCAATGTAAAAATAAAGAGATTGTAAAGAACAAGATGTCATAATGAAGAAGTAGTGGAAACAATGAGGTTGTCATGGGAGTCTGCCTGTATCTATAGGGATACTAAAGAGAAGCTTGCACTAGAGCACTAATCAAGCCAGCACATCCTAAAACTAATGTCTATAAATGTGAAGCCATCTTAAAACTCACAGGAATCTCAAAAAAAAAAAAAAAAAAAAAAAAAAGGAGGCTGGGAGAACAGAGTTTCAAGTTTCAGTATTTCTGATTTCAAAATTTACTACAGAGCTACAATAACCACAACACTCTGATATAGACAGAACAGAACATAGAACTCAGAGATAATTCCTCCTCTATAGGCCACATGACTTTTGAGAAGGGTTGAAATGAGGTTATTCAGTAAGGACAGCTTTTTCAACAAATAATGCTTGGAAAATACCCACACACAAAAGGTTTAAGTTGGACCCTTAGCTAGTATCACTTACAAAAACTACTCAAAGCAGAAGGCTTAAATATAAAACCTAAAATTGTTGAACTCTTAGAAGTAAACACAGAACAAAATTTCATGACTCTGAACGCAGCAATGGGGTTTTTGATATGACGACAAGGAAAACAAAACAAACAAAAAAACCAAACAAACAGAATTGTGAGAAATTACGGGCGTGTGTGGTGGTGCACGCCTGTAATTGCAGCACTCAGGGAGGCAGAGGCAGGCAGATCTCTGTTTGAGGCTAGCCTGGGCTTCGGTTCGGGACAGCCAAGGATACACAGATACACCCTGTCTCAAAAATAAACAAACAAAAAAGAAATTAGTTTTAAACTTAGTGGATCAAAAGCCAATACAAGTGATTGCCAAGTACATGAAGAAACACTTAGAACCACTGCTCATTAGGAAAATGCAATTCAAAATTACAGTGAGCACTTACCTACAGACACATTGTTGGCTACTATTTAATTTGCATGGGGGGGCTATATGTATGTATGTATGTATATATGTAAGTATCTATCTATCTATCTATCTATCTATCTATCTATCTATCTATCTAT
>NW_026585644.1:13101944-13117634 GCF_907164565.1 Psammomys obesus
TATCTATCTATCTATCTATCTATCTATCTATCTATCTATCTATCTATCTATCTATCTATCCATCTATCTATTCCAATCAGATCTCCCTCTCTCCTCTCCTCCAGGTCTTACCCACCCACCTTCCCTCTTGTTCCCTCCACCCACTCCCTCAGAAAAGGGGATACCCCCACCAATCCACCCCAGCACACCTAGATGCATCAGGACTGAGCTCATACTCTTCCCCTGTAGCACCAGGGGGAAATGATCAAAAAGCATGCCCTTGCTCCCCTTACTAGGGAACCCAGGCGAAGACCAAGCTGCCCATTGGGTACCTATGTGTAGGGTCCAATCCATTCATGGTCCTTGGTTGGGTGCTTCAGTATCCCCAAGCCCCTCTGGGCCCTGGTTAGTTGGCTCTGTTGGTCCTTTTGTGGAGATCCTTCAGATCCTTCTATCCTTCCTCCAACTCTTCCACAAGACTCCACATGCTCTGCCCAATGTTTGGCTGTGAGTCTCAGCATCTGTTTAGATCTGCTGCTGGGTGGAGTCTCTCAGAGCAGAGCTATGCTAGTCTCCTGTCTGTGAGCATAGCAGAATATCATGAATAGTGCTTTTTCCCATGATGTGGGTCTCAGGTTGGACCAGGCATTGGTTGGACAATCCCTCAATCTCTGCTCTCTTTTCTTCCCTGCACATCTTGTAGACAGGGTAAATTTTGGGTTGAAGTTTTTGTGGGTGGATTGGTATTTGCCTCCCTCCACCAGGAGTCATGTCTAGTTAGAGGGTGGCCTCTTCAGATCCCTGCTATTAGGAGTCTTAGCTAGTGTCCCTCCTCCAATATCTTCCCCAGAGCCTACCCTCTTGAAGGGTTCCAGCTTCTCACAGAGATGTTCCCATCCATGGGTTCTCCTCTTCTGCAAGCCCTCTGTCCTCCCACACCTGTTCCCCTGTTCCCCTCAGGTCTGATCTTCACTGCCATTTCTCTTTGCACTCCCTCTTCTACCCTGTTCCCTCTTTCCAACCACTTCTGAGTGAGATTTAAGCATTCATCCTTGGGTCTTTCTTGTTACTTATCTTTTTTAGGTGTGTGAATTGATAGTATGGTTATCCTGTACTATATGGCTAAAATCCTCTGATAAGTGAATATATACCATGTGTGTTCTTCTGGGTCTGAGTTAGCTCACTCAGGATGATATTTTCTAGTTCCTTTCATTTACCTGAAAATTTCATGATGTTTGTGCTTTTAATAGCTTAGTAGTATTCCATTGTGTAAATGTACCACAGTTTCTTTATCCATTCTTTGGTTGAGGGACACCTAGGTAGCTTCTAGTTTCTGGCTATTATGGATAACTCTGCTATGAACATAGTTGAGCAAATGTCCTTATATGTTGGACATCTTTTGTGTATATGCCCCCAGGAGTAGTATAGCTGGGTTGTGAGGTAGCACTATTCCCAGATTTCTGAAAAAATGTGCCAGATCGATTTCCAAAGTGGTCGTACATGTTTGCACTCCCACCAACAATGGAGGCCTGTTCCCCTTCCTCCATACCCTTGCCAGCATGTGCTGTCACTTGAATTTTTGCTCTTAGACATTCTGATGGGTGTAAGATGGAATCTCAGAGTTGTTTTCATTTGCATTTCCCTGATGAGTAAGGACACTGAGTATTGCTTTAAGTGCTTCCTGGCCATTTGAGATTCCTCTGTTGAGAATTCTCTTTTTAGCTCTGTACCCCATTTTTAATTGGATTATTTGGTTTCTTGATGTTTAAGTTCTTGGGTTCTTTGTATATTTTGGATATTGGCCCTCTGTTGGATGTAGAGTTGGTGAATATTTTTTTCCCAATCTGTAGACTGCTGTTTTGTTCTATTGACACAGCTTGGGAGTGTTTAGAGCTCATGTTTAGTCTTCTGGCATCAGATAAATGGGTCTGAGTCCTATGTCAGCCATTTGACCTCCAGCCCCTTCCTTGGATTTTTTTTCTTCCTTTTTTCTTTTCTTCATTCCTCCTTCACTTTTTCCCTTTCTTCCTTCTTTTTTTTTATTTTGAGACAGAGTGACTCAAGTTGGTCTTAAATTCATATGTTGTAGGCAAAAATGAGCATCTGCTCCTTCTCCCATAGAGTTTATGTGATGCCAAGGATGGAACCAGGCGTTTTATATATGCTGGGCAAGCATATGACTTATGTAGATTGATCCCCAGTCCCCCCTTTCCTCCACAATTTTATGTTTGAGATACTGGAGAAATACTATCACCGGTGTAATAGGATTTTCAAGAGGATGAGAGTTCCTGGCTCTGTGTATACCAGATGAGGTGTAGCCATTGAAATGAGCTATGCCTTTGTGTTGCTTTTGGTCTTTTGCCTAGTTCAATTAATAAATAAAAGCAGACATCTGAACACTATCTTACATAAAACATAAGATCATATCTCATTTAGTACTGAAAGTAAAGTGCCTCAAGAGACTGAACTATCAAATCCATGTTTGCCATGTGGCTTGTCCTTGCCTGTTATAGAAAATTTTAATGAAAAAACTGTTGATCTTGTTTAATCTGTGTGTGGGCCTATGGGCAGCTCTTGTTACTTCTCATCAGTCATTAATGATTCAAATAAATACTGAGCAATGAGACAAGAGAGAAATAAATTGATGAATGAGTGAAAGGAAGGAGAAAGAACAGGAAGGAAAGAAGAGAGGTAAGAAATACTTAATTCGATTAATCTAACCATTCTACTTCTGGAAATATATTTCTTTTCATAGTTGTCATTTGTTTTCTGTTAGCCCAGTTTGTAGTGCTATCTGGAAATCTGTGGACTCACATAAGCTGCATATTGTTTAGATTTCTTTGCAAGGCATTTGCATGATGCTGACATTTTTATGGTCTTATAAAGTTAGCGATCTTAGCCATCTGTCTATAATTTCTAAAACACCCCTGGGCTCTGTGCTTAGTCACACGATAGGTCATAAGATATTGTACGTTTTGTTTTCTTTACTTTCGATGACTCTCACAGAAGGATAGTGTAAACTTTTCACAGTGCAGGTTACTTATGAGCTGACAAAAAACCAAAGGCAGCTGTGCTAAAATCAAACACTGACAAGAGTGCTCATGGTTTTGGAAAAGGGTAGAGGTTGTGTTTGTTTGAAAGCTGGTTTTACATGAATATGAATGACACACCCTTTAAGACAATGACATACAAGCTGACGTCTGACTTACCTGAATATCAAGATTTTCCATTTTCATCCATCTTGACTTTAGGATTAGTTTGGAACTGTTAAGAAAGAGGCAAATTTATCATTTTTATTATTCCTTGAAAGCAAATCTAATATGCTATGAAAACCATCACTACCTAGTACACTGGGCCCAATCATTTTTCATTTCTATGTTAAAAATTCAGCAGGTTAAACATTAAAAATATGAAAATAAAAATAATTAAAAATAAGTTTATCTAATTATAAACATTTTAAAACTGTTAACTGCTATGTTTATAAGGATAAAACATCTGGATATATATTTTTAAAAGATTTTAAACTCATGTTTAATAACTAGCATTTTGTCAAGCATAGGACTATAATGTATTTATGAGATTGATATTGTCCTAAGAGATACAGCTTTATAATGGAGGAATATATATATCTTACATAAAACATAAGATCATATCCTGAACAACCTCAAGTCTGGCTTATTAGAGAGAGATATTTGACCCAAACCCCTGATGTTTTATAGCAACACGGCTTAGCCCTTACATAAATTAGACAAATAGTAGGTTTGGCTCTAAAATGACTCTCTCGTTCACATTACTCTCCCCAAACGTGATCTTTATCTCTATGACTTGGCAAATGTTCTAAAGTTTCTTATGTTCAGGTTTCTTTTAAACTCACCTCTTTTTCTTCTTCTTCTTAAAAAAATAGGTAGCTCTTACCATGTTTTAAAATTATAGGGTCATCAGTGAACCTATAATCCTCCTGTGTTCTGTTACCAGTCCTTAGCATCCCTCACGACACTCACCACTTTATAGTACTGGACATTAAAGATAGATTTTTTTTTCTTTTACCATTCCCTTCTCCTCTGAGTCTTAGGATCTTTTTATCATGTGAAGAGAAGCTGTGTCTACAAAGGCCGATTGATTGATCATAATTACAGTGATGTGGGGAGGTTAGAATGTTGTAGGTCAAGAGCCTAGTTATAGTTTATCTTGGGCTATCTTTATCCCCTTAAATAGCCGTTACTTGTCCATTTCTGTGTTAGACCTAACATCCTGTGATTAACGGATACATGTGTGGAGAGAGAGACAGGGACAGAGAGAGATTGTAGTTCAACTGTAATCTAACAGAAATAATCAGATTTAAATGAATTCTAGAAATGAGCCTTCTGAGGCCAGCAACCCCCTCCCAAGACTTGTTGGACAATACCCTCTACTATAGTGTACCATGAGCGAGAGCTTGCCATTTAAGTTTCATACCTTAATTTTGTCTTTAAAAAATGTGTCACTTGACTAATTTTGACTCTGACAGTTTCCTTTGGTGTGTTTCCTGGAAATTTCCATTGCTGCCTAGACCTAAAAAAAAAAAAAAAAAAAGATATCACAGAATTAGGTAATAGAAAGGAGGCCTGTGCTGGCAAGATGGAACTGGCATGTAGGGGCAGTTGGTGGCCGTGACTATGTGAGGAATGAGGAACCTTGACTCAACAGCAATACCTGCACTGGCAAGCAATGACAGGGAGCAATATTCTCCCATAAAATGCCTTTTAAAAAATATTTCTTTGTGCTTATTTTTCTTTTTAAAAATTTTTGTTTTGTTTATTATAATTTATTCACTTTGTATCTCCGCTGTAGCCCCTTCCTTTGTCCCCTCCCAATCCTGCCCTCCCTCCCTCTTGTCCTCTCATGCCCCTCCCCTGACCTCCTCCCCTTCCATCTGACCCTAGCCTATCAGCTCTCATCAGAACTGGCTACATTGTCTTCCTCTGTGGCCTGGTAAGGCTGCTCCCCACTGGTGGGGGGTGATCAAAGAGCCAGCCACTGAGATTAGAGACAGCCCCTGTTCCCATTACTAGGGAACCCACTTATACACTGAGCTGCCATGGGTTACATCTGTACAAGGGTTCTAGGTTATCTCCACGAATGGTTCTTGGTTGGAGTATCAATCTCAGAAAGGACCGCTGTGCCCAGATTTTTTGGTTCTGTTGCTCTCCTTGTGGAGCTCCAGTCCCCTCCAGGTCTTTCTATCTCCTCCTTCTTTCATAAGATTCCCTGCACTCTGCCCAAGTTTGGCTATGAGTCTCAGCATCTGCTTTGATACCCTGCTGGGTAGAGTCTTTCAGAGGCCCTCTGTGGTAGGTTCCTGTCCTGTTCCCCATTTTCTTCCTCTTCTGATGCCTATTGCGTTTGCCTTTCTGAGTGAGGATTGATCATCTTACCCAGGGTCCTCCTTCTTGCTTACGTTCTTTATGTGTATAGATTTTAGTATGTTTATCCTATATTTTATGTCTAATATCCACTATGCCACTCCTAGGTATATATCCAAAATATGCTCAAGTATACAAGGACATTTGCTCAACCATGTTTGGAGCAGCTTTATTAATAATAGCCAGAATCTGGATACAACCCAGATGTTCCTCAACTGAGGAATGGCTACAGAAATTGTGGTATATTTACACAATGGAATACTACTCAGCAATTAAAAACAAGCAAATCATGAAATTTGCATGCAAGTTGTGGGAACTAGAAAAGATCATCCTGAGTGAGGAATCCCAGAAGCAGAAAGACACATATGGTATACACTAACTCATAAGTGGATATTAGATATATAATATAGGATAAACATACTAAAATCTGTAAATTATAAAATGCTTTAATTGCTCCATCTCTATGCATTGTTCTGGGTTATTAGAATGGTCCCATATTCTTCTATCACAACCTTCTATTTCAATTATCTTATGACCATAATTATATCACTAGATGCTAAGTACACTGAAAGGTATTATAAATTTGACATAAACCATTTGATATAAAAACTCTATTTCATATCCGTCTTCGAGTTATTATTGCTGTTAAATCCCAACGACCAAAAACAAGTTGTGGAGGAAAGAATTTATTTGGCTTACACTTCCACATCATAGTCCATTGCTGAAGGATGTCAGGGCAGGAACTCAAACAAGGCAGGAACTTGGAGGCATGAGCTAATGCAGAGGCCATGGAGGAGTGCTGCTTTCTGGCTTGCTCACCATTACTTGCTCAGCGTGCTTTCTCATGTAACCCAGTACCCAACCCAGGAAACGACAAGGCTGCCCATTGTCTCCACTCCTATTCAATATAATACTTGAAGTTTTTGCTAAAATGTCAAAACAAATGAAAGATATAAAGGTCATATAAACAGGAAAGGAAGAAATCAAAGTATGCCTTTTTGCATCTGATATGATTTTATACATTAAAGGCAGCTTTTAAGATAATTTTTATTTACTTAATCATTTTAAAGGCCAATCCTAGCTCCCTTCCTCCTTTCCCCCCAGTCCTGCCCTTGTGCCTCCTTACCTCCATTCCCCCTTCTTTTTCCTTTTAGAGAAGGGGAGACCCCTAAGGGGTACCAACCCACCCTGGCACCTCAAGTCACAGCAGGACTAAGTGTATCTTAAAGGTAGCTCTTAATTGAAAGGACAAAAAAGTGTTTTAATGCCTGTGCTAGCTCCTATCAGCAAGGATATCTATTTCCCTTTTAGTCTTCATTCTTCATTTACCACAAAGTTGCTTTTACTGACTTTTAGTTAAGGGCATTAATCACTTAACACTAAAAATAAAGAGAAAAAATATTTTTGTTAAACAGTTGCTCAAATGTGCGCCAATGGGGTGAGAAAACTCTTTGGACACTGTACCAGGCTTTTTCTCTATCTAACATGAGGGCAGGTAAGATTTTTCTCTGGCCATCATCTCAGAACAGAGAGACACAATCCAGTTAACTCACAATCTCTTTCCTCCTAAGTGATCTAGGTTTGCTTGAGTGGACAGTTTTGGGGAAGTATTTACTAAAATATGTGAGAGCAACTCAGAAGAATGTGTGGGTGTAAGGAGTACTATATCGAGATGCTGACCTGGCTCGTCATTAGCATCTCTGAATGGCACAGCATTTTTCATGCTGGTGAGAGAAAAGTTTATTCCTGTATGACCTTCTGACACCACAGAGCTCTTTATCTAAATAACGAATTTTGGTGTTGTGTAGCTTTTTAGTTAGCATTCTTTTTTTTCTTCCTTTTTTTTTTTCCTCGAGACAGGGTTTTTTTTCTATGTAGCCTTGACTGTCCTGGACTGACTTTGTTGACCAGGCTGGCCTTGAATGCACAAAGATCCACCTGCCTCTGCCTCCTAGAGTGCTGGGATTACAGGCGTGCACCACACTGCCCAGCAGCGTTCATATTCTTATAGTCTCCTCCCCACCAAATATCTAATGTCAAGATTTTCATGTCACCTCCGAGAAGGTCCTTTCTAAAAAACCTGATAAACCTGTTAAAACTTACTGTGCAGCAAAACTGACATGGAACTACATCTTTTTTTTTTTTCTTTTCCTTCAATGGAAAATAGATGCTTTTTCATACACAGTATATTCTGACCATGATTTCTCCTCCCTTATTTTCTTCTGGGTCCTCTCTACCTTTTCAACCCATCCACCTTCAAAAGTTCTTTTTTTTCCTATTTAAAAAACAGAAAAAATAAAAACAAAGAAAAGGCCTAAGAATCACCCCCCCCCACACACACACCTTAAAAATACAAAATTGGAAACCATAATGTAAAAGCAAAAGACCAGCAAGATAAAAATGCCTAAACAAAACAATATGAGACAAAAACTATTGTGTCTGTTTTTGTGTTGTCCGCCTCCTGCTGGGCGTGAGGCCTGCTCTTAAGTGTGGTTTCTACATCCAGCCAGACTCCATTGGAGAAAACTAATTTTCTTTTGCAAGCAGTTGTCCGTTAGAGATCGTTTCTTGGTTAGGAATGGGAGATGGTGTCCACTCCCCCCCTCAGCACTGGGGTTCCATCTGACTTGGACATGTGCAGGGGCTGTGTGTGTTGCCATGATCTCCATGAGTTCATCTGTGTGTCAATCCTGCTGTGTCTGGAAGACAACTTGGCATCCATCCCCTCTGGCTCTTACACTCTTACTGCCTCCTCTTCTGTATAGCTCCCTGAGCCCCGAAGAGAGGGCCTTGGTGAAGACATTGTGTGTAAGACTGAGTGTTCCAAAGTCTCTCACTCTCTGCACATTGCCCAGTTGTAGGTCCTTGTATTAGTTCTGTGGTGGTTTGAATAAAATGGCCCCCACAGGTCCATAGAGAGTGTTACTACTAGGAGGTGTGGCCTTGTTGAAATAGGTAAGGCTTTGTTGGAGGAAGTGAGTCACTAGAGGTGGTCTTTTAGGTCTCAGAAGCTCAATCTAGGCCTTGTGGCTCAGTTCTTTTCCTGTTGCCTGTGGTTCAAGATGTAGAACTCTCAGCTCCTTCTCTAGCACCATGTCTGCCTGCATGCTGCCATGCTTCTCACCATGATGACAATGGACTAAACCTCTGAACTGTAAGCCAGCCCCAATTAAATGTTTCCCTTCATAAGAGTTGCTGTGGTCATAGTGTCTCTTCAGAGCAATAAAACCTTAACTAAGACAGTTTCTTTCTACTGCAGGAGGAAGCTTCTGTGATGGCTGAGTGAGACACTGATCTATGGGTACAGATCAGGGCATAACATTAGGAGTGGCACTAGGAGTCATTTTGTTGCTCTGTTCCTTTAGTAGAACAAAAAATTTGGTTTTTCCCTAGGACTATGGCCTATCCAATCTTAGATTCTTGGTCACCTGTGCAGTGTCACTCATAGCTTCCATCTCCTGGAGTGGGCATCGCAAACTGCAGGGCTTGTAGTTGGATTGGTAGTTACCTTTCTTCTCTGGTAATATGCAGAGTACTTTCCAGTACCAAGAACACTAGTTAGTAAGGGTCAAGGCTCTCTAGTTAGGCACCAGCTCAACTTCTGTCAGTTATGTAGTGTTGTCTTCAGCAATAGCGCCTTACTATCAGTTTGTTAAGAGCACGAAGAACTTTGACACAAGCTTGAATTGTTGAGTATGTGCACGGGACCCCTTTGGCCAGCAATTCAGTTAGGTGTAACCGATTCCTGGCACTGGAGGTTTCACTTGTTGGCAAAAGAGGTCAAGTTGGAACGTTACCCTTTTGAATTTATTTCGGATATGTATGTGTTTTAAGAAGTTTCTACTGCAGTAGATTTGCATATGAGCTCTCCAGTGACCCTTAATGTTCATTGTCCCTCTCCCACTCACTCTCTTACCCTCTACTACCCTTACCTATGTAACCCTACTCTCCCAGTCTTCCACCAACTTTCCATAGCTATCTATTATATTTCCCTTTCATTGAGAGATTCTATGGAACTGCATCTTGCAGAATTCCTGAAGCACTGTATTACATCTCATCCATAATAATGTACTGAAGGAAAGCATCCACTTTGCTGATTCTGAGATCTAGAGTACAAAGGTCTTCTGCTCCAGAATCCTTGACAGGATTTCATAAGCATTAAAACTTAAAAAAAAATGGTCCTGTCGCAGAATTTTAAAATATTGATGTTGTCAATGATGATTGTATTACAAGCATCCATGTGAAAGATTTTTTAATACAATTTAGTGAAATTGTTGAATTGAACTTTGACTTGTATATTCAATCACAATAATGATCATCAGTTTTTACAATTTAATTAATGTAACATAATGTATTGGACATTTTTATCCTTGTTGCCTCCTGAGCATTGGGCCACACTGTTTTGCGAATAGAGCTACACACTGTTGACTACAAAGTGTTCCCATGTTCTTTTGCCTCTGTAGGCACACACATATTCAAATATACCAGATTCTGTCCCCACGTCTCCTTTACATATTGTAGTCTGAGGCTTTGATACCTGTTCCCATTGGTGTGTGGTTGGCATTTTATTTTCTAGAGTTTAGTAACAATTTGGGTGAAGATAGATAAATTTATTTGGTATATTCATTAAGCAATGGGAAGCACATTATTAAAAAATGGTGAAATCCAGTCTTGAGCAAATGAACATCACTTGTAGTTCACAGGTCCATGAAAGCCACACAAAGGAGTGAAGCAGGGCTTGCTCACTGCAGGATGTGGACAAGAAAGCAGAGGCAGACAGATGACCTCTTCCCAGTAAGGCAGAGGTGATGGACACATTCACTTCGATGAATCAGAATCCACGAAATGTTCATCAAGGGAAGTGACAGAAACTTGAATAGCGTTGATAAGGGTCCTAGACTAGAAGCCAGAAATATGCCATAACTGTGCTTTCCGTGGCCAGCATACTGTGGACACACAACTTCTACAGTTTCAATATATGAACTAGATGTGGCGGTACACGCCCTTAATTCCAACATTCTGGAGACTTATTCAGGAGGATTTCCATAAGTTTGAGGCCAGCATGGGCTGCATAGCAAGATTTGGTCTCAATAACTCAAAAAGAAAGTAAAAAAATTGACATTCATAGAAAAAAATGCACTCCTTAAAATAAGCCCCAAACTCTCCTCTCGTGCAGTTAGACAACCTTCACATCTCCTTAACTATGTGCTCATACAGATAACATGCACGGTACCTCATTCGCTTTGATTCTGCAGACATTTAACTTTGTGATATATACCACAGACAACTTAACACATCACTAAAACTTACTATTGGTGGGAACTAATAAGAATACACAAAGATTATTTTTCTGTGACTCCAAGGAGATGAAGAGTCATAATAATCATGGAATTCATAGTTATAACTCCTTTTCATTGTGTAACTTTTCTGAGAGATACATGAATCATAGTCTGCTTACCCCAAATAAATCACCAGGTACACACCAAAGGAATGTTACCCATGAACATAGTAGGTTATGTATAGTGCGTGCTTGATAACCCTAAGCTTGCATAAAAGGCAGCTGCACCCCTGATAACTCCACCACACCCTGGCCAATGACCGATGGAATTTGCATTCCTGGAGTTTCCAGCATGACCTACAAGCAACTCCACTGGTTAGCAGTTTCCTTCCCAGCAACTGCTACGGTTTATCCAAGAGTGAGGAGGCACTTTCAGTCACACACACACACACACACACACACACACACACACACACACACACACACTATATGTTTCTATATATGTTATATATGTGTATTTATTTACTTTACATCCTGAGGGTAAAGTAAGCCTCCTCCCTCCCTCTTCTCCTCTCCCTTTCCCTCCAGAAAAGGAGAGCCCACCTCTCCTCCCCCCATATTAACCTTCCCTAGCACATCAAATCATATCAGGACTGAGCATAGCTTCATCCCCTGAGGCCAGGCAAGGTAGCACTGCCAGGGGAAAGTGATCCAAAAGCAGGCAACAGAGTCCATGTTAGAAACATTCCCTTCCCCCTCTACTCACCAGGCATCCCATATGAAGAGCAGGTTACCCATTGGCTGCATGTGTTCAGGGGCCCTAGGTCTAGACAATGCACGCTCCTTAGTTGATGTCTCAGTCTCTGAAAGCCCCCATGGGGCTGGGTTAGTTGTCTCTGTTGGTCTTCTTGTGAGGCTCCTGTCCCCTTCATGTCCTTCCGTTTTTCCCCAACACTTCCACAGGACCCCCAGAGCTCTGCCCCATGCTTGGTTGTAAGTCCCAGCATCTGTCTTGATCCGCTGCTGGCTGGAGCCTTTCAAAGGACAGTCAAGTTAGGTTCCTGTCTGAAAGCATAGCAGAATCAGGGACTAGCTCTCAACCGTGGAGTGGGTCTCAGGTTGGGTTAATTACTGTTTGGACTTTCCCTTAATCTTTGTTCCCTCTTTATCCCTGCACTTCTTGTAGGAAGGGTAATTTTTGGATCACAGGTTTTGTCAGTTGTTCCCTCCTTCCACTAGTCCTGCTTCAGTCTTCATGCCCCCCCCCCCATTAGGTGTCTCAGCTAGAGTCATACCCATGTCCTCCCTGGACCTTACCTGTTGCAGGCCTCCAGCTTTCTCACTTATAACTGGATATTAGTCCTATAGTACAGTATAATCATACTGCAATCCACAGACCCAAAGAAACTAAGTAACAAGGAGGGCCCAAGGGAGGGTGCTGGAATGTCACTCAGAAGGGGAAACAGACTATACAGCAGAAGTGGAGGAAGAGAGGGAATTGGGCAGATGGGATGGGGAGGGGATCATGGGTGAGTATCAGATGTGGGGAGAACTGCGGTGGGAGGTGAGAGCGCTGGGAACAAAAAGGAAAACGGGGAGAGGAGGTACCTTCTGAATCTTGTAAATTTCAGAAGCTTCCTGGGATTTGTGAGGTTATGCTTACTTTTCAAACCTTATAATTTTTATTTACTGTCTGAGACTTAACAGCATCACCCCCTTCCTCTGTAGAAATGCTGTAATTCATTGGAAAGAGCTACACAATGTTATACAATGTTATTGTACTTATTTACTTGCAAAATTTGAATTAACTTGGCCTTGGATACATTTCAGAAAAGAGAATTTAGGTTTCATCTATAGCTGAATCTTAATCCTCTGCTTTCTGTTTTTAATTAGAATGAAAAACAATATATGAATCTATAATCATTTTTTAAATGAAAAAGTTATTACATTGGAATCTATGTGTTAATTTTTGGCTCCTCACCCTCAATAAATGTTTTTGAATGATCGATAAGTGAATGCATGCATGATTGCAAATAAGTGATAAATGACAAAGATGTGTGAATAGAGATAAGCTTTTTATTGCCCTAGGGATTGAATTTAGGGTCTTGTGCATGCTGGACAAATGATCTATCACTGAGTTATTATAGCTCCAGCCTTCTTTATGTTTTGTAGTTTTGAAATAGATGCTCACTAAGTTGCTCAGGCTGGCCTTGGATGTATTCTCTGGCCTAGGCTAGCTTGTAATCTTTTTGCCTCAGCCTGCTAAGGCTGCTCTACCAGGAATGGATGAAACTATACTTTTAAGACCGGTCCTATTTATAGACAAAAAGGCAAAGTGAATTCCCTGTAGTGACCAGGTCTGAAAAGACTGGTACGACAGGTAAGGAATACATGAGGATTTTTGAGAAGCTAGTGGGTTGCTCAGAGCCAGATTACAGTGAGATAGCTGGGGCTGGGCCACTGAAAACCTATGAGAAGTCTACATAGACTAGAGAGACATGGGAAATTTAAGGGAACAGCAAATACATTCTAGATTTCTGAGAAATACTGAAGATGGTTTACATTATATCAATACAACGATAACGGTAAAATAAGCTGCAGTAAGCAGGATAAACAATGAGACAGCAAGAAAACAGTATCAGGGATTTAGACAGTAGTCAGCAGGAGCCTAGATTCAGGCAATGTAAAAATACAGGGAGAGATAATAGCTTTAAAGCTATTATACTTTAAATAATAATACTTTAAAGACATAAGTCAACCATAAAGGGAGAACTTCTAAGAAGGGCATCTTTATTTCTTAGTGTGACGTTGTAATAGAGGCATTCAAATTGCCGAGGCAGAAGATATTTTTGTACTCTTGAAAGATATAAATATGAATTTAGAAGCATAGATTACAGGGCTATTTTTGGTGGATGGTGAAACCATTTTTAAATTCACAGGACTTTTTATCTTCAGAAGAAAATTAGGGAGGACTCCTAGGGAGTCCTAGAAAGACAGAGGTGCAGTGTGGGTCTGGGGAAGGGGATTGGCATCTGGACTCTGTCAATTACTCTTCTTTAACACCACGGTAACAATTCCTTCTGAATTCTTTGGCACAGTTGTCTGAGGGCTCCAAAGAGCAACCTGAATATTTGACAGAACACTGTGGATTTTTTTTTCTCCCTCCGATCTTTGTAAACACTATAAACTCTAATCCCGAAGTCTTGGTTCACTGCAATTGTTGGTGCTGAGTTTCAAATTATAGCTTACTTTGGGAGATTTTTTACATACTAAAGTAACTTTGTGTAAGCCAGAGAAGACACTGATTTTTTTTTTATTAACTCCAGGATGATTCTAGGGCACATTACCCAGTGTGATGAGTAACTTGTCAAAATGTTGTTTGTCTGCAATCTAAAGCATTTGCTTGTATCTTCCAAGTCTCTACTTATTCTTGCTTCATAAGAGCAGCCTGAGTGAAAGATGTGTAATCATTCCTCAGCTGAATTCGCACATCCTTCTTGTCAGGCCCAACTCCAAAAGTTTCCCGAACTTACCAAATAGATTTATCAGCCAAAGACCAAGAATAAATTACCAGGGCCTGCAGGAAATACTTGAGACTCAAATCATAGCAGGTGCTAGGAGCAAGCAGGCAGGATTCAACTGGACAGTGTTGGAAGTGATGGCCAGACCCAATGTTTTAGATGCTACATACTGTGCAATTACTGTTTTCTGTATTTGCATCTTAAGATAATTAAATGGATTAAAATAACTTAATTTTCTTGGTCTTTGAAACATGATGGGGAATTATTACCTTTCTTATTCCAAGTGGTTAAGTAAATTGCATAGACAGAAAATAGTGTCCCAACATAATTCATAAAAACTAAAAATTAGTTCTGAAAGTTTTAAAAGTAGCAATAATAGCTTTATCTCTGAAAATAAATTAAATCAAATAATGACAGTTCTACTAAAGGATGAATGTTGTAAACTACCTTCTAGCTCATTTTTGATTCACTGGAAAACTAAGACTAAGCGCTTGTCATGAGGGCAATCTGCTACCTTCTCACTTTTGTTGAAGTCTAAAGTGGGCAAGTTTGATTTTAGAAGGGAAGAAATTTATACCATGTGTGTCTTTCTGCTTCTGGGATAACTCTCTCAGGATGATCTTTTCTAGATCCCACCATCTTCCTGAAAATTGCATGATTTCCTTGTTTTTTTTTTTTTTTTTTTGATATATATATATATATTTTTTCTTTTCTTTTCTTTTTTTCCTCAATAGCCTCTTCACTTTCTCTTTTTTTTTTTCCAGTATGACTATTACTTTATTTTATTAATATTTTAAAAATCAAATTGTTCTTAACAGGATATTGGTGCACTTCATTTATCTCTTTTTTTAAATTTTATTTTATTTTTCTTTTTAGTTACATTTTGTTAACTCTGTGTCCCAGCTGTATCCCGCTCCCTCATTCCCTCCCCAACCCCACACTCCCTCCCTGGTCTCCTCCCTGCCCCTTTCCAAGTCCCCTGATAGGGGAGGACCTCCTCCCCTTTCATCTGACCCTGTTTTATCAGGTATCTTCAGGGCTGGCTGCAAAGTCCTCCTCTGTGGCCTAACAGACTGCTCCTCCCCCTGGGGGGGGTTGTCAAACAGCCTGCCCTTGAGATCCTGTTAGAAATAGTCCGTGTTCCCCTTACTTTGGAAAACTACTTGGTTACTGAGCTACCACAGGCCACATCCGAGCAGAAGTTCTAGGTTATATCCATAGATGGTCCTTGGTTGAGTGTCAGTCTCAGAAAAGACCCTGTGCCCAGATATATTTGGTCCTTGTAGAGCTCCTATCCTTTCCATATCATACTAACTTCCCTTCTTTCACATGATTCCCTGCACTCTGCCGAGGGTTTGGTTATGAGTCTTAGTGTCTGCTTTGAAACACTGCTAGGTAGAGTCTTTCAGATGCCTTTTGTGGTAGACTCCTGTCATAAGTTCAATGCACATCCCATTTGTCTTTCTAAATGAGGATTAATCACCTTCGCCTGTGTCCACTTTCTTGATTA